>NC_080540.1:19842726-20150726 GCF_028640845.1 Ahaetulla prasina
TCTCTACTTCAGCTGCAGTGCCACTGGTGCCACCATGGCCACCAAAGTAGTGCCACTATGCTGGGCTGCCAAACGGGCAGAGGTGGTAGCGGGAAAGAGATAGATGGGTAGAGGAGATCAAGAGTGGGCAGTCTTTTAGCTTACTGAGGCTTGGGGCTGGAAGAGGCCAAGCCAGGAATGGCTTGGATTGGGTTGTTGGGTCCTCACTTAGTGACCGGTAGGATTTGGTCAATGATGGCAACAGGGATCGCCAGGATTTCCATCATTAAGTGATGCGGTCATGTGACATTGTGCTTTACAACCACACCACTTAGCGATTGACATTCCGGTCACAATTGTTGTATCCTGAGGACTATCTGTAAGCAGCTGGCCTCCTTTTTCTGCAATTGAGTGGCTAAATATTTGAGATGCTCGTGCTTTGAACATTCTCTTCCATTATTTGGAAGAAGTACTTTAATCAGGCCTATTTCTATATCAAACGCTATTGGGTCTACATCTCAGTTTGTGCATTGATGAGTAAATTCTTCCCGTTGTTTTTTTTTTTAATCTGAACTTTGTACCCCTTCCTTGTTCTGACTTTTCTTGACCCTGGAATGTGACACCAATTGATTAACTTTGCTTCTGTAATTTTTACAGGAATCTACGCAAGGACTTAAATGCAACATCTACTGCAACATCTCCTAAGACGGAAGTCTATTATCTTATCTTCTTTCTTACGTTTTAGCAAGGGAAGCCCTGTAACTATATAAATTCCCTAAGTAAAATTATTTTTAGAGAGCTGGCATGTTAATTCTATGCTGTAAAAGCAACAACAAAAAAATTCCTGTGACTTTTTAAAACACTAACACAGTTACTGGATCAATTTGTGGGCCACACTTTACTTTTTCAGATGTGTGAATACAAGATCTTGAGAGAGGAATATTGCAAATACCCATAGCTCGGATTTGCTTCAGTAAGATATTATTCTGTCCTTGGGATAAAGTAATCTTTAATGTAATATTCTAATAAGAAGATATTTTTCAGTTTGAGGTGACGTCTGTGCTTTATGGTCGCTTGTTCAAATAAAGTACAGGTAGTCTTCAACCTACAACAGTTCATTTAGTGATTGTTCAAAGTTCCAACGATGTTGAAAAAAGGGAGTTATGATGACTGTTTTTCACACTTACAACCATTGCAGCATCCCCCTGCTCACGTGATCAAAATTCAGATGCTCGGCAAGTGGTTCATATTTATGACGGTTGCAGTGTCCAGGGGACATGGACAGGTTGCTGGGAAGGTTGAATGCCACCACATGTTTACTGGACCTGTGCCCCTCCTGGTTGGTGCTGGCCACGCAGGAGGTGACACGAGGCTGGCTCCGGGGGATTACAAATGCTTCTTTGCGGGAGGGGGGTCTTTCCCGCTGCCCTGAAAGAGGTGGTGGTGAGACCTCTCTTCAAGAAGCCTTCCCTGGACCGAGATGTTTTAGGAAATTACCGTCCAGTCTCCAACCTTCGTTTTACTGCAAAGGTTGTAGAGAGTGCGGTGGCACGTCAACTACCCCAGTACCTGGATGAAACAGTCTATCTAGATCCGTTCCAGTCCGGCTTCTGGCCCGGATACAGTACGGAGACGGCTTTGGTCGCGTTGGTGGATGATCTCTGGAGGGCCAGGGATAAGGGTTACTCCTCTGCCCTGGTCCTATTAGACCTCTCAGCGGCTTTCGATACCATCGACCATGGTATCCTGCTGCGCCGGTTGGAGGGGTTGGGAGTGGGAGGCACCGTTTATCGGTGGTTCTCCTCCTACCTCTCTGACCGGACGCAGACGGTGTTGACAGGGGGGCAGAGATCGACCCCGAGGCGCCTCATGTGTGGGGTGCCGCAGGGGTCGATTCTCTCGCCTCTCCTGTTCAACATCTATATGAAGCCGCTGGGTGAGATCATCAGTGGTTTTGGGGTGAGATACCAACTGTACGCTGATGATACGCAGCTGTACTTTTCCACCCCAGGCCACCCCAACGAAGCTATCGAAGTACTGTCCCGGTGTCTGGAAGCCGTACGGGTCTGGATGGGGAGGAACAGGCTCAAGCTCAATCCCTCCAAGACGGAGTGGCTGTGGATGCCGGCACCCCGGTACAGTCAGCTGCAGCCGCGGCTGACTGTTGGGGGCGAGTCATTGGCCCCGATGGAAAGGGTGCGCAACTTGGGCGTTCTCCTGGATGGGCGGTTGTCATTTGAAGATCACCTGACGACCGTCTCCAGGAGAGCTTTTTATCAGGTTCGCCTGATTCACCAGTTGCGCCCCTTCCTGGACCGGGATGCCCTATGCACAGTCACTCATGCTCTTGTTACTTCTCGCTTGGATTACTGCAATGCTCTCTACATGGGGCTCCCCTTGAAGAGCACTCGGAGGCTCCAGTTAGTCCAGAATGCAGCTACGCGGGTGATAGAGGGAGCGGTTCGGAGCTCCCATGTAACACCCATCCTGCGCAGACTGCACTGGCTGCCTGTTGTCTTCCGGGTGTGCTTCAAGGTATTGGTTACCACCTTTAAACGCTCCATGGCTTAGGACCGGGATATTTACGGGACCGCCTACTGCCATCTTGTATCTCCCAGTGATCTGTGCGTTCTCACAGAGAGGGACTCCTTAGGGTGCTGTCAGCCAAGCAATGTCAACTGGCGGCCCCCAGGGAAGAGCCTTCTCTGTGGGGGCTCCCACCCTGTGGAACGAGCTTCCCCCTGGACTTCGACAATTACTGACCTTTGGACCTTTCGCCGCGAACTTAAGACTTATTTGTTTCGTCTTGCTGGACTGGCTTGAATTTTAATTTCAATTTTTAGCTGATTTTATGGGGTTTTAATTTTATATTAATTTTTAGTGTTACTTGTATTTTAATATTAGGCCAAATTTAATAAGTTTTTTAATGTTTGTTTTTAATATTGTATGTATTGCTGTATTTTTATTCTGGCTGTAAACCGCCCTGAGTCCTTTGGGAGAAGGGTGGTATACAAATTAAAATATTATTATTATTATTATTATCAGCTTTTGTGACCTTCTGGCAAGCAAAATCAATGGGGAATCCAGATTCACTTAATAACCATCTTATTAACAAATGCATTGGTTCACTTAACAGCTATGGAAAGAAAAGTGGTAAAATGGGGCAAAACTCACTTAACAAATTTTTTACTTAGGAACATAAATTTAGGGCTCTATTATAGTCATAATTTAAGGACTACCTGTAGTTATATAGTGTATATTTAAAATATGGAAAGGGAACACAAACTACACCTACAGATAGTCCTGGACTTACAATCACAACCGAGCCACAATTTTTACTGCTGAGCAAGACAATTGTGTTATGAGTTTTACCCCATTTTACAATCTTTTTGGCACAATTGTTAAGTGAATCACTGTAGCTGTTAAGTGAATCATGCAGTTGTTAAATCAACTTGGCTTCCTCCATTGATTTTGATTGTCGAAAGCTGACTGGGAACCTTACATATGGTGATCACATGACTTCAGGACAGTGCATTTGAAACAAATACATGCCAGCTATTTGTTCAGTATTAAGATAGAAGAGGAACAAGTAAAAGAGACAATGATAGTATGGGCTAAAAGTTTTGGCTGTTAGATTGAGTTAGATAAATGGCAGAAATTATGGGATAGAAATTATAAATTAACAATGTCTACTGCATGCAAAGAAAATCTTTATAAAATGTTTTATAGATGGCATTTTCCACCCTCAAGATTAGCAAAGATGTTTAAGGATAAATCTGCAAAATGTTGGAAATGTCACCAGATACCTGGTTCATACTACCATATGTGGTAGACATATCAAAAAGAGAAAAAATACATACATGGCTGGAAAAAATGTTAAAACAACATATAGATTTGAAACCAAAGACATTTTTATTGGGCATTTTACCAGACAAATATAACAAAGGGAATGTATATCTGATTTTACATGTATTGACTGCAGCATGAATAGTATTTGCACAACAATGGAAAAGTGAAGAGATCCCAACAGACGAAGATGTGATTAGAAAAATATTACAATGTGCAGAGATGGATAAGTTTACAATTAAGGAAAAGAAAGAAACTGCATATTTTTTGACTTGGGACTTATTTTATCAATGGCTAGCTGACAAGGACAGGAGCTAAAAGCAGGGAAATATATGGAAGGATGAGTGATATAAGGAAGATATGTTAACTTGGTTAAACAAATAGTATGATTATTATTATTATTATTATTAATAATAATATAAATATAATTGATATTAATGTAATGAACATTGTTGTAAACACTTTGATTATTTCCTAAAATGATTTGTACCCAGACAACACACTGTTCAATTGAAACTGGATTTTTTGTATGCTATAAAATAAAATAAAAACTTATTACACTGCCCCCCCCCAAAAAAAACAAATACATGTCAGTTGCCAAGTATTCAAATTTTGATCACATGATCATGAGTGTGCTGTAACAATTGTGAAAAACGGTCTTAAGTCCATTTTTTCAGTGGTGTTGTAACTTTGAACTATCACTAAATGAATGGTTGTAAATCGAAGATGACCTGTATACAAGAATTTCCTTCCCCGAGATGTTAGAAAGGCAGGACTAATTCTAACATTCTGGTAGAATGTATTATATTAGAAATGTAATGTAAGATAATATTAGCCCATGTTATACATACCATGTAACAATAAAGTATTCTATAACGAATGAATAGTGTCAATTATTAATATGCTTAATTAAATTCATTAAATTAATTCATTAAAATATTTCTCAACCTTTCTAGAACCTAGTCTAATCTAATCTACATTAATCAATCAACTAATAGCACAGCAATGTGGCCAGACGACCCTGGTAGAACAAGTTACGCAGAACTTTCAAGCTTTCTTCTTCATGAAAAGACTTATCTTCACTCTTCTCCACGTTTTTTATTAGGCCCTTATAATAGGTCTCGCTTTCAGAAAGGGCACTAAGCAAAAGGGGACACATTCTTTGTCATTTAGAGTGTTGCTAAAAAAATTTGTATTTTTGTTTCCTTTAGCATTTAAAGATTTTTTTTTTTAATTTTGCAGTACATGAGACCTGAATGGGTTGCTACCGAATCAGGACGAACTAGTAGCGGCAGTGGTGGGAAGCTCTTCCCACCCACCCGGACCCTTCTGCGCATGTGCAGAAGCACCAGGTGCACTAGTGAACTGGTAGCAACGGGATTTGGAACCCGCCCCTGACCTGAATGGTTAATTGGTAAGTTTGTAAGTGTGTGACTGTTTTAATTTATATCCCACCCTTCTCCGAAGACTCAGGGTGGCTTACACTGTGTTAAGCAATAGTCTTCATCCATTTGTATATTATATACAAAGTCAACTTTTATTGCCCCCAACAATCTGGGTCCTCATTTTACCTACCTTATAAAGGATGGAAAGCTGAGTCAACCTTGGGCCTGGTGGGACTTGAACTTGCAGTAATTGCAAGCAGCTGTGTTAATAACAGACAGACTTAGTCTGCTGAGCCACCAGAGGCATGGAATTCTCCATAGTACTTGTTCCAAGTAGCTGTGAAACTAAGGATCCTGTCTTAGGAATGTTTGGTCACTGAAAAAGTTTCAGTTGAGAAAGTCAGTTTTCTGAATCACAATTGGCTCATAGGTCACCACATCCTGGCTATACAGGTTGTCTTTGACCTCCGAAGCTGGATTTAAGATTTTAATAAACAGAAGACAAAATTTTTAATCAAAAACATGGCACAAAATGACCAGTTAGAATTAATGAAAAAAAAACAGGCTTTAAGACTGAGAAACAGATAAAATGTTTAAGGGTTACTGTTATGGATAAAACGGTGTGGAAAATGATGAGATGTTTTATTGCTATGGTAATAAACTTTTCTATGCTCCAAGTTGGAAAGCTCCTAGGATATCTACAGTTCACAAATGGTTAATAAAGATGACAGAATGGGCAACGATGGCAACGTTAACAGGAGTGGACTGCTGGGGTTTCGCAGGGGTTCGGGAGAACCTCTAGCTAAGATTCTGTGCAGTTAAGAGAACCCACAAATTCCACTCCTGGCTGGCCCTGCTCACGCCACCCTACCCCTCCCAGAAGAACCCACGCGGCCCGTTTTGTATGCAGGTAAGTGCACGGTGCGTGCAGAGGCTCAGGGAGGGTGAAAAACAGGCCTACTGGAAGTTCGGGAAGGCCGGAAATGGGCCAGTTTCCCACCTTCAGAGGGCCTCCGGAGCCTGGGGAGGCCGTATTCGCTCTCCCGGAGGCTCAAGGAAAGCCTCCGGAGCCTGGGTAGGGCAAAGCCCCATGGTGCAGGAGGCCGACTAGGCCACATCCACCATAGCCACGCCTACCCAGCAACCGGGCAGAGAACTCCCTGCTAAAATTGTTGAAGCTCACCTGTGCACATTAACAGGGCCGTGGTAGCTCAGGCTGGTAAGAAGCTTGTTATTAGAACACAGCAGCCTGCAATTACTGCAGGTTCAAGTCCCACCAGGCCCAAGGTTGACTCAGCCTTCCATCCTTTATAAAGTAGGTAAAATGAGGACCCAGATTGTTGGGGGGGGCAATAAGTTGACTTTGTAAATATACAAATAGAATGAGACTATTGCCTTATACACTATAAGTCTTCGGAGAAGGGCGGGATATAAATGTAAATAAATAAATAATAATAAAAAAACAGCCCTCATGAGAGAAAAATCGATGAAAAAATTCATCTGTAATTGTGGACTTTGTGGACTTTTTGCAGGTGATGGAGAAAAATCTAATTTTGACATATGAATTTTATGATTGTTAATATTTACAAAAGGGAAAAAGATTTTTTTTTTATTTTCCCTTTTCTTTTGGGAGGAAAATGTACATATTTTATTTTAGTCTTAAACTAAGATTTGAATGTCGGCATTCTTTATATCCTTGAAAGAAGTTGGAAGTTATTCTTTCTGTATATTTATGTTTTCCACTCTCTTTCTTTCTTTTTTACACTTCTATTCCTATTCTTTTTTTAAAATGTTTTATTGTTTCTCTGGATTGTTAGTTTATGCTGTGTGTGCTTTGCAAAATGTAATAACATTATTGGAAAATGAAAAAATAGCAACAATTTATCTTCAAGAGTGCAATTGAAATATATTCCCCCAATAAATTTACCATTATTCAACAGTCATATAAATTTAGAAAATCAAGAAAGGGACATAGAGACCAATCAAGTAAACACTCTGCAGTTTAAACTTAAGGAGAATTAGATGCTTATAATATTGCTAAGATGTTTATTTTATGCCACCCAGATTTGCTTCTTGTGAGATGGGTGGCCATATAGATGTGATAGATGAGTGGATGAGTAGATGGGAGGAAGGAAGGAAGAACATTCTAAGACAAAAACATAGGTTTGAAAATCACCCATTGGTTTTAAAGTAGTTTAATGACATCTATGCTCCCTATTTTTCGTAACATACACTTTTACTTTATTTTATCTCTTCATTTGCCAGGATATCAATGCTATAAAAAGCATTTGAATCATGCTTCAGGCCTATTAAAAGTTGCCTCAGGCGTGGTGTTGCTCCATCCATCCAATGCAGTGGTGAAATCCAAAATTTTTTACTACTAGTTCTGTGGGCGTGGCTTGGTGGGCATGGCAGGGGAAGGATATTGCAAAATCCTCATTCCCTCCACACTCATGGGGAAGGATATTGCAAAATCTCCATTCCCATCCCATATTTGCTGGTTCTCCAAACTACTCAAAATTTCCACTATTGGTTCTCCAAACTGCTCAATATTTCTGTTACTGGTTCTCCAGAAGCTGTCAGAACCTGCTGGATTTCACCCCTAGTCCAGTGCCTCAGTCACATATATTTTTCTTAATCTTTGAAAAATTTGAAAAAAATAGTGGTTGAATTGGAAATCCTTTTCATACAGAATGATGTGCAATTAAGCTCCAAAGGAATGGTGAGTTTACAATCCACAACTGTGGGGTTTCTAAGACACTCCATCCAATGAACCATTCCACATTGGGTACCTTGCATTTGAACACCCAGAAATTTCTGGGGATCCAGTAGTTATTCGAGATTTAAAAAGAAGGGCGTCACAAATATTGATTATTGTAACAAACCTCTGAGTTATGATGGCATCCACCTGAAAGATATTAAAGAACACTCAAATGGGAAATTATTGATATATTTGTAAGTGAGAAAATATAAATTGTCACTCCAACACTCCAGAAGATAGGCTCAAGATACAGAAGGATCTTGACAGACTTGAACATTGGGCACTATCTAACAAAATGAAATTCAACAGTGAAAAAAGTAAGGTTCAACATTTAGGCCAAAAAAACCAAAATGTACAGGTACCGGATATGTGGTACCTTGCTCAATAGTAGTAACTGTGAGAGGGATCTTGGAGTCCTAGTGGACAACCATTTAGATATGAGCCAGCAGTGTGCAGCAGCTGCCAAAAAAGCCAACACAATTCTGGGCTGCATAAACAGAGGGATAGAATCAAGATCACGTGAAGTGTTAATACCACTTTATAATGCCTTGGTAAGGCCACACTTGGAATACTGCATTCAGTTTTGATCACTGTGATGTAAAAAAGATGCTGAGACGCTAGAAAGAGTGCAGAGAAGAGCAACGAAGATGATTAGGGGACTGGAGGCTAAAACATATGAAGAACGGTTGCAGGAACTCAGTATGCCTAGTTTAATGAAAAGAAGGATTGGGGAGACATGATAGCAGTGTTCCAATATCTCAGGGGTTGCCACAAAGAAGAGGGAGCCAAACTATTTTCCAAAGCACCTGAGGGAAGAACAAGAAGCAATGGGTAGAAACTAATCAAGGAGAGAAGCAACCTAGAAGTAAGGAGAAATTTCCTGACAGTTAGAACAATTAATCAGTGGAACAACTTGCCTGCAGAAGTTGTAAATACTCCAACACAGGAAATTTTTAAGGAAATGTTGGATAGCCATTTGTCTGAAATGGTGTACGGTTTCCTGCCTCGGCAGGGGTTTGGGCTAGAAGACCTCCAAGGTCCCTTCCAACTCTGATATTATTATTATTATTATTATTATTATTATTATTATTATTATTATTATTATTATTATTATTATTATTATTCCTTTGTGAAGGAAAATCAGCATGAATTCCACAAAAGTGTCTCACAAGTCTTTTAGAGTTTTTTCAGAATGTCAGATTGCAAATAAAGATGCCAACATTGTAATGTTCTTATATACAAAGCAATGGTGTGTCCACATTTTTAGGTATTGCATAATATTCAGATAGATCTTTATAGAGCAATTCTCTGGTGTCATATGCTGCAAGGCATACATGCTTCTCTATATTATCTGTCATTCTTAATATAGTCTTGAAATGAAATATGCAATTCTGATATTGATGGATGGGAGTCATTAAACCTTACCTTACCCTTTGGGGAAAGGTGAACCCTGGTGAAACGGCCTGAAAACGGCCCCAAAAATGGCCAAAAAGGCCCAAAAAATGCCTAAAAAAGCGAGCAGGGCCAGGGCCAGCCAGTGGTGGGATTTGCCAGTTTGCGCGAAGAGCATGGCGGCAACGGCAGCAGCTTTTTCTGCTGCTTTTATTCTGCAGCCTGCGGCCAGCCACCACAGCCACAAAGTGGCTCTCAAAGTGGGAGACTTCTTTGCCAGCCGCTTTCTAGCCACGCCCACCGAACCGGTAGCAAAAAAATTTGAAACCCACCACTGCCACCTACTGTATGATAGACTGCCTAAAGATGTAGACTTTGTGTGGATAATTCAAAGGATATATGGGATGCATTTATACAAAGGACAATACGTTAAAGATGAATGATAGTTATATAGATGTGTGTATGTATATGTATATGTATCTGAATAATATTTGCATTAGGTAAGTATATATTGCAGAATTGTAGATCTGTTATAACAATATATTATAATTTGTTTTTTTGTGTGCATTTTTTCGTTTTTTACTTTTTTAAAAAAGCACTTTTTATGCATTGTTGCTTTCTTTTGTTTGAGCATGTATGTATCTACGCTACAATTGTTCTTCTGTTCTATTAATTTTCTTTTTCTGTTTATTACTTTAAAAGCAATAAAAATAACTTATGCATTTCCTATGCAATATTCTAGGAATTCGTGACATGGCATTGTTGCTATAGAATGTGTACAGTCCCAATTTTGCTTAAGGATATCAGATAACATGAATGAACCATCATTTGCTGGAATAGCCCTGGGCGTAGTGATCGCACTATAAAACAAGAGAAAGATTTTATGTCAGAAAGCCAGTTTTCTTGGATTCTCAACCACATTACTAGGCTGTTCAGCACTACTTGCTCTCCATAAAATCCAGCCAGTACTGTCAACTGATGGAAAGATGATGGAGTCCTTCTGTAAGTGAATTATTGTGTTCTGAGTTTCCATTGCAGGTTAAAATGCGTAACTATTTGTAACTCAGTATTATAATAAGCCTATGAAGCCAGAGATTAAGTCCCTGATCTTTCTATTGAAAAAGATCTGAGGAGAACAGGAGTTGTGTTTCTCTGTAGAAGAGTAAGCTAAACTTATTTTTATTATTGTGTTTTTCTGTCATACACTGGGCCATGCTGAGTGATGTTAGTAGAAGTCAATGTATGGAAGACTCCATATTAGGAACTGTTAGGATTAGGCAGACCAATAATCTGATTTTGTATAAATGAACCAACCAACCAACCTTTTATTAAACTAGTAGGTTAACAATGAATGCAGTAGCATGAATTCCGTAGTTTAAAAAATTTAGATAGAACGTTTGGATCCCATTGCCAGAAATATTTGACTTGGAATGCTCACTTCTAAAGTGGCATCAGCTGAAATTTGTGTGTATCTCAGTGTAATGGATGAGAGATTGCTGATGAGAGATTGCTGATTTAAGATACTTTACCACATACCTAATCAAAAACGCTTAGCATATTAGTACTTGCATTCCTCCATTTATTTTATCTTCTGCTGTAGTGTTGCTATAAAGCAAATTTTCTAACGGAAATTTATGGCACCGATTTTCTTTGATTACTCATTTTTAGATCTTTTGTGGGGTTTTCCAGATCTCATAAATGCAAGTGAGATAGAACCTATGAAATGACAGAATAAAAGATGCAAAATTATTATAATTACATCATTCAAGTAGAAAGCTTTCATTTTGCCCCTCAATTAATTTCAAAAATAAGTTTATTAGATCATGAATCATATATTCCCGTTACCCTTTGAAGCATTTGACCACATAAATGAGTCAGCATTTAATATTTATGATCCAAAAACGCAAAAGAAGAAATTTAAAATAGCATGGGAATTGAAGAACAGGGAAAAGTGACATATCAGGGCTGCTGATTTTTGCTTTATGCTTGTTGGGTTCTGTTACCTTTTAATTTCTATTTTGTATTATTATATTATTGGCTTTAACTAATTGGACTTAGATTATACTGAACATTGTGCACATTATTCAAAACAATTTGATATTCCTCAGGGTAATTACATTATTATAAATTCAACTGCATAAAATATATTTTTATAAATCCTCTGTGTTACAGTAAATTGCAAAACACATGGAATATATTTTTACAACGACTATGATAATGATCTATCACCATTGTTGTATGTACACTGAGACCGTATGCACTGGAGACAAATTCCTAATTCTAATTCTAATTCTAAAATTCTAATTCTAATATAAGGTTGTGATTCCACATCCAGTCGGCTTGCTTTTATATTGCATTTTTTTGGGAAATCCATCATCAACAATATTTTAACCCATCATTAACACGATTTTCCATTTCCAATCATACCTGAGACTTTTCATAAAAATCATACTGGATTATTAATAGCAGTAGCTAGATTTTTTTGATGTGGCTGGTGGGAATGCTTTTACATCACTATTAACCTTAGGCCTTGCCAAAACATAGACATACACATGCAGTTTTCTTGGGAACAACTTCAGAAGTGAAGTTGCCATTCCGTTTCCTAGAGCTGAGGGAGAGTGATTGGCTCAAAGTCAGAGGTGGGTTTCAGCCGGTTCTGACCGGTTCTTGTGAACTGATAGTGGAAATTTTGAGTCGTTCGGAGAACCAGTAAATACCATCTCTGCCTGGCCCCGCCCCCAATCTATTCGCTGCCTCCTGAGTCCCAGATGATTGGCTAGAAGGAAAAAATCAGGGCTTGCTTTTCAGCCAGGATATCGCTTGGCAAACCCACCACAGTTTAAAGTTCCCCAGCTGGCTTTGTGCCTAGAGCGGGACTAGAGCTCACCACCTCCTAGTTTGCACTCCTATGCCTTAACCACTACAGCTAAAAATATCCGTTTCTCCCCTCCCCCAGAGAGGATGCCCAGTAGATATGCTGATTAGCTGCTGGGGTTGAGAACAAAAAATTGGGGAGGAGCCAAAGGGATTGAAATGTTCCAAACTCTGACAACATGGACTCCATGTTGCAATGTTTGTCAATCTATTGTCCATACTCTAAAATATTCAAAAGCGGCTAGATGCAAGTGGATATAAGTAAAGAATAAAAAGAGATATTTAGGATAAAAATAAATTATTATCTGTTTTTGCTTATTTCCAGTACTATTATTTTTAGTACTATTCTTGGGTGTGCCCAGATCAGAAAATCATGTTACCAATGTGGAAGAGTGTTTCAAGGAGCCTGAATATGAAAACTGGCTGGCTACTGCTAGGCATGGTCTAAGAAGGACCTGGAAACCTAAGACAATTGTGATTGTTGGAGCAGGAATTAGTGGATTGACTGCCGCCAAATTACTCAGAGAAGCTGGACATCAGGTAATTACCCAATTGCCTTTTTTACTCAGCTGATGAAAAGACAAATTAGATGTGTTTGGGATGGTTTCGGAACACAAGGAGTCATTGGGATGGTAGAGTTAAAGGTAGTCTTTGACTTTCAACTGTTTGTTTAGTGACCTTTTGAAGTCACAACGGTACTGAAAGAAGTGATTTATGACAAGTCCTTATACTTACGACAGCATCCACATGGTCACATGATCAAAATTTGGATGTGTGGCAACTGGCATGTATTTATGATGGTCATGTGAATCACCATTCACAACCTTCCCAGCTGGCTTCTGATAAGCAAAGTCAATGGGGGAAGCTGGGTTTGCTTAACAACCATGTGATTTGCTTAACAACCATGGCAAAAAATGGTAAAATTGGGAACACCTCACTTAACAACTGCCTTGCTCAGTAATGGAAATTCTGGTCCCAATCACAGTTGTAAGTTGAGGACTACTTCTATAATATTTGATGAATAGCACTTATATACCACTACATAGTGCTTTACAGCCCTCTCTAAGTTGTTTACAGAGTTAGCATATTGGCCCAACAATCTGGTTCCCCATTTTACTGACCTCTGAAGAATGGAAGGCTGAGTCAATCTTGAGCCCATGAGAATTAAACTGCTAAACTGCTGGCAGCCAATGATCAGCAGAAGTAGCCTGCATCCTGAAAAATTAAGTATTATTAATTATATTATTATTTGTGAATATTTACTTAAATTATCTGAATTTTTGATTTAATTGATGGTCTCCTAGAGGGGCCAGTATAGTGAAGACATTAAGACAGCAAGCTGTGAATTCTAGTTCTGCCTTAGGTTCAGATCCAATTGGATAACCCTGGGCCAGTCGCTCTTTCTCAGACCCTGGAAGGAGGCAATTTATTTATTTATTTATTTTATTTGATTTGATTTTTATACCGCCCTTCTCCCGAAGGACTCAGGGCGGTGTACAGGCATAATAAAACCAACAATACAATATACAAGTTTAAAATACGATTTAAAAAACTTATTTTAAATTAGCCCAATGATTAAAATTTACCATACTAAAAAAACCCCATTTAAAATTAATAAATTTAAATATTAAAATCCCAATTTAAGCCAGCCCCGCGCGGATAAAAAGATGAGTCTTGAGTTCGTGACGAAATGTCCGAAGGTCGGGTATTTGGCGTAAACCCGGGGGAAGCTCGTTCCAGAGTGTGGGAGCTCCCACAGAGAAGGCCCTTCCCCTGGGGGCCGCCAGCCGACATTGTTTGGCGGACGGCACCCTGAGAAGTCCCTCTCTATGGGAGCGTACGGGTCGGTGGGAGGCGTGTGGTAACAGCAGGCGGTCCCGTAAGTACCCAGGTCCTAAGCCATGGAGCGATTTAAAGGTCATAACCAACACCTTAAAGTGCACCCGAAAGGCCACAGGCAGCCAGTGCAGTCTGCGCAGGAGTGGTGTTACATGGGAGCTACGCGTAGCTCCCTCTATAACCCGCGCAGCTGCATTCTGGACTAACTGAAGCCTCCGAGCGCACTTCAAGGGGAGCCCCATGTAGAGAGCATTACAGTAATCCAAGCGAGAGGTAACGAGCGCATGAGTGACTGTGCATAAGGCATCCCGATCAAGGAAGGGGCGCAACTGCCGAACCAGGCGAACCTGGTGGAAGGCCCTCCTGGAGACGGCCGTCAAATGGTCTTCAAACGACAGCCGATCATCCAGGAGGACACCCAAGTTGCGCACCCTATCCTTTGGGGCCAGTAACTCGCCTCCAACAGCCAGCCGCGGCTGCAGCTGACTGAATCGGGGTGCCAGCATCCACAGCCAAGCTTGAGCCTGTTTCTCCCCATCCAGACCCGTACAGCTTCCAAACACCGGGACAGCACTTCGACAACTTCATTGGGGTGGTCCGGGGTGGAAAAGTACAGCTGGGTGTCGTCAGCGTACTGCTGGTATCTCACCCCGAAACCACTGATGATCTCACCCAACGGCTTCATGTAGATGTTGAACAGCAGGGGCGAGAGAATCGACCCTGTGGGACCCCACAAGTGAGGCCCTCGTGGTCGACCTCTGCCCCTGTCAACACCGTCTGCGACCGGTCAGAGAGATAGGAGGAGAACCACCGATATACGGTGCCTCCCACTCCCAATCCCCAACCGCGCAGCAGGATACCATGATCGATGGTATCGAACGCCGCTGAGAGGTCTAATAGGACCAGGGCAGAGGAATATCCCTGTCCCTGGCCCTCCAGAGATCATCCACCAATGCGACCAAAGCTGTCTCCGTGCTGTATCCGGGTCGGAAGCCGGACTGGAACGGGTCTAGATAGACATCTTCATCCAGGTGTTGGGGCAGCTGTCGCCACGGCACTCTCTACAACCTTCGCAACAAAGCGAAGGTTGGAGACTGGACGATAATTACCCAAAATAGCTGGGTCCAAAGAGGGCTTCTTAAGGAGGGTCTCACCACCGCCTCTTTCAAGGCGGCAGGAAAACCCCATCCAACAAAGAAGCGTTGATAATCCTCTGAGCCAGCCTCGTGTCACCGCCTGAGTGGCCAGTACCAGCCAGGAAGGACACGGGTCCAGTAAACATGTCGTGCCGTGAAGCCTCCCCAACAACCTGTCCACGCCTCGGAGCCACAGGGTCAAACTCATCCCAAATGTGCTCAACAAGACGTGCCTCCTCTCCTCGCTTGATCATCCCAAATTCGGTCCAGACCGCCCTCAGCTGAGCGATTTTATCGATAGATAACCACTAAACTCCTCGGCTCGTCCCTGCAAAGGGTCATCCCGCACCTCCTGATGTAGGAGAGAGCGGGTCACCCGAAACAGGGCGGCCGGGCGGTTATCTGCCGACGCAATGAGGGTGGAGGCGTAGGGGCGCCTCGCTTCCCTCATTGCCACTAGGTAGGTCCTAGAATAGGTCCTAACTAGTGTCCGATCAGCTTCGGAGCGACTGGACCTCCAGGTGCTCTCTAGGCGTCTTCTCCGGCGTTTCATCTCCCTCAGCCCCTCGGAGAACCAAGGGGCCGGACGAGGTCTTCGCCGGGTCAGAGGGCGCAACAGCGCGACACGGGCCCGGGCCCCGCGGCCCGCTCCCAGGCCACGACCAGTTCCTCAGTCGTGCCGTGGGCCAGATCCTCAGGGAATGGCCCAAGCTCCGTCTGGAACCTCTCAGGGTCCATCAGGCGCCTGGGACGGAACCACCGTATAGGTTCCGTCTCCCTGCGGTGGTGAATGGCGGTTCGGAAGTCTAGGCGAAGGAGAAAATGATCCGACCATGACATTGGTTCTGTTACTAAATCGTCTAATACCAGATCATTTAACCACTGTCCAGAGATATAAATCAGATCCAGCATGCCTCCCCCCATGTGCGTAGGGCCATCATTTACTCGAATCAGGTCCAAGGCCGTCATGGAAGCCTGGAACTCCCGAGCTGCCGTCGATGACAAGCCAACTGATGGCAAGTTGAAATCCCCCATGACTATAAGTCTGGGGGTCTCAACCGCCACAGCAGCCAGTAACTCCAACAATGGCAAATCACTTCTGAAAATACTTTGCCAATAAAACTGTAGGGACTTGTCCAAGTAGGCTTTAAGAGAGGGAGTGGGAGGAGGAGGAGGAGGAGGCGGAGGAGGGGGAGCAGGAGGAATTAAAAGACCAAACTTTATAATAATTGCTGTAATATATTAATAGCCAACAGAGAATATAACTCCAGCCAATAAGGGTTTGAAAAGGTAAATCAAGGTTCACATGAAATCAAAGGGAGATTTGCAAGGGGAGGCAGACATAGGTACAGATCACCAAACACTTAATGAGAAGAGAGAGAAATTAGAACAATCCATTCCTCATCAGTACTCTTTTCTCCTAGGTTGTGATCTTGGAAGCCAGTAACCGTGTGGGAGGACGCATAAAGACTCACCGAGAAGATGACTGGTATGTGGATGTGGGGCCGATGCGATTGCCCAAAACTCACAGGTAAGGTTGATTGAAAGGTCTTTCTCTAGCCATCATCTGATGCGAGAGGCAAATCCATTCACAGTTTATAAATTGTTGCCTTCCTGAAATACTGGGTATATTGTTAGAAAAATGAGAACTGTTAATTGCTGTTGCTTACTGGAACAGGAAACAGTTGTGTTGATAAGGACTTGGCTCCAAAAACTATCCAGAAAGCTTGCACTAGTACATTTTGCAAGATCATTTCTGGGTGGCCCATATAAAAGTAAAACTCATTTAAAGACATCTAATAACAATAGCCCATGGATAGGATGCAGGGGGTTCGTAGGGGTTCAGGAGAACCTCTAGCTAAGATTCTGTGCAGTTCAGAGAACCCCCAAATCCCACTCCTGGCTGGCCCCACCCACCCCTCCCAGGAGTCCCCATTGTGGCCCGTTTTGGATGCAGGTAAGTGCAGGGCAGATGTGGAGGCTCAGGGAGGGTGAAAAATGGGCCTACTGGAACTTCAGGAACACCAGAAATGGGCCTGTTTCTGGCCTCCAGAGGGCCTCCAGAGCCTTGGCAGGCTGTTTTTGCCCTCCCAGAGGCTTGAGGAAAGCCGGAAGAGCAAAAACGCTCCCCCTGCTGTGGTGCAGGAGGCTGACTAGGCCACGCCCATCATGGCCACACCCACCCAGCAACTGGGCAGAGAACCCCTTGCTAAAATTTTTGAAGCTCACCCCTGCAATAGCCATAATAAATCTCTATAGAGTGGTAGCGATAGCTAATTTCATGGGCCACACCAATGTCCTAAACCTGGCAAAATGGCCACATTTTTAAAGTTTTCAGAAATGCCAACTGTGTCAAGGCCAGCTAGATTTTGGATGGTGGTGGAGAGTTCCAGAGACTAGGACTAGAATGGTGTGATTTTGGAAACTATACTATTATTTCAAACTTTTGTATTAAATTAAGGATAGATACTTCCTTGAAATTGTTTGACTCACCTATAATATAAAGACTCTGTTTTTGTCATGGAAAGCTGAGGTGTGAAACTTTTTTAAAAATATAATTTTACAGTGGGGGGGGTTTATACCAATTAATGGAGGAGCAAAGGAAGTAGTCATTAAGATTGCAAGCTATTACTTGGATCATGGAAGAGTCTGTTTCTAAGATGTAATTCCAGGAGAACAATGGTAGGGACAGACAATTGTCCTTGGTGGTCATTGAGAACCAGATAAGGCTACAGATTGTTAAGCAGAACAATCCTTAATCTGACAAATTTGTGTTTTTCTCTTGCTGTGATAAAGAAATAAATGTGCAAATAAATTTGGGTTTCTTTTTCCCTTCACAGAATTGTACGTGAATACATTAAAAAGTTCAAACTTGGTCTAAACCCATTCAATCAGACTGATCAGAATGGCTGGTATTTAATTCAAAATGTCAGACGAAAAATGACACCCCACAATCCTGAAAACTTTGGATACCAACTTAACCCCAATGAGGAGGGAAAGTCTGCAAAGCAGCTGTTAGATGAGATGCTGAGCAAGGTAGCTTTAAGGAGTAAACTAGGTGTACAAGCAGACAAATCTAATGTACTCGTATACTTATGGTTTGTATTTTGAGAGTGGTAGAATAATATCAGGGATGGGAAGGGTTGGGGAAGGCTGCTATAATACTTACTGAAACAATGTATATAAAGCACTTTATATCACATACAAAATATTACTTTAAATGACATGGAATATTTAAAAAAGTGTGCATTAAATAACAGAGTCATACAATTCAGTCTAGTTCTAAGTAATTTTAATAGTCTTAAGGATTTTTAAACAGTTTTAATAGTTTTAGAGCCACAGTAGTGTAGTGGTTAGAGTGTAGTACTACAGGCTACTTCTACTGACTGCCGGCTGCCTGCAATTTGGCAGTTCAAATCTCACCGACTCAAGGTTGACTCAGCTTTCCATCTTTCCGAGGTAGGTAAAATGAGGACCCAAATTGTTGGGGGCAATAGGCTGACTATGTAAACCACTTAGAGAAGGCTGTAAAGCATTGTAAAGCGGTATATAAGTCTAAGCACTATTGATATTTATATTATGGTTAAACCACCTAGAATCACTTTGCATATTAAATAAATAATTAAAGAAATAAGTAGATACAATTTTATGAAAGGGCCCTTATATAAAAACCTATCTATCTAGATCGATTGATTGATTGATTGAATTTATATTGTTGCCTTTCGCCTATGGCGACTCAAGGCGGCTTACAGAATATAAAAACCACATTTAAAACCATACAACTAATTTAAAAATCAAATAAATTAATATAATAATAAAATCCTAATAAAATCACCCCCTGCCCCTCACCCCGGCGATAACAGTTCACATGAGCCATTTAATGGGCTCCATACCGCTCTGGGTTCCCCAGGCCCACTGGCAAAACCAGGTCTTCAGTGCCTTCCGGAATTACATTTATTATTACATGTAATATTACATGTAATGAATAAAACTAGGAATACCATATATTTAGGTGCTTTTTTTTATACATGCCAAGGAAGTTTATGATAGGTTCCAGTGGTCCTGCTTTTTTCATAAACTGGAGTACTTTAGTATAAGAAATATATATATACAATGAGTTAGAACACACATCCGAAGTTTACAACTAAATTCCTCCAGCTAAATTTGATTTACAAAAGACTTTGAATGTGATGTATGGAATCTTTATCCGTATCTCATGTTTAATGTATAATGCCATGCCTCTATCTGAAGAACTAAATGGATTATTTGGTCATCAGGTTATGTAGTAAAATGAGTAAAATTCACATTCATGGGGATTTATTTGGCAAATACAAATAAAGATAATTTTGTTTTATGTATAATTATAATGTATATGTATATAATAGAAAGCTTTAGGCTTTATATATTATAGGTAACTGAAAATATCCAAGCAGTTACAGAAACATATAGTGAATAATATTTTCACATAATGAGGGTCTACTTACCGACCGACCGACCGACCGACCGACCTACCTACCTACCTATCATCATCATCTAGCATCTATTATTTATATCTGTCTGTCTGTCTGTCTATCTGTCACCATCATCTAGCATCTCTCTCTCTCTCTCTCTCTCTTTCTCTCTCTCTCTCTCTCTCTCTCTCTCTCTCTCTCTCTCTATCTATCTATCTATCTATCTATCTATCAATCATTTATCATGTCAATCTATCTGGCAAATGTCCTAGAAAAGTTGCAAGCTGGTATTAGATACAGGATATGAATTTTCCTGTTTCAAAGGAATCAGGTGAAAACAGAGGCTGCGTTTAATGTGAAAGTTGGTCATCCCTTCTCAGCTGTGTTTTCCCAAAAGAGAGCCGGTCTTCTTAATGAGCAAAGGAGAACATTCAAATAGTGATACAAATTACACAAAGCAAAACAGGAGAGACATTTTTTTTGGGCTTCATTTATATGGAGAGACCAACTTAATTCAAGGCAAATGCAAAGACTGTTGAAACTGGGAGGAAGTTGCAACTAACTGTATGCATTCTCCTGCTCAGGTCACAGACAACTGTACCCTTCTGAAGGAAAAATATGATTCGTTTTCCACAAAGGTAAAACTGATGTTATTATTCATTCTTCTTACAAAATAAAAAATCTTCTTCAGATGATTATGTTGTTTCCAATAATATGATTATAAAAATAACATTGGCAGTTTAGGCAAGGGTGGGCTCCTGGCGGGGTTTAACAGGGTTCAGGTAATCCTCTAGCCAAGGATTGCTGGGGTTCGGTGAACCCCCAAATCTCACCCCTGGCTGGCCACACCTATCCCACTCGCCCCTCCGAGGAGTCTCCACACGGCCCGTTCATCATTCCAGGTAAGTTCAGGGGCCATACGAAGGGTTTGGGAGGGCAAAAAACAGGCCTACCAGGGGTTCCGGAAGTCCAGAAACAGGCCTGTTTCCAGCCTCCACAGGGCCTCCTGACCCTGGGGGAAGCAGTTTTCACCCTCCCGGAGGCTCGAGAAAAGCCTCCAGAGCCTGGGGAGGGTGAAAAACACCCTCCCTCGTCGTGGTGCAGGTGACCGACTAGGCCATGCCTACCATAGCCACACCCACCCAGCAATGGGGCAGCGAACCCACTGCTAAAGGATCTGATGCCCACCCTTGAGTCTAGGGCTGGTTGAGGAACTCTGGGAGTTGAAGTCCACAAGTCTTAAAAGAGCCAAGTTTGCAGACCCCTGGTCTAGGGGTATGAGTATGGGATTAAAGAAGAGTGAATCACATTAATAACCTGCTATGACTTTTCAACACTAATAATAAAGGAAAAGATCACATTCAACTGAAAATGCAGTTTTGAACCAGTCTAATGGATGAACGGCAACTCTGCTAAGGTCCATGGTTTTTCCAGTTCACAATGTAGTTTGCCAGTTTTAAAAAAATCTATCAGAGAAAGCTTGCAGAAAATTAGATGTATTAAGAAGCAGTGTACAAAATATATTGTACAAAATTAATTGCCAAGCCATGTTTATCAAAATTCTAAAGAAAAGAAGAATACGTTTGGAGAAATATATATCAAACGGATATACATTTTATTATGAACATGGTTAGAACTGCTCAAAATGGTAGGGAATTGCCTGGTTGAATTTATCAGTGGGAAAAAAGAACCCCAAAGAAATGAAGACACCTGCAGCTGACAGAATTGTACAGAGAGATTACTAAAAAATAAAAATTTACACCTGCATTTATCCTTTACTCACTGTGCATCATCCCATATTAATGTCAGGGTCAAAGGATCAGGACACTCCATTAAAATGCAGCATAGAAGATTTATTCAAGCCTACACCGAAGATTCCAGTCAGCTAAGATTCAGGATTACACTGGAGCTAGATACGGGTGAATGGAATTCAGAAGGGGATGGATTTGGACTATCTGTGGGAACCTAATGACTCTAAATTGATGATGCACATAACTCCACCCACTCACCTCACCCCACCCCACCCCATTCTGCCTGTTCTTCTCCTACAATTAACAACATAGCTGGTTTTGTAGAAAGAGAATTTCATTCCTTTTCCTCTGCTGTTGTCTGGGTATGTGTGTGTGTGTGTGTGTTGGGAATTGGCAATATAATTCCTTATTCTTTTGAGGCAGAAAGGGGCATGAGCCTTGGGGATTGCTGCTGCGATCCACACTTTCCAGGATCTGCCACATGTTACTTACCTTCATGTGTTGTTTTCTTTCTGTTGGCATACCCTGCAGCCGACCGAAGGTGTCTCTGGGTCACATTACAGCTTCATTCGTAAAGTGGCTTCAAAGAATGCTCTTCCACAGCCTTTGCAGCCTACAAAATCCATGAGAAATCCTGTCCCGTTCTCACCTGATTTTCAGAGGTTCCAAATGACATACAAGAGCATAGTCCTTTTGTATGTCCTCCAAGGTCCCCCCCACCCCAAAAAAAAATCACATGAGAATGGGGCATGCTTTCGAGAATAGTTGTTGCTGGGTGTGGGTGAACATTGGCATGTTACCCAAAACATCATAGTGTGTCACCTTTGACACATGTGACATAGGCTTGCTATCACTGTGGTAGCCTCTGGATGAATTGCCATACTGTTTCCCTCATTCAACTACCTACTGCATTTTTCCAGAAGCTTCAGTTCTTGATCTCCTAAAGTTGTCTACCTTTTCATTAAATACATGCAATCAAAGAAGAATTCTACTCTATATTTATGAGTGACAAAATTCAGCGTGTCCCTCATCAAATATTCTTTGTATATTAGGAATATCTCATTAAGGAAGGAAATCTGAGCACAGGAGCTGTTGAGATGATTGGTGATTTCCTGAATGAAGAATCCGGATTTCATAACTCATTCCTTATTTCCGTTATGGATCATTTCATTTTTTCGAATAGCAGGTAAACAAAATGGTGGTGGTGGTGGGGAGAACCAAAGCTACCTTTTAAAGCAGTTTATTTATGTATATATTTTTTCTATTTAGTGCATTTTTTGTTATTTATTTTGATAAGTTAAATTTTTTCTCTAACTTTTTTTTAATATAAATTATATTTACTATCGATTATAACAGTTAAAATACCCTGTTTCCCCTAAAATAAGATATCCCCTGATAATAAGCCCAATTGGGCTTTTGAGCACATGCGCTAAAATAAGCCCCTCCCTGAAAATATTTAAACGCATGCACAGCCGGTCCCTGCCATTTCCTCTGGTTTCCTCCTCTCACCCCAAAATAATAAGACCTCCTTGAAAATAAGGCCAAGTGCTTATTTCGGAGTTCAAAAAAATAAGATGGTCTTATTTTTGGGGAAACATGATAGTACTGAACAGAAACAGAAACCAATCTTTGACCTCAAGTAGATAGAAGAACAAACAAGTCAGTTCTAGAGGAGATCAACCCTGACTGCTCTTTAGAAGACCAGATCCTGAAGATGAAACTGAAATACTTTGGCCACCTAATGAGAAAGAAGGACTCACTGGAGAAGAGCCTAATGCTGGAAAAGATTGAGGGCAAAAGAAGAAGGGGACAACAGAGAACGAGGTGGCTGGATGGAGTCACTGAAGCAGTAGGCATGAGTTTAAATGGACTCCAGAGGATGGTAGAGGACAGGAAGGCCTGGAGGAATGCTGTCCATGGAGTCGCGATGGGTCGGACACGACTTCGCAACTAACAACAAAAGATAGGCTAAAATAACTAATATTGGACTGCATTGTCAAGTATTGTCAAGGTTCTGACTGTTGAACCTAAGCGAAACAATACTCCGAAACTCCATCTTCTTCAAAGCACTAATGTTTTGAGTACTTCAGTTGGGCACAGATGAGCTTAAAAACAAAACAACTCTGGCTATTTCCCGCTCTTTTGCATAGTTAAAAGTTAAACATCCCCCCCCTCCCTCCTAGGTCGCAATTCCTGTTGTCCAATTGGATGCTGTGTCATCTCCTTGGCAATGGGGTTCAGTCCTACTCAGTAGCGGTTGGGATGACCTTGGTTCCCAGGAGATAGCAAATTGTTTTGGCAGGTCTGCATTCCGAGCCTCTTCCCCTCCCCCTCCCCCGAGGTGTGTGGCAACTTTGGAAATGGAAAGGTGGCTGCGACAGGCCTGACCCGTTTCAGAGTTGACATTAATTGCATTGTCTTCAGAAACAATGAACATTTTTTGAGATAACTTAGAAATAACTGATAAACTGTATTTGTATTTATTTATTTTTTTCTCTCAAATTCAGTTTTGATGAAATTACTGGTGGATTTGATCAACTTCCTCGAAGTTTCTTCCGAGAAATGGTTAGAATTGTCCATTTCAATTGCACTGTGGAGAAGATACTTCATAGCAAAAACAAAGTGAGAGTCTTCTACAAATGGTTGTCCAGGTCTACATCTCTTGTTGCTGACTTTGTCCTCATCACAGCTACAGCAAGAGCCGCACGACTTATCAAGTTTGTGCCACCTCTTTCCATTCCCAAGACCCGGGCGTTGCGGTCTTTGAGTTATGCAAGTGCTACTAAAATTGCCTTAGTTTGCACTGAGAAGTTTTGGGAAAAGGAGGGGATCCACGGAGGGAGATCAATCACAGATCTCCCATCACGAATAATTTACTATCCAAATCATAACTTCTCCCACGGAATAGGCGTCCTTCTGGCATCCTATACTCGGTATTCTGACTCTGAATTCTATACGGCACTCAGTGATGAAAAGTGTGTTGATGTGGTGATGGATGACCTTGTGGAAATCCATCAAGTATCTAAAAATTATCTCAAATCTGTCTGTGGCAAATACGTGGTACAAAAATGGACCCTTGACCAATACTCTATGGGAGCATTCAGCACATACACCCCATATCAGATTACCCATTATTCTCATATACTGGCTCAGAATGAAGGGAGGATCCACTTTGCTGGTGAATACACAGCTCATCCACGTGGGTGGATTGAAACGTCCATGAAATCTGCCATAAGGGCAGCAATTAATATCCACAATGCATAAAAGAATAATTTATTTTGGAAGAATTTACTTGTTTATTGAAGAATAATTTACAGAAGAATCATTGGGTCATAACTCCAGATATGAGTTTGGGAGCAGCTCATGGTGTTGTTAGCTCACAATGACAAACTATCAAAAGCTGCAGGCCAACCAGACAATGCAAATAAAAACAACTAAGTTATAAAAGAAACTTGGGAAAGTATGTCAGGAGTTGGGAGCATGACTCGGAAGAGTGATGATCATCATCTGCAGGAATTCAATTGCAACTTTCCCACTAAAAAAATGTTCCAGCAAAACGTGCATTAGTATTGTACAAGGACCTTATTTTTTGAATAATCTGCAATTCCATATTAAATAGCAATAGCGCTTAGACTTATATATTGCTTTACAGTGCTTTATAGCCCTCTCTAAGCAGTTGACAAAGTCAGCATATTGCTCCCAAAAATCTGGGTCCTCATTTTACCCTTGAGTCCTCAAGGGTCCTTGAGTGGCTGAGACAGTCTGTTATTAACACAGCTGCCTGCAATTACTGCAGGTTCAAGTCCCACCAGGCCCAAGGTTGACTCAGCCTTCCATCCTTTATAAGGTAGGTAAAATGAGGACCCAGATTGTTGGGGGCAATAAATGGCCTTTGTATATAATATACAAATGGATGAAGACTATTGCTTGACATAGTGTAAGCCGCCCCTGAGCAGAAAATATTGGAATTAAAGCTAGAAAATCATGGGAGGTTGAGATGAAAAAAACATTACAAAACATTTGCTAGACCAGTGATTCCCAAACTGTGAGCCGCGGCTCCCCAGGGAGCCGCCACCGCCACAAGGGAGCAGCGAAGAAGCAGCGTCCGCTCCACAGGTGCCGCGAGATCCCAGACGCACAAAGCCGGACACGGCCGCAGCGACGGGACTCGCACACCGCAACTCGGGACAACTCAAAAGCCAAGGGACCCCGCAGCCGCACCACACCCAGCGGGGCAGGCCACAGCAGGCAGGAAGGCGGCAGGCGCCGACGGCGGACCAAAGGAAGCGCGAGCTCCGGCCCGCCCGCCCGCCTGAACCACAGCGCCCGCCCAGACCCGCCGCCTGACGAAGCAACGGCGCACCTCCCCTCCAGTCTGCCCGCGACGCCACTGGCCTCCCAGACCACCCGACACGCTGCCCAACACGGCCGCGGCCAGCACGCTCGGTGGCATCGGGAAAGAGGGCTGCGCGAAAATAGCAAACCACCCGTTAGTTCCTCCCAGGTGAGCCAGGCTGGAGGCGAGAACAGCCACCTCCTCCACAAGGCGGAGACCCGAGGAACAAGGGGATCGCGAGAGGCCAAACTCCGAGACCAAGCAGGGACCCCACGCCTGGGAAAGTTCCCCAGAGCCCGCTCCCATCAAAGGAGACGGCGCGTCCATCAGCAAAACATGAGTATGCCAAACACTTTGTAGAAACAGACTTTTTGATTAAACTCACATACCTATGTGATATCTTTGAAAAGTTGAATGTGTTGAATCTCTCTTTACAAGGAGGCAATATGCACATTTTAAAGTTAACAGAAAAGATTTCAGCTTTCAGAAAAAAATTCAGAAAAAAAGACAAAAATTAAAAAAAAAATCGGATGTACCTATTAAGGGAGCCGCGGAAAAAATCCGAAGTGTTATGGGAGCCGCAAACCGAAAAAGATTGGGAACCTCTGTGCTAGACCAATTCTCAAATACAGTTCACCTGTCTGGAACCCGCACTGCATATTGGACATTAATACAATTAAACGAGTCCGGCGATATTTCACAAGATGAGTCCTCCACTCCTGTGCTCGCAATAGAATACCTTATGCCACCAGATTTGAAATTTTGGGCTTAGACAACTTAGAACTATGCCGCCTTTGGTCTGACCTATGCGTAGTATATAAAATTATCTGGTACAATGTCCTACCAGTCAATGACTACTTCAGCTTTAACCGCAACAATACATGAGCTCACAATAGATACAAAGTTAAGGTAAATTGCTCCAAGCAACAGAGTGGTCAATGCCTGGAATGCACTACCTGACTCTGTAGTTTCTTCCCCAAACCCCCAGAACATCATTTTCAGGCTGGTCACCATAATATTAGGAATAAAGACCTAAGCATAGTACATAAAATCATCTGCTACAATGTCCTACCAGCCAATGAATACTTCAGTTTCAACCAAAACACTACAAGACCACACAATAGATATAAACTCATGGTAAACTGATCCAGACTAGACTGCAGAAAATACGGCTTCAGTAACAGAGTTGTCAACGCCTGGAATTCACTACCTGACTCTGTGGTTTCTTCCCCAAATCCCCAAAACTTTAACCTTAGACTGTCTACTATCAACCTCACCCCATTCCTAAGAGGTCTGTAAGAGGCGTGTAAAAGCGCACCAGCGTGCCTACCATCCCTATCCTACTATCCCCTTTTATTTTGTATCCATTTCCTGTATTCATAATCATGTTTATACTTTTATCTATTATCTGATATATGCTTGACAAATAAAATAAATAAATAAAAATTAAATCAAAGCTGGTAATAGTTGTATAAGAATCACATAGACAGACATCTGTAGAGATTCTCAGTCATCCAAGTCATGGCTGAGAATCTCTACAGATGTTTAGCTTTACAATTTGGGATAAACACCCTTTGAATGGTGTGGGAGTAGGAATGGATTTTTAGAGGGGAAAATTGCAGATTACAGGAACAAGAAGCACTGGTCAGATGATCCTGAGGACACAGATAAACCTCCAAGTGCTTCAACAACCCTCTAAAAGGATGCAAAGGAATACAAATCCTTCCATTCCCCACCATCCACTCAGAACTAAAGAAGCTTCTTGGATGAGAAGTGAAACGGTCTTCAAAAGAAAAAACACGAATGTTGCCTCCTGAAAAAGCACCTTTGGAACACATATACAGACATACACATGAACACACATGCAAGCACATACACCTGCTGTCGGAACATCTTTGAATCCTTTGCTGAGCTAGCTTCCACTATCAAACTGTTTTTTTTAAAAAACAACAACAGTTCTTCAGTATTAGAAAAAATATCCTGGCTTTAAATTCTACCCATTTCTTTAGAGAAAATTGCGGACCTGAATGGATGTCCTTACATTATTACATCTGCAGTTTCAGTCTCTGGCTGAAAAAAATGTAAGTTTGTTTTCTGGAAATGGATTTGATTTTTTTCCACACAGGACTCCAATTATTATTCTAAGCATCAAGATTGTGTCTCACATCCATACTTGCTTTCTTATCTATGCATTCAATCATCCACCTCTGTATTATGACCTTTGCCCTGCAGAAATTGGGGCTAAAGTGATGTCTGATGATTTTTAGAAATCCAAATATTCTTCACAACAACCCAATGTCAATCCCAAAGCCATTATTACCTGCTAGGTAGTACATATTACGTTCATACATGATTTTCGGGCTTTCTTCCGGTGCTTCATTGCATTCCTACAATAAAATACTTTCCACTGTCCATTAACTTCTGCTATATTGAACAAGCTATGGTTAAGTAATTGTTTTGTTTTGAAAGAATGGCTGATTAATTATTGCATCAGTCAGGCAACCGAAAAACTCACACCTCCTCCGGGATGAAAACAAATCTTCTAAGGTATCGGGCTTTGGGGACTTCATTCACTATTCCCAAGGCTTTAATCTGGGACTCACTAAAGTGAATAATTGCCCTGGAGATTTTGAGTCCAAAATGTCCATTGTTAAGCAAGGCAGTTTTGCCCCACTTTATGACCTTTTTGCCACAGATGTTAAGCAAGTAACTGCAGTTGTTAAGTAAATCATGCAGTCGTTAAGTGAATCTGGCTTCACCCATTGACTTTGTTTGTCAGAAGCCGGCTAGGGTGGTGAAGTTACAAATGGTGATCACGTGACCCTAGGACATTGCACCATAGTTGCTTGTATCCTTATGATTTATATTGATATTGTTTTCTGATAAGGAAACTAGCAACTATTACTCATTAAGTGTTGTACCTTATGATTCTTGACGAACGTATCTTTTCTTTTATGTACGCTGAGAGCATATGCACCAAGACAAATTCATTGTGTGTCCAATCACACTTGGCCAATAAAGAATTCTATTCTATTCTATTCTATTCTATTCTATTCTATTCTATTCTATTCTATTCTATTCTATTCTATTCTATTCTAACATAACATAACATCAGAGTTGGAAGGGACCTTGGAGGCCTTCTAGTCCAACCCCCTGCCCAGGCAGGAAACCCTACACCATCTCAGTCAGATGGTTATCCAACATTTTCTTAAAAATTTCCAGTGTTGAAGCATTCACAACTTCTGAAGGCAAGTCGTTCCACTTATTAATTGTTCTAACTGTCAGGAAATTTCTCCTTAGTTCTAAGTTGCTTCTTTCTTTGATCAGTTTCCACCCATTGCTTCTTGTTCTACCCTCAGGTGCTTTGGAGAACAGCCCGACTCTCTTCTTTGTGGCAGCCCTGAGATATTGGAACACAGCTATCATGTCTCCCTAGTCCTTCTTTTGTTAAACTAGACATACCCAGTTCCTGCAACCGTTCTTCATATGTTTTATCCTCCAGTCCCTAATCATCTTTGTTGCTCTTCTCTGCACTCTTTCTAGAGTCTCAACATCTTTTTACATCGTGACCAAAACTGGATGCAATATTCCAAGTGTGGCCTTACCAAGGCATTATAAAGTGGTACTAACACTTCACGTGATCTTGATTCTATCCTCTGTTTATGCAGCCCAGAACTGTGTTGGCTTTTTAACAGCTGCTGCACACTGCTGGCTCATATCTAAATGGTTATCCACTAGGACTCCAAGATCCCTCTCACAGGTACTACTATTGAGCAAGGTACCACATATACGGTACTGGTGCATTTTGTTTTTTTGGCCTAAATGTAGAACCTTACTTTTTTCACTGTTGAATTTCATTTTGTTAGATAGCGCCCAATGTTCAAGTCTGTCAAGATCTTTCTGTAACTTGAGCCTATCTTCTGGAGTGTTGGCTATTCCTGCCAGCTTGGTGTCATCTGCAAATTTGATGAGTTCCCCATCTATCCCCTCGTCCAAGTCATTGATGAAGATGTTGAAGAGTACTGGGCCTAAAACAGAGCCTTGGGGTACTCCACTGCATACTTCCCTCCATGTGGATGTAGTTCCATTGAGGACTACATGTTGAGTGCGGTTGGTCAGCCAATTACGAATCCATCTGGTGGTGGTGCTGTCTAACCCACATTTTTCTACTTTATCTAGTAGTAGGTTATGGTCTACTTTATCAAATGCTTTACTGAAGTCCAAGTAAATTATATCGACAGCATTCCTCTGGTCTACTAATTTTGTCATTTTATGACAAAATTCTATTCTATTCTATTCTATTCTATTCTATTCTATGCATCAAGCACCCAAATTTTGATCATGTGACCATGGAAATGCTGCAACAATCATATGTGTGAAAACTGGTCATAAGTCACCTTTTTTTCAGTGACATAACTTCAAAGAATCACTAACTGAATGGCTATGAGTAGAGGTCTAAGTGTATACAGTAGCAAACCATCATCTTTGATGATTAGATTGGATAGGCTCGTATCTAATATTCCAGCCATTCTGACTCCAATCTGCTGCACCAGCAAGTTTATTTAAAAGAGAACACAACAGAATAACAAAAATTGGAAGGGACCTTGGAGATCTTCTAATCCAACCCCCTGCTTAGGCAGGAAACCCTACACCACTTCAGACAAATGGTTATCTAATCTCTTCTTAAAAACTTCCAGTGTTGGAGCAACCACAACTTCAGAAGGCAAATTGTTCCACTGATTAATTGTTCCAATTATCAGGAAATTTCTCCTTAGTTCTAGGTTGCTTCTCTCCTTGATTAGTTTCCACCCATTGCTTCTTGTCCTGCCCTCAGGTGCTTTGGAGAATAGCTTGACTCCCTCTTCTTTGTGGCAACCCCTGAGATATTGGAACACTGCTATCATGTCTCCCCTTAGTCCTTCTTTTCATTAAACTAGACGTACCCAGTTCCTGCAACCATTCTTCATATGTTTTAGCCTCCAGTCCTCTAATCATCTTGCTCTTCTCTGCACTCTTTCTAGAATCTCCACATCTTTTTTACATCGTGGCAACCAAAACTGAATGCAGAATTCCAAGTGTGGCGTCCCCAAGGCCTTTCAAAGTGGTATTAACACTTCATGTGTTATTTTATTTTACAGATGTAATTTTATTTTACAGACCCGATTGATATACATAAAGAGAGAGATAAAAGTAGGAAAGAGCCATCTCCTTTGCTATCTGCAGTATAAAAGGCAAGCAGCTTTGACTTGTGCAAGACAGTTGACTTGTGCAATTATACAGCCAGAGTGAGGTGCAGAAGTAGAATTCAAGATTTCTGGATCCAGGATTTTGATCTCAGTATAAATTCTGAATGGGACTGCTCAGTCTTTCCTTGCTACAGCTCTCCTAACTACACCACATTTCCCTTGTTCCAGCAACATAGTTTAGGGGAAGTCATTCTGTGGTTGTTATTGTTAAACAATTCTGAGCCTAAACCTTCTACTAAACTATTGGACACTTGGAGATCTACCAGTAGGTTCAGTGGTGGGATTCAAATAATTTAACAACTGGTTCTCTGCCCTAATGATTTCTTCCAACAACCAGTTCACCAAACTGCTCAGAAAGTTAACAACCGTTTCTCCCGAAGTGGTGCAAACTGGCTGAATCCCACCACTGAGTAGGTTCCATAATGCAACTTCTGGGCAACCTACACAAATGTATGTAAAGTAAACATTACATTGACAGGACAGAAGATAATAGCAAATTAACAAATTTTAAATTTAGGTTAAGCAATATAAGGTGTTTGTTTATACAGATTCAGTCCTAACAATCTGGATTGTTTGTCATATAATATCTTACCTTCATTCATCTCTCTTCTTTTTCATCTCTCTCTTACGATGCTCTTTTCTTTCTTTAATAGTCATTTGAGCAGAATATTGCCTCATTATATTCATGTGAGATCTCAATTAGCTGCTTTCTTCCTTTCAGCTATCAGTTGACTGAGGAGTTTATATATCTGTTGACTACACTTGCAATAATAAACTTATATTATAAAAAAGAAATAGATAATGGCTAATTTTTTTTGTTTTGATGAGCAAAGTTGGCTTCTTCCTTTCCAATAATATCATAAGAGAGACTGTCAATGCAATATTGAAGAACCTAGAAGGAAAAATCAGCACTAATTTTTATCCTTCTCATATTTTTTATCAATCCCAGAAGATTGCAATTTTTTTTCAAGTAATTAACTTGACTACTTGTTATTTCAAGATGATTAAAGCGGAGCACAGAAGATAAGAAATGAAAAGAGGAGTTTGGAAATGAAAAAACAATGTAACCCCCTGATTTATTTATTTGGCCAAGTCATGAAAGTTGTAAAAAAATAGTCAAATATTAATATTCATTTAGTAATAAATATTAATATATTCACTATTATTATTATTATTATTATTATTATTATTATTATTATTATTATTATTATTATTATTATTATTATTATTATTATTATTATTATTATTATTTATTTATTTATTTATTTATTTATTTATTTATTTATTTATTTATTTATTTATTTATTTATTTATTTATTTATTAGATTTTTATATCGCCCTTCTCCCGAAGGACTCAGGGCGGTTCACAGCCATAATAAAACAATGACAATATACAAATAAAAACAAAGATTAAAAAACTTATTATATAATTAACTAAAATTTAAAACAGTATACCGTTAAAACCCCCCTAAAAATTTATATCGAAATATGAATATTAAAATTAAACTCTTTAAAATTATAAAATTATAAAATTTAAAATTACGAAGCCAGTCCTGCACGAATAAACAAATACGTCTTCAGCTCGCGGCGGAAGGTCAAAGGTCAGGCAATTGACGCAATCCAGGGGGAAGTTCGTTCCAGAGGGTAGGAGCCCCCACAGAGAAGGACCTTCCCCTGGGGGCCACCAGCCAACATTGCTTGGCGGACGACACCCTGAGAAGCCCCTCTCTGTGTGAGTGTACGGCTCGGTGGGAGGTGTTTGGTAGCAGTAGGCGGTCCCGTAAGTACCCTGGCCCTAAGCCATGGAGCGCTTTAAAGATAGTAACCAACACCTTGAAGTGTACCCAAGAGACCATAGGCAGCCAGTGCAGTCTGCGCAGGAGTGGTGTTACATGAGAGCCACGTGTGGCTCCCTCTATCACCCGCACAGCCGCATTCTGAACTAACTGGAGCCTCCGGGTGCTCTTCAAGGGGAGCCCCATGTAGAGAGCATTGCAATAATCCAGGCGGGAGGTGACCAGAGCGTGAGTGACCGTGCATAGGGCATCCCGGTCAAGGAAGGGGCGCAATTGGCAGATCAGGCGAACCTGATGAAAAGCTCTCCTGGAGACAGCCGTCAAGTGATCTTCAAACGACAGCTGTTCATCCAGGAGAATGCCCAAGTTGTGCACCCTTTCCATTGGGGCCAATGATTTGCCCCCAACAGTCAGCTGCAACTGCAGCTGCCTGTACCAGGGTGCCGGCATCCACAGCCACTCCATCTTGAAGGGATTGAGCTTGAGCCTGTTTCTCCCCATCCAGACCCATACGGCTTCCAGGCACCGGGACAGTACTTCGATAGCTTCGTTGGGGTGGCCTGGGGTGGAAAAGTACAGCTGCGTATCGTCAGCATACAGTTGGTACCTCACCCCAAAACCACTGATGATCTCACCCAGCAGCTTCATATAGATGTTGAACAGGAGAGGAGAGAGAATCGACCCCTGAGGCACCCCACAAGTGAGGCGCCTCGCGGTTGATCTCAGCCCCCCTATCAACACCGTCTGCAACCGGTCAGAGTGATAGGAGGAAAACCACCAATAAACGGTGTCTCCCACTCCCAGACTCCCCAACCAGTGCAGCAAGATACCATGGTCGATGGTATCAAAAGCCGCTGAGAGGTCTAATAGGACCAGGGCAGAGAACAACCCCTGTCCCTGGCCCTCCAGAGATCATCCACCAACGCGACCAAAGCCGTCTCCGTACTATATCCAGGCCGGAAGCCGGACTGGAACGGGTCTAGATAGCCCACTTCATCTAGGTATTGGGGTAGCTGACACGCCACCACACTCTCAACAACCTTTGCAACAAAGCGAAGGTTGGAGACCGGACGGTAATTTCCCAAAACAGCTGGGTCCAGGGAAGGCTTCTTGAGGAGGGGCCTCACCAGCATCTCTTTCAAGGCAGCAGAGAAAACCCCTTCCAACAGAGAAGCACGGAAGGGGGTGTTCCCCTTGTCGAGCTGTGCCCTCCGGGTTTCCGAGCATTCCATCAACCGAGGGCCCAAGGTAGGGGTGGAGGGGTGGTGGTTGTTATTAGGGAAAGTCTACAGCCTAGGGAGTCCACTGTGCCTCAGCTAGCCGGTTGTGAATCCCTCTTTGTGAGGTGGGGTCATAGGGGTCAGATGGGCTTGTTGATCACGTACCTGGCTCCTTGCTGCATGACTACAGCCCTGCCCGAGCTGTTGGAGGTACTTGCCGGGGTGGCGGTTGAGACCCCCAGACTTATGGTCATGGGGGATTTCAACTTGCCATCGACCGGCTTGTCATTGACGGTGGCTTGGGAGTTCCAGGCCTCCATGACGGCCTTGGACCTGATACAAGTAGTTGATGGCCCTACGCACATTGGGGGAGGCACACTGGACCTGATTTATATCTCTGGACAGTGGTTAAATGATCTGGAGTTAGGAGATTTAGTAACAGAGCCTTTGTCATGCTCAGATCATTTTCTCCTTCGCTTGGACTTTTGGACCGCTACCCACCACCGCAGGGAGATGGGACCAATACGGTGGTTCCGTCCCAGGCGCCTGATGGACCCGGAAGGGGTGAGTGTCTTCTAGGCAAGGAAAGGAGTTAAGAACACAAGTACTTTTGTTAAGGATTTTCTCTATTGTCAGCTTGCCATATCATTTTTGGAAAACATATTATACAAAACATATTTTCTTGGAGTTCTATTTTCACTCTAGTTTCTTTCACTACTTGCTTTCATGACCAATTCTCCCAAGATCCACTCTTGATGCTACCAAGAAATGGCCTATTCCATATTCAAAACTTCTCATGACCCATCTATCCGTCAACAATTGTCTCAATTTCATTATATAAATTTTATATCCACTCTTTTGCCTTATGTACAATTCAATAGATATTTGTTTAAACCACATATTGGAAAAGGAGAGATGCTTTGACCAAGCAGATACTGACTAATTATCATTTTCTTTTATTTTGGGTGTCCAAATGTCCCCATTCTTCCCACCCACCCCTTCATGTAAAAAAAACCAGAATAACGCCCCCCCCAAACCAACTGAATGTTGCCCTCTAAACTCATGAATTAACATGGAGTTATTACCAAGCTATGGGTTTCTCCATCAAAATCTTTTTGTTGTGGATTATATGAGTTGGTTGTACATCGTCAGAGTGCATTAAAAGTGATTAGCCATGTTATTCAGACATTTTCCAAGACTTGTTTTTCACTTTTAGCAATTCTCCAGTTTGGATGTGAACGTGCATTGGGAAAGTTGGGGAAAGAAAGTGGAGCTAATCAAAAATTTTGGAGACTCCACTTATATTGATAATTGGAAATTGGAAAAAAAATATGGATAATTTTTAAAATAGGGTGATACTAAATAACCAATTAGATTTTGTTTTGAGGAATGTGTCTTGTTAGCTGAAAAGCAACAGCATGGATACTTATCCTATAGTTTATATTTTCTAGCAATGCAGCCCAATCAAACATAAATACTTAAATCTTTTGAGAGTTTGCACCTGATACTTTAAAATATCTCAAGTAGCCATTTCCCAGAAGCAAAGAATCTCATTATCTGTAGCCTTTTCTCTTGAGATTATGGTTTTTAAAATAGTTCTTAAATAACCGCTATGTATTGAAGCCTGTTAATAAGTACCGATGGGTCTAGTTGAAGTTGATTATTTTAACTCTTATCATTAAAGAGTTTTTAATGAGAAAAAGTTTTGCCAATCAACTTTTTGAAGCAAAAAATGCAAACATTGAAACCAGAGAATTTGATTGCCTCATTAAGATAGAAGTTATTCATATATTTTTTTTATTGAAATTGAAAGAATGGTAGTATTAGTTTTTCTTTTTATAATTAAATATCTTCCATTGAATCAAGCTGGTGTAGAGATAATTTTCAGGCTTTCATGTTTCCCATTCCAAACATGGATTAACTGTGAATGGATTTTAGGAAAACTCTATATCAGAGAGAGTAAGGAAAGGTAATATTTAAGGTGCAAATGTTCAAAAGACACATAAACACATACATCAATGTATTTCAAAAGGCCTGAATTTTTATTTGTGCATAATTGCTGGAAGGATATGTTTTTATGTCTGACTCAAAATTAAGTACATTGGTCAATGTCAAATGCAACAAAAGTGAAAATAATTGCTTAGAGGTAAGCAGATCAGGGGTCTTGGCCCCAAATTTGCAATATGGCAAGCACAGTGTCATAATCCATGACTCACTCCTCACTATAAGGCAATGAACCCCAGTGTAACCCAAGGAAGTGGGTTTTGGATTGTGAAGTTGTACCTGATATATTGCAAATGTCGCTCTCCTCCCCAATAGAAACCACATTTAAGTTAACCCTCCCTTGTCTTATGATACATTAGTTTTTTTTTATCAGGGCCAAAGTTTGCACTCCTTTGCACCTTCATTGCAAGCAAGCTTGGTCATTAGTGAATTGAATATAGTGCAATTGAACTTTGGAAAAGTGAAAAAAATCTTAAGCAACATCCAACTTTTCTACCCACATCTGGAGAAAGAGGAGGTTTTTAATATAGTTTTATATGCTTTTTTGTTTTAATAATGTCTTTTTGTATTTATTTTTGTATTGGTTTTAATTGTTGTAATTATAATAATAATAACAACAGAGTTGGAAGGGACCTTAGAGGTCTTCTAGTCCAACCCTCTGCCCAGGCAGGAAACCCTACACCATTTCGGACAAACGGCTATCCAACATTTTCTTTAAAATTTCCAGTGTTGGAGCATTCACAACTTCTGCAGGCAAGTTGTTCCACTTATTAATTGTTCTAATTGTCAGGAAATTTCCCCTTAGTTCTAAGCTACTTCTCTCCTTGATCAGTTTCCACCCATTGCTTCTTGTTCTACCCTCAGGTGCTTTGGAGAACAGCCCGACTCCCTCTTCTTTGCGGCAACCCCTGAGATATTGAAACACTGCTATCATGTCTCTCCTAGTCCTTCTTTTTATTAAACTAGACATACCCAGTTCCTGCAACCGTTCTTCATATGTTTTAATTGCCACGCAGAGTCATTTATTTGTGATGTGCAACTATATAATCCAAATAAACAAACAAAGGTGCATAGTTAATATGGCTTGCCTTGCAATTCTTCCTTGCAATGTGACATTTGTTTACTATCTGCTCAATCAATCAGAATAGAACTGGAAGGGATCTTGGAGGCCTTCCAGTCCAACCACCTGCTCAAGCAGGTGACCATGTACTATTTGAGACAAGTGGGTGTCCAGTCTCTTCTTAAAAACCTCAGTGATGGAGCACCCACGACTTCTTAAGGCAAGCTGTTCCATTGGTTAATTATTCTCACTGTTAGGAAGTTTCTCCTTAATTCCAGGTTACCTATCTCCTTGATTAGTTTCCATCCATTGTTTCTTGTCTTGCCTTCTGGTGCTGTGGAAAATAAGTTGACCCCCTCCTCTTTGTGGCAGCCCCTCAAATACTGGAATACGGCTACCATGTTACCCCTAGTCCTTCTTTTCTCTGGATGGGCCATACCCAATCCTGCTATTGTCCTTCATACGTTTTAGTTTCCAGGCCTTTAAACATCTTAGTTGGTCTTCTCTATACTTTCCCCAAAGTCTCAACATCTTTTTTGTAATGTGGTGACCAAAACTGGATGCTCAAATGCTTCTAGTTCTGAATTTGCTTTAAGGATAAAAAAACATTAGTCTTTATTCAGTAACACTCACCGCCCTGAGTCCTTTGGGAGAAGGGCGGTATAAAAATTAAATTATTATTATTATTATTATTATTATTATTATTATTATTATTATTATTATTATTATTATTATTATTATTATTATTATTATTATTACTACTTTACTCTACGAATCTCTGCTTCCAAATTCCAAACATTTGCCTTGGAATGTTTTTGTAGGTGGAATAGATTGACAAAAGTATGATTTTTTTCTCTTCTTTTGCCTTCTAGTCATATTGCAGTCCCACGACCTGCTCACCTAGCAAACAAGGGTTGGCTTTGTAACCCACTTCACTGGATGCCCAGAGCCACAGAACTCAAAGCAGTCCTTTCTGATCTGAGCATTAACCAATCCAGTATGGAATTCCAATTTTGTTTTCACTGTTAATGATGGCTTCTCTGTTGTGGCTTGTCTGGCTTGCTTGAAGCTTGTGGCTGGCAATGCATTGTCATTAACACCTATATTAAAAAGTTTTGGGTAACCTTGATAATGTATCAGGAAATCAAAGGAAATGGCATGAAGGATAAACTAAATAAGATATAGGATGGGTCCCTAACATTACAGTCCCTGAAATTTCCAGGAATGTAATTCCCATGGAGATCTCTTCCCATATTTTTGTAGTCAGAGCTGACATAAAAAGTAATGAGACCTACAAAGTTCCATGTGTAATGTTATTGTTAACTGCTTGGTTCTTCAGGGATTCTTTCTGAATAGCAACATTTAATGAGTCAAATTCTCCAAAGGATGCAGCCCATCGGTAGCTTCTTCATACATGCTGCAATGCCTGAGTGGGCTGAATGATGCAAACACCATCTGACCATAAGGGGCGTGCATAAGCGCACAAACGTGCCTACCGTTCCTGTCTTATTGTTTTTCTTTTCTTTTTCCTATATATATATGCTTATACCTTTATATACTAGATAACCTTTTTGTATGATAGTTACATATATTGTTGTGACTAAATAAATAAATAAATAAATAAATAAATAAATAAATAAGAAATAGCATTATTTTGGGAGTTCCCCATGGAATCAACTAATCTTAGAAACTATATGTATTATGTAGCCATTTCCTCTTCCCTATGGACAGAGGACTCAGATTAGAACTCTTGAGTTCAAATGCAATACTGAGAATTCATTGTTTCTAAGAGTTGGATCATTTTGATAAACCAGAATCACGTATGCTATATAGATCTAGATTCTGGCCGATACTTTTATTACTTTTTCCACGAATCAACATACTCCAGGGTGGAAAAGTTATGACTAATGAGTAACAACATCAATCGTTTTATTAGCATAAAACTTAAAATAACTGAGATCTTAAGTCTCTTAAGATCCAAACAATTCTCTTCCTCTTAATGCATGGAGGTATGAAGGTATGAGGTGTGTGTGTATATGTGTGTTTTGTTTTTTAAGTCAAGCATTTTGTTTTTATGGTAGATGTAAAAGTGGAGTGGGCAATATAATTCTTCCATTAGGAAGCTTTCTAACTTTCCTATGAAAAATTAGTTGGTTTTTAAAAATTAGTGTTTATAAAAAAAAATTATATTCTAGTTCATCCACTGAAAATTATTTTGCTAGCAGAAGTCACAATCTAGCCAACTTTTGACAGTTATAATGCTTTCAATTAAACATCATTAAGCAATACTTTATTTATTGAAATTAAGTATAGGGGATATAGATTTAAATTTGGCTTTATTATATTGGTTCTTATTTCTGCCTCTAAATGAACAAAGCAAACCTTGATCCAGATATCTTTCATAAGAAAGTTTTGTTGGTTGTATTTCTATTGATGATTTCATGTACACGCTACCTTTCCATTAAAGACATTACACATTATGCTTTGAAGAAAAATCCTGCTTGATAGTTGGGAATGAAAGATTTGAGTCTTGGCTAATATTACTCAGAAGTCAAAGTTGAAAAAGGGTTTGAACTTCTAAAATACTTCTAAAACAAGGGGTCCTTGGTGCTCTCTAAGCCTGGTTGTTTTCTGGCAGACGTTTCATTAACCAAATTAGGTTACATCATCAGTGCAAGTAAAGGACCCCTCATTTTGACCCTGGGCTACAAATATTCTCCTTTATTAGTACTTTTAAAACCCATTCATATATTTTAGCCACATAACACACCAGTTCTGTGTTTAAAATGTTTTATTGTGAGCTCAGTATTTGTCAAGCTAGGCAAGTGTGGAAGAAAGTAGATCATCCTAGATGTTTCAAAACCATCCAATTCAGAGATTTTCTGCAATGGCTCATTTAAATGAAAGCAACTCTGAACATCAGGATCCCTTCCACGGAAATGAAGTTTTTTTTAAAAAAAATACTATCAGAATCACTTATTGGGGGGTAATGTGCAGTAAGAGAAACCCTGCCTTTGCTCTAATTTATTTATTTATTTATTTGCTCTTTTCTTCCCCTGGGGGCCGCCAGCTGACATTGTTTGGCCGACGGCACCCTAAGGAGGCCCTCCCTGTGAGAGCGCACCGGTCGATGGGAGGCTACTGGCGGCAGCAGGCAGTCCCGTAAATATCCCGGTCCCATGCCATGGAGCGCTTTAAAGGTGATGACCAAAACCTTGAATCGCACCCGGAAGACCACCGGCAACCAATGCAGCCTGCACAGGAGAGGTGTTACATGGGAGCTACGAGATGCTCCCTCTATCCCCCGCGCGGCCGCATTTTGTACCAATTTAATATTACCTTTGATGAAGAGTTCTGTAATGAGAAAATAGCTCAGTATTTTCATTCATTATTGAAGGCATTGCGGTAATATGAAGGGATGGATGGATGGATGGAATTTTGCTTTTGATGATAAAAATATTGATTTATATTATATATATATATATTTGTTTTCGTAGGTTTTCACGGGTATAGGTATGTAGGTCTTGGCATTTTCGGGTCTTTTCCCATGTAAGGTTGAGAGTATCTTGGCGACGTTTCAATGAGGTCTCACTCACACACCATATATGTATATATACATATATGTATACATGCATATATACGTGTGTGTGTGTGTGTGTGTGTGTGTGTGTGTGTGTGTATATATATGGTTAGTTGTTTCTCTTCCATCACTTACTAGGGTAACCATGCTACAGGGGTGGGTTCTACTTACCTTTACAACCAGTTCGCATCGTGCCCGCTCCTTTGTTTTATTAACATTTAGAACCAGGTTACTTTTATTGCACCAGTCCACCAGAGCCTTCACCTCTTCCCAATAAGCATCTTCACTGTCATGCCAGATAAGACCCACCGCTGCCGTGTCATCCACATACTTCACAATATGATTCATAGCAGATTTGCCACAGAGGTCACGGGTCATCAGGGTGAACAGTGGTGGACTCAAGACACAGCCCTGTGGGGAACCTGTACTCAAGGAGATGGCTGGCATTGGAAACTTTTCTTCCAACTCACACAAACTGGGGCCTAGCATAAGACATAGCATAAGAGGTGGAGACAGAGTCATTCCATAAGCAGGCATCTTCAGAAGGAGCTTCCTTGTGAAAAAGCTTTGTTACAGGAGAAGCAGATAATGAGGCCCTAAGTCATTTATGGCTTTAAAAGTTAACCTCGACATTTGAAATGAAGCTTAGAAAGCCCCTGGCAGATAGCCCAGATCTTTCACAATGGTTGTCGTGAGATATTGATCTTTAGTTCATGTGAGCAGCTAAGCAAATGCATTTGTACCAATTGTAACTTCTGTACCGTAACTGCTCTAAGAAGAGCTGTGGTGGTGCAGTGGCTGGAATGCAGTATTTGCAGGCTAACTCTGCTCATTGCCAGGAGTTCAATCCTGACCGGCTGAATTGAATGTTAGACAACAGCTAACATTTAACATAATGTTAACATACCGTATATACTCGAGTATAAGCCGAGTTTTTCAGCACGTTTTTTGTGCTGAAAAACGTCCCCTCGGCTTATACTCGAGTCTACGTCTTCGGGAACCCCGCACAGGAGGGGGTACCGAACGGACTCCCATGGGAGGGACGGGGAGCGGGCCCGCCGAGGTCTCGCGGGATTTGTCGCCCCCAGGCCGGCCCCCATTCCCGTGTCTGGTGGGCGGACGGCGCAAACTTGGCGGACTGTGCATTGGCGCGGGGAAGCCCTGGTGGTGCAGTGAGAGGGCTGGGCAGGGGAGCCGCCAGCCTTCTCGGCGGAGGGAGGGAGGGTTCCCCCGACCGCGCGAGCCCGCCGCCGCGAGAGCCACCCCAAAGGCCAGAAGAAAAGGTCATTCCATCGGAGTAATGGAGCGAAGGCTCCTTCCTCTCCCGCCTTACCCATGCTGTGCGAGCCCGGCTGGGCTGCAACCCCGCCGCCGCCTTCCTCAGCCTCCGGGCTCGCGCTCTAGCAGCCGCCAAGCTCAGGCGGACTCGGCAGCTCCCCATCAGCACTGCACGGCGCGATTCGGGCAGGAGGTCGGGCTCGCTCTGTGGCGGTGGCGCCGCCGCCGCCGCCGCCGCCACCACCACGGAGCGAGCCCGACTCCTCCTGCCCGAATCGCGCTGCGGCGAGTGCTGATGGGGAGCTGCCGAGTCCGCCTGAGCTTGGCGGCTGCTAGAGCGCGAGCCCCGGAGGCTGAGGAAGGAGCGGCGGCGGCGGGTTGCAGCCCAGCCGGGCTCGCACAGCATGGGTAAGGCAGCTCCCCATCAGCACTGCACGGCGCGATTCGGGCAGGAGGTCGGGCTCGCTCTGTGGCGGTGGCGCCTCCGCCGCCGCCGCCACCGCCACGGAGCGAGCCCGACCTCCTGCCCGACCGCGCTGCGGCGAGTGCTGATGGGGAGCTGCCGAGTCCGGCCTGAGCTTGGCGGCTGCTAGAGCGCGAGCCCCGGCAGGCTGAGGAAGGAGCGGCGGCGGCGGGGTTGCAGCCCAGCCGGGCTCGCACAGCATGGGTAAGGCAGGAGAGGAAGGAGCCTTCGCCCATTACTCGATGGAATGACCTTTCTTCTGGCCTTTGGGTGGCTCGCGGCGAGTTCGGGGGTCGGGGAAACCTCCCTCAGCCGAGAAGGACTGCACCGCCAGGGCTTCCCCGCGCCAATGCATGGCCTGGCGGGAGTTACTGCGGCTCAGCCGGCTCCCGCCCCAACTGGTGGTGTTGGGGCAGCAGCTGCCGCTTTCTAGCAAAAAGGTCGCTCGCCCAAAACTCCTCGCCTTCTCCTGGGAAGGGCTGGATGGCTAGCCGGGAAGGGTTGAATAAGCAAGCCAACCTCCCTCCCTCCCTCCCTCCTCTCCCCCGCAAGCGAAAGAGCGTTTTCCCGTTGGAAGAGAGAGAGAGAAAGGAGGGGCCGTTCCTCCCCTTCTTTCATTCTTTCTTCTCCCTCCGTGCTTCAGAAGCTGGGCGTGTGTGTGCGCGCCCTAGTCCCCTTCTGTTCCGTGGCGCTGGAAGAGAGAGAGAGAGAGAAAGGAGGGGCCGTTCCTCCCCTTCTTTCATTCTTTCTTCTCCCTCCGTGCTTCAGAAGCTGGGCGTGTGTGTGCGCGCCCTAGTCCCCTTCTGTTCGGCAGCGCTGGAAGAGAGAGAGAGAGAAAGGAGGGGCCGTTCCTCCCCTTCTTTCATTCTTTCTTCTCCCTCCGTGCTTCACCGTGCTGGGCGACCTGGAGCAGCTGCTCTTCAGCCAGATGCTCGGTGAGTCAGCCCGTCCCCTTCCTTCCCGTGGGGGTCTGCCTTGCTGGTGAAGGTTATTGGGGCTTTTGAGCAAGGGAGGAGGAACGCGAGCACCGCCTTTCGCGCTGGCATTCCGGGATTTCCCTTTGTTTAGAGCTGGGAATCCTCCTTCCCCCTTTTGCACTCCCTCCCTCCCTCCCTCTCTCTCTCTCTCTCTCTCACACACACACACACACACACAGACTTCTAAAGTCGATTGGCACAATGCTAAGCAAACACAGCAGTGGGTCAAGGGTGAAGGGCTAGGAACCTGGCAGGTGAAAGGTTGAGCGACATGAAGGCAAAGACCACAATTGTTTTAAGAAAGAAGCTTTAGCAGGAGGGGGATGGAGGGTGTTTTAAGTTTTGGCAAACAGCCAGGCCAACTGTATTGGAGAAGGTCACACAACTGGCCTTAACATTTTAGCTGCTGTCTTTTTCCTCACACTTGGGTTTAATGATATTAGAGATCCTTATTGCCCTGCCAAAAAAAAAAAAAAGAGCCACCCCAACGTCTATGAAAATTAACCTTCTGCCAAGAGACACTGTGCAGGGTATTTTCACTATTGGTGTGCATACAGGCTTAGATTTGTGCTGGGTTCTTAGTGCTTAGAGCACTGACCTTCAGAGGCACCCTGGTCCCTTGGAAGCTAAAGGAGGACTCATTTTCATGCTTGCAGTTGTATTGTCAATTTCTGTGAGACAATGTTGTTGAAGTAACTCACTCACTCATTCATTCATTCATTCATTCCTTGTGTGTCCAATCACACTTAGCCAATAAAAATTCTATTCTATTCTATTCTATTCATTCATTCATTCATTTTATTTTGTCAAATACATATTAAATAATTATATAAATATAAGCATGAATTGAATACATAAAAGGAATACAACTAAAGGGAACATTAGGACAGGGACGGTAGGCACGCTGGTGCTCTTATGCACGCCTTACAGACCTCTTAGGAATGGGGTGAGGTCAATACTAGATAGTCTTTGGTTAAGGCTTTGGGGATTTTGGGAAGAGACCAGAGTCAGGTAGCACATTCCAGGCATTAACAACTCTGTTACTGAAGTCACATTTTCTGCAATCTAGATTGGAGAGGTTCACTTTTAAGTTTGAATCTATTGTGTTCTCGTGTATTGTTGTGGTTGAAGCTGAAGTAGTCATTGATAGGAAGTACATTGTAGCAGATAATTTTATGAGCTATGCTCAGGTCATACCAAAGGCGGCGTAGTTCTAAATTTTCTAAAGCTGGGAATCCTCCTTCCCCCTTTTGCACTTTTATTGTTTTTCGTTCAAATAAATATTCATGTTATTTTACTTGGCTCTATCTTTATTTTTTACATTGACCAGTAGCTGCCTCATTTCCCACCCTCGGCTTATACTCGAGTCAATAGTTTTTCCCAGTTTTTGTGGTAAAATTAGGTGCCTCGGCTTATATTCGGATCGGCTTATACTCGAGTATATACGGTAATTTTTCTTTTGCCTTTCAGAATGCAGACTTTAGGTCACCATTTAGCCTAGAGGAGCATGTACAGTGCCCAATGATCTCCAGAGGGTTCAAAGGGGCTGCCACAAAACTAGGTGCAGATTTGAGGTCTCACATTCAGAAAGCCACCTCCTTCTACAAAAAGATACCACACTTCCAAACTGTACATACATACATACTATTACTCATTGTGACCCTTTGCTACAGCAGATAGAAATTGAACCTTACGAGCTGAGGAGCTTCAGACCTGAAGAAGCTTTCTTGGATGAGAAGTGAAAGGTCTTCAAAGAAAAACCAAAAAATCCAGTTGCCTCTTGAAAAAGCACCTTTGGGACTCCATAGACATTGAGCCTTATAGGTTTCATAAGAGGCTAATCCACAAACATGTTACAGAAACATTCACATGCTTCTGGTTTAATAGAATGTTCCTGATTGCTCCTGAGTTCCATAATTATCCAGGAATACTTAATTACCGGTAAATGAAATTAAAAAGCAAACATGCTTAGAATTGTAAGGCACCCAAATAAGTTATTCTCCAGTCCTATGGCCATATCTGAACTATAGGTAGTCTTTGACTTAGGACCACAATTGAACCCTACATCTCTGTTGCTAAGTGAGACATTTGTTAAGTAAGCTTTGCCCCATTTTACGACCTTTCTTGCCACAGTTGTTAAGTGAATCACTGAAGTTATTAAGTTAGCAATGCAGTTGTTAAGTGAATCTGCCTTCCCCATTGACTTTGCTTGTCAGAAGGTCACAAAAGGGGATCACACGACCTTGGGACACTACAAGCGTCAAAAATATGAACCCATTGCCAAGCATCTGAATTTTGATCATGTGACCGTGGGGATACCGCAACTGTTATAACTGTGAGAAACAGTCATAAGTCACTTTGTTCAGTGCTGTTGTGACTTTGAATGGTCACTAAATGAACCGTTGAAGTCAAGGACTAACTGTATTGCAATGCACTTTACATGGAGCTCAGAGGTGATATTCAGCCGGTTCACACTGGTTCGTGCAAACCATTGGTAGAAATTTGGCCAAGGTCGCTGAACCAGTAATGATGGCTGACTGGCCATGCCACTGAACTGGTCCCTTAGTTGCTGCTCGCTTGCCCTGCCCACCATGTTCATTGCCGCCATTTTCTTCGTGCATGCGCATTCCATTGCCTTGCAAGTCCAATGGGATGCGCATGTGCGAAGAACATTGCAGGGATGCAGTGCTTTTTCTGCAACCTCCGGTACTTTTTGGCAGCCAGCGGCCTGCGGCTTCTTTGCCAACCGCTTTCCAGCAGCATCGGCTGGCTGAGGGCCACCAAAAACTCTGGTCAGTGTGCCTTCCAGACTCTGGACCAGCTGCCATGGAAGGTAAGCAGCCAAAACAAAGAGGCGGTGGTGGGGGAGGAAGCGGGGCTAGGGCCGGGGCTGCTAAAGGAGGGGAAACGGGGATAACTGGAGAAGGGACGGCGGGGTTAGATAGGTGGAAATTCCCAAAAAATTCCTACCTTTTCCTGCGGGTGTGACTAGGTGATGGGGGGTCATGTGACTGAGTGGGCATGAGTGATATCAAGTTGGCCATGCCCACTCACTCACATGACCCCCCCACCTAGCCACGCCCACTGAACCGGTAGCGAAAATTTTTGAAACCCACCACCGATGGGGCTACCTTTGAAAAGTATCCAGAAGTTTCAGCTGCTATAGAATGTGGTCACGCAAGCAATTTTGGGTGCCCCGAGGATGGCACATGCAACACCTCTGCTGTTGAAGCTGCATTGGGTGCTAATTTGCTTCCAAGTCCTCAGAGATGAGGAGGACTCCGGAAGTGTCTGAAGACCTGGTTCAACTCCCTTGGGACTCACAGAGGAATGTGAAGTTATGTGGCTGGTTTGCAGCCTGAAGACTATCCCACTGCCTTTTTAATTTTTAAACATTACTAATCACTTGCTCTAGCTGCATCCTGCTGAAATGTAATATGGTTTTTATGTTTTATCTGTGCACCAACCAGAGTGTGAGTGAGATGGGGGACTTCCAAATTTGATATACAAATAAAAAATGGAAATGAACTGCATAAAATCCAGAAAGATTAAAAAAACAACAACCCAGAATTGATAAAATGTTATAATATAAAAAGGTAACTTAATAAAACAAGCAGGCAGCATTTTGCCTCCCACTTTCAGTCTTAACCTTTAGAATAACATTTGTAGAAGATTATTAGTACAAATTTTTGTTAGATATCTAATATCTAAGTGCACAATAGGACTTTTTTTTTTTTCAAAATAAGAGAGAAAAATATCTTTGGGTTTTGAAAGTGTGAGTGTGTAGAAAATGGCAGGAATTGACTGTAAAAAATTGTAGGGAACATGACAGGCTGTTCAAACAGAATCATTTTCAGTTTTCCATTTCTAAAACCTCTCCGTAACTGACATTGGGAAGCCTCAAAGGTAAAGTTGTGATATAATTTATCCTTGGAGATTTTAAAAACTGGGAAATCAGATGTTATGAAGGTGTTGTTTCTGGTTTAGACTTAGCCAAGTTGCACGGAACTTTTTAAAAACTTGCCAGTCAATGTGTTTGGAGACTTAAATGAAGATTCTGCCATGAAAATAGTGGACCTGTAGATTATGAAATATTTTCAAGGCAAGATACATTCTTATAGCTTTCGAATTATATTTTCAGTTTACATCTGATCAAAGGATGGTCAGTTAATACTTGTTATTGTGGACCTGTGAATATTGAGCATTATTGATTAAAACAGATTTCAAAATGCGTATTAAATAATTTCAAAATACTAAATACTTTTTAAATGTTAAGTGGCTATGAGTTAGGTGAATTTATAACCATTTTCAAGTGCATCACAGTGATGTGGGTAAGATAGAATCCATGATGAAAATGTAATTCAAGCAGCAGAAACATTTCAACATCTTTTTTTTTTTTTACATTTATATCCCGCCCTTCTCCAAGGACTCAGGGCGGCTTACATTGTGTAAGGCAATAGTCTCATTCTATTTGTATATTTATATACAAAGTCAACTTATTGCCCCCCCAACAATCTGGGTCCTCATTTTACCTACCTTATAAAGGATGGAAGGCTGTGTCAACCTTGGGCCTGGTGGGACTGGAGCCTGCAGTAATTGCAGGCAGCTGTGTTTTTAATAATAGGCTATCTTACAGCCTGAGCCACACCGCGGCCCTCAGTATGCATATATTGGTTCCCCTTAAAATTATGTTTCTTTCCTACTTGCTTGTGCAATTATGAATGCAGTAGATACAGGTATCCTCATTATATGTTCACTTTTAGAATAGAATAGAATAGAATTTTATTGGCCAAGTGTGATTGGACACACAAGGAATTTGTCTTGGTGCATATGCTCTCAGTGTACATAAAAGAAAAGATACGTTCATCAAGGTACAACATTTACAACACAATTGATGATCAATATATTAATATAAATCATAAGGATTGCCAGCAACAAGTTATAGTCATACAGTCATAAGTGGAAAGAGATTGGTGATGGGAACTATGAAACGATTAATAGTAGTGCAGATTCAGTAAATAGTCTGACGGTGTTGTGCATCCATAACAATATGAATATATTATAGCTATACAGATCTGCAAACACCTGTCTGTCTGATTGCTAATCTATCTACTATGATGGGGTGGGATTAAAAATATTCCTTCTATGGAAGGAGAAAGGGGTCCTTCCACCTGTAAGGAACATCTGATCCAGGAGAGGAACCATGTTAGAAGAATGAATTGAACAGAATAGAATAGAATAGAATAGAATAGAATAGAATAGAATAGAATAGAATAGAATAGAATAGAATTTTTTATTGGCCAAGTGTGATTGGACACGCAAGGAATTTGTCTTGGTGCCTATGCTCTCACTGTACATAAAAGAAAAGATACCTTCATCAAGGTACAACACTTACAACACTTAATGATAGTAATAGGGTACAAATAAGCAATCAGGAAACAATATCAATATAAATCGTAAGGATACAAGCAACAAAGTTACAGTCATGCAGTCATAGTGGGAGGAGATGGGTGATGGGAACCATGAGAAGATTAGTAGTAGTGCAGACTTAGTAAACAGTGTTGAGGGAATTATTTGTTTAGCAGAGTGATGGCGTTTGGGAAAAAATAGTTCTTGTGCCTAGTCTTGTGTTCTTGTGTACAGTGCTCTATAGCGTCAGCAGCTGGTTGGCGGTTGAATCAGCCTCCCAGAATACAGCCAATCAGTTGTTCCAGATCTGATCTTTCAGATGACTCTGCTGACTGCCAGCTGACTGCAATTTGGCAGTTTGAATCTCACCAGGCTCATTGGTTCTATTTAACCAATGTCAATATAAGTATGTATAGGATTGAGTGAAAAAAAAAACCAGAGAATATATATCATTGTCGATACGACAAGCTGTAAAATATGTAACACTATGTTTGTTATGTGTTTTTATGAGTGTGTTTTTTTGTTGTTGTGTTTTTTTTCTTCATTTTGTTTTTAAGGGCGAAAAGCTTAATAAAAATTATTTTTTAAAAAAAAAGAATCTCACCAGGCTCAACGTTGACTCAGTCTTCCATCCTTCCCAGGTGGGTAAAATGAAGACCCAGATTGTTGGGGGCAATAGGCTGACTGCTTAGAGAGAGCTGGAAAACACTGTGAAGCAGTATATAAGTCAAAGTGCTATTGCTATTGCTCTTGATTTCTAGGGGTGGAATGGACATGAAATCCAATACAGTGTCCCAGATTTAGAAATTATTCACATTAGTCACAAAGGGCTTCAATTTATACCAGCCTTCCCAAAACAGCTAAGAAGTCTAAGGAATTGCAAACCCAGCACATTTCCTTAGCACCAAATTAAAGAAGAGTAGTCTAGATAGTACAGAGTTAATGCAGCATCCATAAACAATGGGCAACTCTTTCAGCGCACAGATCAAAAATCAATACACAGGAGGAATATTAATAAAACTGTTTTAGGTGAATGAAATTAATGGACCAAGTCCCACAGTATAAAGAAATTAGTGACCGAATATGGGATCAATCATCATTTTTATCTATTGAAAAAATTATTTCCTATTCCTAAATATGGTGATTATTTGGAATATGAAAATAAAATTGAGCTAGTGTGTTACTATGTTTCCCAAGAGGCTAGTTTCTTTCAGTTGGCATACATTTATGCATATTTATGAGTGTTTTATATAGATACTTTAGGATGGGGCCAGTAGTGGGATTCAAAACTTTTTACTACCAGTTCTGTGGGTGTGGCTTGGTGGGTGTGGCAGGGGAAGGATATTGTAAAATCTCCATTCCCTCCCCACTCCAAGGAAAGGATACTGTAAAATCACCATTTCCTCCTGATCAGCTGGGACTGGGGAGGTAGAGAATAGATGGAGGAGGAGCCAGTCAGAGGTGGTATTTACCAGTTGGTATTTACCAACTACTCAAAGTTTCCGCTACTGGTTCTCCAGAACTGGTCAGAACCTGCTGAATACCACCTCTGGATGGGGCCAAACCATTCATTTAAATAACACAAAGTTCTCCTGAGAAATGCATTCTAGAAAACTCACCAAACTGTTATTTCTGGAGAATTCTGGTGAGGACTTGGTAAACTAGAGATTCCTGAAGGAATGGGGACAACATTACAGAGAAATTGGTGGCCAGAAGGTGCACCTTGGCTGGCAAAATCCCTCTCTGGAGAAAGGAGAAATTGTGAGATTGCTCACACGTATGTCGTGTCCCACTCCTCCGCTGACGGCCGGGTCAGGGAAATCCGAATCAGGCGTGCCTCTGCAGCTCTGCCAAAGTCCTAGCAAAGTCCTCAAGGCAGGCAGGAGACCAGAAAGTGACTTCAGCAAGATATGTTCGACTTTGCCTGACTCAGAGACTGCCAGAAAGCAGATCCTTTATATAGGCCATGGGGTGTGGCTCCATGACTCAGCACTTATCCAGGCCTGCCCCTCCCTTCCTTCTGACGCCACCGCCTATCAATTCTTCTGAAGCGAGGGTCACTCCAGTCGGCAGCTGTTGGTAATAGACCTCCTCAGGCTCACACGCTGTGGGGGAGGGGGAGGGGTCTAGTTGCTCCGTTTGCCTGGGCATGGAGCCAGGGCTGGGGCCGGGAGGTGCTCCCTCCTCCGCAGCCTGTCTGGGCATGGAGCCAGGGCTGGGGCCGGGAGGTGCCCCCTCCTCCTCAGCCTGTCTGGGCATGGAGCCAGGGCTGGGGCCGGGAGTCATACTAGGACATTCCTCAGCGTTCGGAAGCAGATAAGAAGACCCCGGCTGCGGTGAGAGTGGGCAAGACACAACAACATACTCCAGACCGCTGCTCCTCATGAGTGGACAGTAGGAACCGAGGTTTTTGCACAGCAGCTGGGAGCTGAGATATTCCAATTAAGCTCATAGTTGTAATGTAGCCTATATGGACACAATGTTCCATTAAGCCTAATTTCTTAATCATCTTTGGGATTTTCAAAAAATGTTTTTCAACTATTAAGAACCTTTAGAACAGCAAGTTTTATGACATTCACTGGGTCAGTTTCTTCAATCTTTATTGAAAGAACTTTTAAATATAAGCTTAAGGCAGCAGTGAAATCCACTTACCTTTGCTACCGGTTCAGGAATGGGAGCGCGTGGGAGTGCTCACAGACTACTTTATTTATTTATTTATTTATTTATTTATTTATTTATTTATTTATTTATTTATTTATTTATTTATTTTGTCACAACAATATATGTAGGAATCATACAAAAGATTATATAGTATATAAACATATATGGGTAAATATAAGGAGGTATAAGCATATATATAGAAAGAAGAAAAGAAAAACAATAGGACAGGAACGGTAGGCACGTTTGTGCGCTTATGCACGCCCCTTATGGTCCTCTTAGGAATGGGGTGAGGTCAATAGTAGAAAGTTTTTGGATAAAGCTTTTAGGATTATGGGAAGAGACCACAGAGTCAGGTAAAGTATTCCAAGCACTGATGATTCTGTTACAGAAGTCATATTTTCTGCAATCTAGATTAAAGCGGTTGACATTAAGTTTAAATCTATTAGTTGCTCTAGTATTATTGCAATTAAAGCTGAAGTAGTCTTTAACCGGAAGGACATTACAATAGATGATTCTGTGAGTTAAGCTTAGGTCTTGTCGAAGGCGACGGAGTTCCAAGTTTTCTAAGCCTAGGATTTTAAGTCTGGTGGGATAGGGTATTCTATTGTTTTCAGAGGAATGGAGAACTCTTCTTGTAAAATATTTCTGGACACGTTCAATTGTATTGATGTCAGAGATGTGGTGAAACAGGCGAGCTGTATTCTAGAATTGGTCTAGCAAATGTTTTATATGCTCTGGTTAATAGTGTGGTGTTCTTGGAAAAGAAACTACACAAGATTAGGTTTACAACTCTTAGAGCTTTTTTTGCTATGTAATTGCAGTGGGCTTTGGCACTTAGATCATTTGACATGAAAACTCCAAGGTCTTTAACGGGGTGGGGGTCATCTGTAAGGTAATGTCCATCTAGTATGTACTTAGTTTTTGGGTTCTTTTTTCCTATATGTAAGACTGAGCATTTGCTGGTTGAAATTTGGAGTTGCCAATTTTTAGACCAAGCGGTTAGATGATCAAGGTCGTTTTGAATGATAGAAATATTGTCTGTGATGTTAAATAGTTTGACATCATCAGCAAAGAGAACACAATTACTTGAGATATGGTCACAAAGATCATTAATGTATAGTATAAAGAGTGTTGGTCCAAGAACGCTGCCTTGAGGAACGCCACTCTTGACAGGAACAGGATTTGATAGAGCATTGCCAATTTTGACCACTTGTTGTCTGTTAGACAGGAAAGCAGATATCCATTTGTGGAGAGGTCCTGAGATGCCATAGGATATTAGTTTTAGGAGAAGTTTATCGTGTACTACTGAGTCTAAAGCTTTGCAGAAGTCTATGTAGATTGCATCTATTGATTTGCCTTGATCAAGATTTGAAGTCCATATGTTTTTGCAGTGAAGAAGTTGTAAGTTACATGATAATTTTTTTCTGAAACCAAATTGTTTGTTGGAGAGTAGGTTGTTTGTTTCTAAGTATGAGGTAATGGATTGGTTGATGATAGATTCCATGACTTTGCAGGTGACACAGCAAAGGGAGATCGGTCTGTAGTTTTCGACTAAGCTGGGGTCTCCTTTTTTGAAGATAGGGATGACTGTGGCTAGTGACCAAAGTTTGAGAAGAGAACTGGTAGTGAAAGCTTTTTCAAAGATAATACTTAGGGGTTCTGCTATATTAATGGAAAGTTTTTTTAAGAAGTATACGCACAGTCCATCGGGTCCAATAGATAGCGATGGTTTTAAGTTGTGAAGAGCTTTTCCAACGTTGTCTTCTGTGAAATCTATATGAGTTAAATCATCATAATCATTGCTGGTACGTTTGTGGAAAGTCGGATATGTGTTATCGGAGTTAACAAAAACTGAGCCAAAGAAAATGTTGAAGAGGTGGAAACTGATCAAGAGGAGAAGCAACCTAGAACTAAGGAGAAATTTCCTGATCGTTAGAACAATTAAACAGTGGAAAAACTTGCCTCCAGAACCTTGTGAATGCTCCAACACTGGAAATTTTTAAGAAGAGATTAGATAACCATTTGTCTGAAGTGGTGTAGGGTTTCCTGCCTAAGCAGGGGGTTGGACTAGAAGACCTCCAAGGTCCCTTCCAACTCTGTTATTCTGTTCTGTTCTCTTTTAAATAAACTTGTTGGTGCAGCAGATTGGAGTCAGAATGGCTAGAATATTAGATACGAGCCTATCCAGTCTAATCATCAAAGATGATGGTTTGCTACCGTATGCACTTAGACCTCTACTCATAGCCATTCAGTTAGTGACTCTTCGAAGTTATGTCACTGAAAAAAAGGTGACATGACCAGTTTTCACACATATGATTGTTGCAGCATTTCCATGGTCACATGATCAAAATTTGGGTGCTTAATGCATTTATTAGAATAGAATAGAATAGAATAGAATAGAATAGAATAGAATAGAATAGAATAGATTTTTTTTTATTGGCCAAGTGTGATTGGACACACAATGAATTTGTCTTGGTGCATATGCTCTCAGTGTACATAAAAGAAAAGAAACATTCGTCAAGAATCATAAGGTACAACACTTAATGAGTAATAGTTGCTAGTTTCCTTATCAGAAAACAATATCAATATAAATCATAAGGATACAAGCAACTATGGTGCAATGTCCTAGGGTCACGTGATCACCATTTGTAACCTCACCACCCTAGCCGGCTTCTGACAAACAAAGTCAATGGTTGAAGCCAGATTCACTTAACGACTGCATGATTTACTTAACAACTGCAGTTATTTGCTTAACATCTGTGGCAAAAAGGTCATAAAGTGGGGCAAAACTGCCTTGCTTAACAATGGACATTTTGGACTCAAAATCTCCAGGGCAATTATTCACTTTAGTGAGTCCCAGATTAAAGCCTTGGGAATAGTGAATGAAGTCCCCAAAGCCCGATACCTTAGAAGATTTGTTTTCATCCCGGAGGAGGTGTGAGTTTTTCGGTTGCCTGACTGATGCAATAATTAATCAGCCATTCTTTCAAAACAAAACAATTACTTAACCATAGCTTGTTCAATATAGCAGAAGTTAATGGACAGTGGAAAGTATTTTATTGTAGGAATGCAATGAGGCACCGGAAGAAAGCCCGAAAATCATGTATGAACATAATATGTACTACCTAGCAGGTAATAATGGCTTTGGGATTGACATTGGGTTGTTGTGAAGAACATTTGGAATTCTAAAAATCATCAGATATCACTTTAGCCCCAATTTCTGCAGGGCAAAGGTCATAATACAGAGGTGGATGATTGAATGCATAGATAAGAAAGCAAGTATGGATGTGAGACACAATCTTGATGCTTAGAATAATAATTGGAGTCCTGTGTGGAAAAAAATCAAATCCATTTCCAGAAAACAAACTTACATTTTTTTCAGCCAGAGACTGAAACTGCAGATGTAATAATGTAAGGACATCCATTCAGGTCCGCAATTTTCTCTAAAGAAATGGGTAGAATTTAAAGCCAGGATATTTTTCCTAATACTGAAGAACTGTTTTTTGTTTTTTTTAAAAAAACAGTTTGATAGTGGAAGCTAGCTCAGCAAAGGATTCAAAGATGTTCCGACAGCAGGTGTATGTGCTTGCATGTGTGTTCATGTGTATGTCTGTATATGTGTTCCAAAGGTGCTTTTTCAGGAGGCAACATTCGTGTTTTTTCTTTTGAAGACCGTTTCGCTTCTCATCCAAGAAGCTTCTTTAGTTCTGAGTGGATGGTGGGGAATGGAAGGATTTATATTCCTTTGCATCCTTTTAGAGGGTTGTTGAAGCACTTGGAGGTTTATCTGTGTCCTCAGGATCACCTGACCAGTGCTTCTGGTTCCTGTAATCTGCAATTTTTCCCTCTAAAAATCCATTCCTACTCCCACACCATTCAAAGGGTGTTTATCCCAAATTGTAAAGCTAAACATCTGTAGAGATTCTCAGCCATGACTTGGATGACTGAGAATCTCTACAGATGTCTGTCTATGTGATTCTTATACAACTATTACCAGCTTTGATTTAATTTTTATTTATTTATTTTATTTGTCAAGCATATATCAGATAATAGATAAAAGTATAAATATGATTATGAATACAGGAAATGTAAACAAAAAAATGGGGACAGTAGGAGAGGGACGGTAGGCACATTAGTGCACTTATGCACGCCCCTTACAGACCTCTTAGGGATGGGATGAGGTCAACAGTAGACTCTCTAAGGTTAAAGTTTTGGGGGTTTGGGGAAGAAACCACAGAGTCAGGTAGTGCATTCCAGGCGTTGACCACTCTGTTACTGAAGACATATTTTCTGCAGTCTAGTCTGGATTGGTTTACCATGAGTTTGTATCTATTGTGTGGTCTTGTAGTGTTTTGGTTGAAACTGAAGTATTCATTGGCTGGTAGGACATTGTAGCAGATGATTTTATGTACTATGCTTAGGTCTTTATTCCTAATATTATGGTGACCAGCTTAAAAATGATGTTCTGGGGGTTTGGGGAAGAAATTATAGAGTCAGGTAGTGCATTCCAGGCATTGACCACTCTGTGGCTTGGAGCAGTTTACCTTAACTTTGTATCTATTGTGAGCTCATGTATTGTTGCGGTTAAAGCTGAAGTAGTCATTGATAGGTAGGGCATTGTACCAGATAATTTTATATACTACGCATAGGTCAGACCAAAGGCGGCATAGTTCTAAGTTGTCTAAGCCCAAAATTTCAAATCTGGTGGCATAAGGTATTCTATTGCGAGCACAGGAGTGGAGGACTCTTCTTGTGAAATATCTCTGGACTTGTTCAATTGTATTAATGTCCAATATGCAGTGCGGGTTCCAGACAGGTGAACTGTATTTGAGAATTGGCCTAGCAAATGTTTTGTATGCTCTAGTTTTTTCATCTCAACCTCCCATGATTTTCTAGCTTTAATTCCAATATTTTCTGCTATGTTTTCAGAGGAACTCGTAATGGAATAATGAACAGAACTTTGTGGACTGAATTCATTCTTCTTGGACTTCTGAATCACACGGTGATACATACAGTTTTCTTTGGGGCGATCCTATTGACTTTTTTTGTTGCCTTACTGGGAAACTGTCTCCTTTTTTTTGTAATTGTCACAGGTTCATATTCCAGGGTCCCTATGTACTTTTTCCTCAGCCAGCTCTCTTTCATAGACATCTGCCAGACTTCTAGCATTGTCCCCAAAATGTCCATGGATTTTTGGAAAAAAGACAATACAATTTCACTGGCTGGATGCGGGACTCAGATTTTTTCCACCATCATGATGGGAGGAGCAGAGTGCCTCCTACTGACCGTCATGTCTTATGACAGGTACCTGGCCATCTGCAAACCGTTGCACTATCCAGTTCTCATGAGCAGGAGGGTATGTGTGACTATGTCAGGTGGAGTCTGGTTTGGGGCGATTCTTCATTCAATCGTGCACACTTTTTGTGTGCTCCAGTTGCCTCTCTGTAAGTCTAATAGAGTGAATCAGTTCTTCTGCACAATCCAAGCTCTGCTGAAATTATCTTGTTCTGAAACATCCACCTATGAAAATTGGTTGTTCCTAACTGGCAGTATATTACTCTTGGGCCCCTTTTCCATCATCCTGGCTTCCTACATCTCTATCCTTTTGACGGTCCTGGGAATGCAATCATTGGAAGGAAGGCATAAAGCATTTGGTACATGTCTCTCCCACCTCTGTGTGGTGGGGCTCTTCTATGGGGCAGCAAGTTTTAAATATATGAGACCCAGGTCTTACCGAACACCAGAACAGGATAAGGTGGCCTCTTTGTTCTGTGACATTGTGACTCCCATGCTGAATCCCTTGATATATAGTTTGAGGAACCGTGATGTGCTAGCAGAACTGCGAAAGCACATTCAGAAATGTAAGTTACATACTTAGCCCACTTAACTAGGGCCACATCAGAGCCAATCAATGCAGTTATTTGAAAGAGAACAAAAAGAGAAAAATATTATGTAACAGTTTTGAGTAGCAATTACTAATAATCTAATCCTCTATGAAATCATCAAAGCTATTCAACTTAGTGGTTCCTGATTGCTTATTTGTACCCTATGACTATCATTAAATGTTGTACCTTAGAATTCTTGATGATCTTTTCTTTTATGTACACTGAGAGCATATGCACCAAGACAAATTCCTTGTGTGTCCAATCACACTTGGCCAATAAAAATTCTATTCTATTCTATTCTATTCTATTCTATTCTATTCTATTCTATTCTATTCTATTCTATTCTATTCTAGTGGCTATTGCATCTTGTAATAGTGGGGTTCATACTGAAATTATAGTATATGCTAAACCATGTGAGGTTGGGACTTCTTTTGTCTTGTATTATTCAGTTCATATTAAAAAAATGAGAGAAAAATGTCTCCATAGAATACATAATTTTACATTACACCAACACTCTGAGTCATGGAAGATCATTAGATGGTTCTACCTGAGCCCAAAGTCCATAGAATCTTATAAAGCAAGAATGTTCCTATCCTGCTTTCTGGAAAATATGAGAGTGTGTGGTTTCCTAAAATTAAAATTTTGCAAGTTGTCAAACTGCTTGATATTTTAAAATCCCTATATATTGCTTAAGTTTGTTTTGTAATGTGTTTGTGTAAGGATATTGTTATGGCTCTGGTCTCCAAAAGTGGCCCCATAAATTTTATCGAAGTCAACCATTGCAACAACCAAGTTGACAAAGGAAATATGATTGGATTGTTGAGGGGCATATGGTCTTCTGTTAGTAACATTAATGCAACTTCTTCAACCTTGGGAAGGACTGTGTGATACTAGGGAACACCAATCTACTCCCAAACACCTCCCTTGCGGCCCAGCAGCCTCATTGTCCCACTTCACTTTTAGATTGTGTTGGGAAAAAAAATAAACAAGTGTCTAAAATGCTACATAGCAAACAGCTGATAGCATTGTAGTTCTCTGCAGCAATATTGTGGCCTCCACAAATGCATCACCAAGATAGTAGTGAGTTAAAGTAATGTTTTGGGGTAGTCTATCCCTTCCCATAAAGGGGACACTATGGCTCAGTAGTTAAAGACACTCAACTTGTCAGCTGGAAAGCTCACAGCCTGGGTTCAAGACCTGAGTGCTGCACAATGGGGTGAGCTCCCATTCTTTGCCCCAGCCTCTGCCCACCTAGCAGTTTGAATGTATGAAAATGTGAGTAGATAAATAGGTACCACTTTGGTGGGAATGTAACAGCATCCCATGCACCTTGGCGTATAGTCATGCTGGCCTCATGACCCCGGAAGGTGTCCTCGGCAACGTTTCATCCCCTAATTTGTATTATAGTCCATAATATTAGAATGAATAAAAGTATGTTGAGATAGTTTATATAAAATATAGAATATTATGTAATTATGAATGCCAGATAGCATTGGTTGTTCTGTTCAGATCACATTCTGCAAAAATGCTTTGCTTTGGCTAGTCTGCTGAGGCAGTAGATCTGTCTTTATATAGTAAGACCATAAATAAAAAAATAAAGAAAAAGTATAAACAATACCATTGAGGTTTAAAATATTTCATTTAGAAATTAGAAAGCATTATGGGTTAAAAACAACAACAAAAACATTTTAATTATACTCCAAGAAATGTGGATCATTGATGAAAAGTCCATCTGGACTTTGCAGTGGTTAGAATGAAGTACTATAAGCTATTTCTGCTGACTACCAGCTGACTGCAATTTGGCAGTTCGAATTTCACCAGGCTCAAGGTTGACTCAGCCTTCCATCCTTCCGCGGTGGGTAAAATGAGGTCCCAGATTTTTGGGAGCAATATGTTGACTTTGTCAACTGCTTAGAGAGGGCTATAAAGCACTGTAAAGCAGTATATAAGTCTAAGCACTATTGCTATTTAATATGGAATTGCAGATTAAACAAAAAATAAGGTCCTTGTACAATACTAATGCACGTTTTGCTGGAACATTTTTTTAGTGGGAAAGTTGCAATTGAATTCCTGCAGATGATGATCATAACTCTTCCGAGTCATGCTCCCAACTCCTGACATACTTTCCCAAGTTTCTTTTATAACTTAGTTGTTTTTATTTGCATTGTCTGGTTGGCCTGCAGCTTTTGGTAGTTTGTCATTGTGAGCTAACAACACTATGAGCTGCTCCCAAACTCATATCTGGAGTTATGACCCAATGTTTCTTCTGTAAATTATTCTTCAATAAACAAGTAAATTCTTCCAAAATAAATTATTCTTTTATGCATTGTGGATATTAATTGCTGCCCTTATGGCAGATTTCATGGACGTTTCAATCCAACCATGTGGATGAGCTGTGTATTCACCAGCAAAGTGGATCCTCCTTTCATTCTGAGCCAGTATATGAGAATAATGGGTAATCTGATATGGGGTGTATGTGGTGATTGCTCCCATAGAGTATTGGTCAAGGGTCCATTTTTGTACCACGTATTTGCCACAGACCGATTTGAGATAAATTTTAGATACTTGATGGATTTCCACAAGGTCATCCATCACCACATCAATGCACTTTTCATCACTGAGTGCCGTATAGAATTCAGAGTCAGAATACCAAGTATAGGATGCCAGAAGGACGCCTATTCCGTGGGAGAAGTTATGATTTGGATAGTAAATTATTCGTGATGGGAGATCTGTGATTGATCTCCCTCCGTGGATCCCCTCCTTTTCCCAAAACTTCTCAGTGCAAACCAAGGCAATTTTAGTAGCACTTGCATAACTCAAAGACCGCAACGCCCGGGTCTTGGGAATGGAAAGAGGTGGTACAAACTTGATGAGTCATGTGGCTTTTGCTGTAGCTGTGATGAGGACAAAGTCAGCAATTAGAGATGTAGACCTGGACAGCCATTTGTAGAAGACTCTCACTTTGTTTTTGCTACAAAGTATCTTCTCCACAGTGCAATTGAAATGGACAATTCTAACCATTTCCCGGAAGAAACTTTGAGGAAGTTGATCAAATCCACCAGTAATTTCATCAAAACTGAATTAGAGAGAAGGAAAAAAACAAATACAAGTACAGTTTATCAAATATTTCTAAGTTATCTCAAAAAATTGTTCATTGTTTCTGAAGACAATGCAATTAATGTCAACTTTGAAACGGGTCGGGCCTGTCGCAGCCACCTTTCCATTTTCAAAGTTGCCAAACAGCTCGGGGGAGGGGGAGGGGAAGAGGCTCGGAATGCAGACCTGCCAAAACAACTTGCTATCTCCTGGGAACCAAGGTCATCCCAACCGCCACTGACTAGAGACTGAACCCCATTTCCAAGGAGATGACACAGCACCCAATTGGACAACAGGACCTGCGACCTAGGAGGGAGGGGGGGAATGCTTAACTTTTAACTATGCAAAAGAGCGGGAAATAGCCAGAATTCTTTTTAAGCTCATCTGTGCCCAATTGAAGTACTCAGAACAATAGTGCTTTGAAGAAGATGGCGTTTCGGAGTACTGATTTGCTTGGGTTCAACAGTCAAAACCTTGACAATACTTGACAATGCAGTCCAATACTAGTTATTTTAGCCCATCTACTTGAGGTCAAAGATTAGTTTCTGTTCAGTACTACTGTTTCTTGTCTTATTTTTTTAAACTCGGAAATAAGCGCTTGGTCTTATTTTCAGGGAAGCCTTTTATTTTGGGGTGCGTGGAGGAAACCAGAGGAAATGGCCGGGACCGGCTGCCCATGTGTTTAAATATTTTCAGGGAGGGCTTATTTTCAGGGAGGGGCTTATTTTAGCGCATGTGCTCAAAAGCCCAATTGGGCTTATTATCAGGGGATATCTTATTTTAGGGGAAACAGGGTATTTTAACTGTTATAATCACCAAGAAGATAGTAAATATAATTTATATTCAATAAAAAGTTAGAGAAAAAATTTAACTTATCAAAATAAATAACAAAAAATGCATTAAATGGAAAAAAAATATACATGAAATAAACTATTTTAAAAAGTAGCCTTTGGTTCCCCACCACCATCATCTTGTTTACCTGCTATTTGAAAAAAAGAAATGATCCATAACAGAAATAAGGAATGAGTTATGAAATCCAGATTCTTTATTCAGGAAATCACCAATCATCTCAACAGCTCCTGTGCTCAAATTTCCTTCCTTAATGAGATATTCCTAATATACAAAGAATATGATGGGGGAAATGCTGAATTTTGTCACTCATGAATATACAGTAGAATTCTTCTTTGATTGCATGGATCTAACGCAAAGGCAGAAAACTTTAGGAGATCAAGAACTTCTGGAAAAATGCAGTAGGTAGGTGAATGAGGGAAACAGTATGGCAACATATCCAGAGGCTACCACAGTGATAGCAAATCTATGACACATATGTCAAAGGTGACACACCATGATGTTTTGGATGACATTCCAATGTTCACTCACATCCAACAACAACTATTCTCGAAAGCATGCCCCATTCTCATGTGATTTTTTGGGGGGGTTACTGGAAACAACATAATCATCTGAAGAAGATTTTTTATTTTGTAAGAAAAATGAATAATAACATCAGTTTTACCTTTGTGGAAAATGAATCATATTTTTCCTTCAGAAGAGTACAGTTGTCTGTGACCTGAGCAGGAGAATACATATAGTTAGTTGCAACTTCCTTCCAGTTGCAACAGTCTTTGCATTTGCCTTGCAATCCAGTACCAAGGATACTGTAAAATCCCCATTTCCTCCTGATCAGCTGGGACTTGGGAGACAGAGAATAGATGGGGGTGGGACCAGTCAGAATTTATACTACCAGTTCTCCAAACTACTTAAAATTTCCGCTACTGGTTTTCCAGAACTGGTCAGAACCTGTTGAAACCCACCTCTGTTCCATACATCACATTCAAAGTCTTTTGTAAATCAAACTTAGCTTGAGGAATTTAGTTGTAAACTTGCATATATAACAAAGCACCTGAATATATGGTATTCTTAGTTTAACATAACATAACATCAGAGTTGGAAGGGACCTTGGAGGCCTTCTAGTCCAACCCCCTGCCCAGGCAGGAAACCCTACACCATCTCAGTCAGATGGTTATCCAACATTTTCTTAAAAATTTCCAGTGTTGGAGCATTCACAACTTCTGAAGGCAAGTCGTTCCATTTATTAATTGTTCTAACTGTCAGGAAATTTCTCCTTAGTTCTAAGTTGCTTCTTTCTTTGATCAGTTTCCACCCATTGCTTCTTGTTCTACCCTCAGGTGCTTTGGTGAACAGCCCGACTCCCTTTTCTTTGTGGCAGCCCCTGAGATATTGGAACACTGCTATCATGTCTCCCCTAGTCCTTCTTTTTGTTAAACTAGACATACCCAGTTCCTGCAACCGTTCTTCATATGTTTTATCCTCCAGTCCCCTAATCATCTTTGTTGCTCTTCTCTGCACTCTTTCTAGAGTCTCAACATCTTTTTTACATTGTGGCGACCAAAACTGGATGCAATATTCCAAGTGTGGCCTTACCAAGGCATTATAAAGTGGCACTAACACTTCACGTGCTCTTGATTCTATCCCTCTGTTTATGCAACCCAGAACTGTGTTGGCTTTTTTAACAGGTGCTGCACACTGCTGGCTCATATCTAAATGGTTGTCCACTAGGACTCCAAGATCCCTCTCACAGGTACTACTATTGAGCAAGGTACCACATATACGGTACTGGTGCATTTTGTTTTTTTGGCCTAAATGTAGAACCTTACTTTTTTCACTGTTGAATTTCATTTTGTTAGATAGCGCCCAATGTTCAAGTCTGTCAAGATCTTTCAGTTTTATTCATTGCATGTAATATTACATGTAATAATAAATGTAATTCTGGAAGGCGCTGAAGACCTGGTTCTGCCAGGGGAGCTGGGGAACCCAGAGCGGGATGGAGCCCATTAAATGGCTCATGTGAACTGCTATTGCCGGGGTGAGTGACAGGGGGTGATTTTATTAGGATTTTATTATTATATTAATTTATTTGATTTTTAAATTAGTTGTATGGTTTTAAATGTGGTTTTTATATTCTGTAAGCCGCCTTGAGTCGCCATAGGCGAAAGGCAACAATATAAATTCAATCAATCAATCAATCAATCTAGATAGAAAGGTTTTTATATAAGGGCCCTTTCATAAAATTGTATCTACTTAATTATTTATTTAATATGCAAAGTGATTCTAGGTGGTTTAACCATAATATAAATATCAATAGTGCTTAGATTTATATACCGCTTTACAATGCTTTACAGCCTTCTCTAAGTGGTTTACAAAGTCAGGATATTGCCCCCAACAATTTGGGTCCTCATTTTACCTACCTCGGAAAGATGGAAGACTGAGTCAACCTTGAGTCAACCTTGAGTTGGTGAGATTTGAACTACCAAATTGCAGGCAGCCGGCAGTCAGCAGAAGTAGCCTGTAGTACCACTACACTATGGTGGCTCTAAAACTATTAAAAGTATTAAAAAATCCTTAAGACTATTAAAATCATTAAAAACTAGACTGAATTGTGTGACTCGATTATTTAATGCACACTTTTTTAAATATTCCATGTCATTTAAAGTAATATTTTGTATGTGATATAAAGTACTTTACGCACATTGTTTCAGTAAGTATTATAGCAGCCTTCCCCAACGTTTCCCATCCCTGATATTATTCTACCACACTCAAAATACAAACCATAAGTATACGAGTACATTAGATTTGTCTACTTGTACACCTAGTTTACTCCTTAAAACTACCTTGCTCAGCATCTCATCTAACAGCTGCTTTGCAGACTTTCCCTCCTCATTGGGGTTAAGTTGGTATCCAAAGTTTTCAGGATTATGGGGTGTCATTTTTCGTCTGACATTTTGAATTAAATACCAGCCATTCTGATCATTCTGATTAAATGGGTTTAGACCAAGTTTGAACTTTTTAATGTATTCACGTACAATTCTGTGAAGGGAAAAAGAAACCCAAATTTATTTGCGAACTTATTGCTTTATCACAGCAAGAGAAAAACACAAATTTGTCAGATTAAGGATTGTTCTGCTTAACAATCTGTAGCCTTATCTGGTTCTCAACGACCACCAAGGACAATTGTCTGTCCCTACCATTGTTCTCCTGGAATTACATCTTAGAAACAGACTCTTCCATGATCCAAGTAATAGCTTGCAATCTTAATGACTACTTCCTTTGCTCCTCCATTAATTGGTATAACCCCCCCCCACTGTAAAATTATATTTTTAAAAAAGTTTCACACCTCAGCTTTCCATGACAAAAACAGAGTCTTTATAGGTGAGTCAAACAATTTCAAGGAAGTATCTATCCTTAATTTAATACAAAAGTTTGAAATAATAGTATAGTTTCCAAAATCACACCATTCTAGTCCTAGTCCTAGATGACCTCTGGAGGGCCAGGGACAGGGGCTGTTCCTCCGCCTTGGTCCTATTAGATCTTTCAGCGGCTTTTGATACCATCGACCATGGTATCCTGCTGCGCCGGTTGGAGGGATTGGGAGTGGGAGGCACCGTTTATCGGTGGTTCTCCTCCTATCTCTCTGACCGGTCGCAGTCGGTGTTGACAGGGGGGCAGAGGTCGTCCTCGAGGGGCCTCACTTGTGGGGTACCCCAGGGGTCGATTCTCTCGCCTACCCTGTTCAACATCTACATGAAGCCGCTGGGTGAGGTCATCAGTGGGTTCGGGGTGAGTTATCATCTGTACGCTGATGACACTCAGCTGTACTTTTCCACCCCGGACCACCCCAACGAAGCGGTCGAAGTGCTGTCCCGGTGCCTGGAAGCCGACGGGTCTGGATGGGGAGAAACAGACTCAAGCTCAATCCTCCAAGACGGAGTGGCTGTGGATTCCGGCACCCGGTACAGTCAGCTGCATCCGCAGCTGACTGTTGGGGCAGTTAGTGGCCCCAAAGGAGGTGGTTCGCAACTTGGGCGCCTCCTGGATGGCCGGCTGTCCTTGAGGAACATCTGGCAGCCGCCACCAGGAGGGCTTTTACCAAGTTCGCTTGGTTCGCCAGTTGCGCCCCTTCCTTGACCGGGATGCCTTATGCACGGTCACCACGCCTGGTTACGCCTCGCTGGATTATTGCAATGCTCTCTACATGGGGCTGCCCTTGAGGTGCACCCGGAGGCTGCAGTTAGTCCAGAATGCAGCTGCGCGAGTGGTAATGGGAGCCGCCGAGGCTCCCACGTAACACCTCTGCTCCGTAGTTTGCACTGGCTTCCTGTGGTCTTCGGTGCGCTTCAAGATCCTGGTTACCACCTTTAAAGCGCCCATGGCTTAGGACCCGGTACTTACGAGACCGCCTGCTGTTACCAGATGCCTCCCATCGACCAGACGCCTCACAGAGAGGGCCTTCTCAGGGTGCCGTCCGCCAAACAATGTCGGCTGGCGGCTCCCAGGGTAGGGCCTTCTGTGGGAGCACCGACGCCTGGAACGAACTCCCCTGGCTTACGCCAAGTTCCTGATCTTCGGACCTTCCGTCGTGAGCTAAAAACATACTTATTTATTCAAGCAGGACTGGCATAAATAGTGATTTTAAATTGGGGTTTTAGAGATTTTAAACATTTGTAAATTTTTTAATTTTTAAATTATCGGCCATTTATTAATAGTTTCTTTTAATTTCTTTTAATTGTATATACTCTGTATTTTATTTCGGCTGTACACCGCCCTGAGTCCTTCGGGAGAAGGGCGGTATAAAAATCTAATAAAACTAAACTAAACTAAACTAGTCTCTGGAACTCTCCACCACCATTCAAAATTTAGCTGTCCTTGACACAGCTGGCATTTCTGAAAACTTTAAAAATGTGGCCATTTTGCCAGGTTTAGGACATTGATGTGGCCCATGAAATTGCCTACCAATTTATAGAGATTTATTATGGCTATGGGAGGGGTGGGCTTCTCTGCACAGTTGCTGGGTGGGTGTGGCCATGATGGGCGTGGCCTAGTCAGCCTCCTGCACCACAGCAGGGGGAGCGTTTTTGCTCTTCCGGCTTTCCTCAAGCCTCCGGGAGGGCAAAAACAGCCTGCCAAGGCTCTGGAGGCCCTCTGGAGGCCAGAACAGGCCCGTTTCTGGTGTTCCTGAAGTTCCAGTAGTCCCGTTTTTCACCCTCCCTGAGCCTCCACACACGCCCTGCACTCACCTGCATCCAAAACGGGCCACAATGGGGACTCCTGGGAGGGGAGGGGTGGGTGGGGCCAGCCAGGTGTGGGATTTGAGGGTTCTCCGAACAGCACAGAATCTTAGCTAGAGGTTCTCGTGAACCCCTACGAACCCCCTGCATCCTACCCATGGGCTATTGTTATTAGATGTCTTTAAATGAGTTTTACTTTCATATGGGCCACCCAGGAATGATGTTGCAAGATGTACTAGTGCAGGCTTTCTGGATAGTTTTCAGAGGCAAGTCCTTATCAACACAACTGTTGTCCTCTTCCAGTAGCAATTTAGCAGTTCTCATTTTTCTAACGATATACCTAGCATTTCAGGAAGGCAACACTTTATTAAATGTGAATGGATTTGCCTCTTGGATCAGATGATGGATGGAGAAAGACCTTTCAATCAACCTTACCTGTGAGTTTTGGGCAATCGCATCGGCCCCACATCCACATACCAGTCGTCTTCTCGGTGAGTCTTTATGCGTCCTCCCACACGGTTACTGGCTTCCAAGATCACAACCTAGGAGAAAAGAGTACTGATGAGGAATGGATTGTTCTAATTTCTCTCTCTTCTCATTAAGTGTTTGGTGATCTGTACCTATGTCTGCCTCCCCTTGCAAATCTCCCTTTGATTTCATGTGAACCTTGATTTACCTTTTCAAACCCTTATTGGCTGGAGTTATATTCTCTGTTGACTTTTAATATATTACAGCAATTATTATAAAGTTTGGTCTTTTAATTCCTCCTCCTTCTCCCACTCCCTCTCTCAAAGCCTACTTGGACAAGTCCCTACAGTTTTATTGGAAAATTATTTTCAGAAGTCATTTGCCATTGCTTCCTTCCAGGGTCTGGGAAAGAGTGACTGGCCCAGGGTCATCCAATTGGATCTGAACCTAAGGCAGAACTAGAATTCACAGCTTGTTGTCTTAATGTCTACTCTATACTGGCTCCTCTAGGAGACCATTGATTAAATAAAAAATTCAGATAATTTAAGTAAATATTCACAAATAATAATTAATTTTTAGTCATTATATTATTCAGGATGCAGGCTACTTCTGCTGATCATTGGCTGCCAGCAGTTTAGCAGTTTAATTCTCATGGGCTCAAGATTGACTCAGCCTTCCATTCTTCAGAGGTCAGTAAAATGGGGAACCAGATTGTTGGGCCAATATGCTAACTCTGGAAACAACTTAGAGGGGGCTGTAAAGCACTGTGTAGTGGTATATAAGTGCTATTCATCAAATATTATAGAAGTAGTCCTTAACTTACAACTGTGATTGGGACCAGAATTTCCATTACTGAGCAAGGCACTTGTTAAGTGAGGTGTTCCCAATTTTACCATTTTTTGCCATGGTTGTTAAGCAAATCACATGGTTGTTAAGCAAACCCAGCTTTCCCCATTGACTTTGCTTATCAGAAGCCAGCTGGGAAGGTTGTGAATGGTGATTTACATGACCATCATAAATACATGCCAGTTGCCACACATCCAAATTTTGATCATGTGACCATGTGGATGCTGTCGTAAGTATAAGGACTTGTCATAAATCACTTCTTTCAGTACCGTTGTGACTTCAAAAGGTCACTAAACAAACAGTTGAAAGTCAAAGACTACCTTTAACTCTACCATCCCAATGACTCCTTGTGTTCCGAAACCATCCCAAACACATCTAATTTGTCTTTTCATCAGCTGAGTAAAAAAGGCAATTGGGTAATTACCTGATGTCCAGCTTCTCTGAGTAATTTGGCGGCAGTCAATCCACTAATTCCTGCTCCAACAATCACAATTGTCTTAGGTTTCCAGGTCCTTCTTAGACCATGCCTAGCAGTAGCCAGCCAGTTTTCATATTCAGGCTCCTTGAAACACTCTTCCACATTGGTAACATGATTTTCTGATCTGGGCACACCCAAGAATAGTACTAAAAGTAATAGTACTGGAAATAAGCAAAAACAGATAATAATTTATTTTTATCCTAAATATCTCTTTTTATTCTTTACTTATATCCACTTGCATCTAGCCGCTTTTGAATATTTTAAAGTATGGACAATAGATTGACAAACATTGCAACATGGAGTCCATGTTGTCAGAGTTTGGAACATTTCAATCCCTTTGGCTCCTCCCCAATTTTTTGTTCTCATCCCCAGCAGCTAATCAGCATGTCTACTGGGCATCCGCTCTGGGGGAGGGGAGAAACGGATATTTTTAGCTATAGTGGTTAAGGCATAGGAGTGCAAACTAGGAGGTGGTGAGCTCTAGTCCCGCTCTAGGCACAAAGCCAGCTGGGGAACTTTAAGCTGTGGTGGGTTTCAAAATTTTTTACTACCGGTTCTGTGGGTGTGGCTTGGTGGGTGTGGCTTGGCGAGCGTGACAGGGTAAGGTTACTTCAAAATCCCCATTCCCTCCCCACCCCACTAACCTGCTCTGGGAAGAAATCAAAGTCCCCCCTCTTCATTTCCCAAAATAAAATATTACTCCTAAGAAAAGGCTCCCAGAAAAGAAGAAAAAATCAAGCTGCTAACAAAGGAACCTGCCTGAGGCTCATTCCACATTCCTGCCAGCTGCATAAAGGAAACTCTGAAAGAAGAAAACAGCTACCGGTGCCTAGAAATAATAGAAAGTGGAAGCCAGAAGTTCGGCTCCATTTATAAGCAGAAAGAAAACTCATTCAAGACAGGATATTTCACAATGGAAATAACCCAAACCTTTTAAGAAACACAAAGCCCATGTTGCACAAACCCCAAAACTTCAAAAACATAGAACCATATAAGAATCCTTCCTCTTATCCAGTTTGTTGTTCAGCTGACCCAGAAATGAGCTGCTGAATGTCACTTCACTTCTGCAAGTAAAAAACTCCTTCCAGCAGCTGCTTCTTGGCTTGTCAATTTAAAGCAACGGCTTCTTGTTTTGTTTTTTCTTTGCCAAGCGATATCCTGGCTGAAAAGCAAGCCTGATTTTTTCCTTCTAGCCAATCATCTGGGACTCGGGAGGCAACGAATAGATTGGGGGCGGGGCCAGGCAGAGGTGGTATTTACCGGTTCTCCAAACGACTCAAAATTTCCACTATTGGTTCACAAGAACCGGTCAGAACCGGCTGAAACCCACCTCTGACTTTGAGCCAATCACTTTCTCTCAGCTCTAGGAAACAGGGAATGGCAAATCATTTCTGAAGTTGTTCCCAAGAAAACTGCATGAGTATGTCTATGTTTTGGCAAGACCTAGGGTTAAAATTGATGTAAAAGCATTCCCACCAGCCATATCAAAAAAAATCTAGCTACTGCTATTAATAATCCAGTATGATTTTTATGAAAAGTCTCAGGTATGATTGGAAATGGAAAATCGTGTTAATGATGGGTTAAAATATTGTTGATGATGGATTTCCCAAAAAAATGCAATATAAAGGCAAGCCGACTGGATGGGGAATCACAGCCTTATATTAGCATTAGAATTTTAGAATTAGAATTTTAGAATTAGAATTTTAGAATTAGAATTGGAATTCTTTTTTGGCCAAGTGTGAATAGACACAGAAGGAATGTGTCCAGTGCATAAGGTCTCAGTGTACATACAACAATGGTGATTGATCATTATCATAGTCATTGTAAAAATATATTCCATGTGTTTTGCAATTTACTGTAACACAGAGGATTTATAAAAATATATTTTATGCAGTTGAATTTATAACATTGTAATTATCCTGAGGAATATCAAATTGTTTTGAATAATGTGCACAATGTTCAGAATAATCTAAGTCCAATTAATTACGTTTCTGTAACATTTAATTTAGATGGCTGCTCATCTTATGTAAGCAGCACTGAGAGGCATATATAGTTAAAGCCAATAATATAATAATACAAAATAGAAATTAAAAGGTAACAGAACCCAACAAGAATAAAGCAAAAAAACAGCAGCTCTGATATGTCACTTTTCCCTGTTCTTCAATTCCCATGCTATTCTAAAATTTCTTCTTTTGTGTTTTTGGTTCATAAATATTAAATGCTGACTCATTTATGTGGTCAAATGCTTCAAAGGGTAATGGGAATATATGATTCATGATCTAATAAACTTTTTTTTGAAATTAGGGCCGTAATAGCTCAGGCTGTAAGAAGCCTGTTATTAAAACACAGTAGCCTGCAATTACTGCAGGTTCAAGCCCGGCCCGAGGTTGACTCAGCCTTCCATCCTTTATAAGGTAGGTAAAATGAGGACCCAGATTGTTGGGGGGGGCAATAAGTTGACTTTGTAAATATACAAATAGAATGAGACTATTGCCTTATACACTGTAAGCCGCCCTGAGTCTTCGGAGAAGGGCGGGATATAAATGTAAATTAAAAAAAAAATTGAGGGGCAAAACGAAAGCTTTCTACTTGAATGATGTAATTATAATAATTCTGCATCCTTTATTCTGAGATAGGTTCTATCTCACTTGTGTTTATGAGATCTGGAAAACCCCACAAAAGATCTAAAAATGAGTAATCAAAGAAGATCTGTGCCATGAATTTCCATTAGAAAATTTGCTTTATAGCAACACTACAGCAGAAGATAAAATAAATGGAGGAATGCAAGTATTAATATGCTAAGCGTTTTTGATTAGGTATGTGGCAAAATATCTTAAATCAGCAATCTCTCATCCACTACGCTGAGATACACACAAATTTCAGCTGATGACACTTTAGAAGTGAGCATTCCAAATCAAATATTTCTGGAAATGGGATCCAAACATTCTACCTAAATTTTTTTAACTACAGAATTCATACTACTGCTATTCATAGTTAACCTACTAATTTAATAAAAGGTTGGTTGGTTCATTTATACAAAATCAGATTTTTGGTCTGCCTAATCCTAACGGTTCCTAATATGGAGTCTTCTGTACATTGACTTCTACTAAGATCACTCAGCATGGCCCAGTGTATGACAGAAAAACACAATAATAAAAATAAGTTTAGCTTACTCTACTACAGAGAAACACAACTCCTGTTCTCCTCAGATCTTTTTCAATAGAAAGATCAGGGACTTAATTTCTGGCTTCATAGGCTTATTATAATACTGAGTTACAAATAGTTACGCATTTTAACCTGCTATGGAAACTCAGAACAGAATAATTCACTTACAGAAGGACTCCATCATCTTTCCATCAGTTGACAGTACTGGCTGTATTTTATGGAGAGCAAGTAGTGCTGAACAGCCTAGTAATGTAGTTGAGAATCCAAGAAAACTGGCTTTCTGACATAAAATCTTTCTCTTGTTTTATAGTGCGATCACTACGCCCAGGGCTATTCCAGCAAATGATGGTTCATTCATGTCATCTGATATGCTTAAGCAAAATTAGGACTGTACATATTCTATGCACCAAGACAAATTCCTTGTGTGTCCAATCACACATTGGGCAATAAAATTCTATTCTATTCTATTCTATTCTATTCTATTCTATTCTATTCTATTCTATTCTATTCTATTCTATTCTATAGCAACAATGCCATGTCACGAATTCCTAGAATATTGCATAGGAAATGCATAAGTTATTTTTATTGCTTTTAAAGTAATAACAGAAAAAGAAAATTAATAGAACAGAAGAACAGTTGTAGTGTAGATACATACATTCTCAAACAAAAGAAAGCAACAATCCATAAAAAGTGCTTTTTTAAAAAAGTGAAAGAAAAACAAAAAAATGCAAAAGAAATAAACAAATTATAATATATTGTTATAACAGATCTACAATTCTGCAATATATACTTACCTAATGCAAATATTATTCAGATACATACATACATATATATATATATATATATATATATATATATATATATATATATATATGTATGTATATATATATATATATGCATATACATACACACATCTATATAACTATCATTCATCTTTAACGTATTGATCTTTGTATAAATGCATCCCATATATCCTTTGAATTATCCATACAAAGTCGACATCTTTAGGCAGTCTATCAGATAGTAGGTGGGAGTGGTGAGTTTAAAAACTTTTTGCTACCAGTTCGGTGGGCGTGGCTAGGTGGGGCATGTGACTGAGTGGGTGTGGCCAACTTGACATCACTCACACCCACACCCACACCCACTCAGTCACATGAACCTCCACCAAGCATGCCCACAGGAAAAGGTAGGAAAAATTTTGGAATTTCCACCTATCTACCCCCACCCTCCCTTCACCAGTTGTCCCCGTTTCCCCTCCTTTAGTGGCCCTGGCTCTAGCCCCGCTTCCTCCTCCACCACCGCCTCTTTTTCAAGCTGCTTACCTTCCGCAGTGTCTGGTCCAGAGTCCGGAAGGCAAACTGACCGGAGTTTTTGGTGACCCCCAGCCAGTTGCTGCTGCTGGAAAGCGGCTGGCAAAGAAGTCTCCCTCTTTGAGAGCCACTTTGTGGCTGCGGTGGCTGGCCGCAGGCTGCTGAATAGTACCAGCAGAAAAAGCTGCTGCCGTTGCCGCCATGCTCTTCGCGCAAACTGGCAAATCCCACCACTGGCTGGCCCTGGCCCTGCTCGCTTTTTTAGGCGTTTTTTGGGCCTTTTTGGCCATTTTTGGGGCCGTTTTCAGGCCGTTTCACCAGGGTTCACCTTTCCCCAAAGGGTAAGGTAAAGTTTAATGACTCCCATCCATCAATATCAGAATTGCATATTTCATTTCAAGACTATATTAAGAATGACAGATAATATAGAGAAGCATGTATGCCTTGCAGCATATGGCACCAGAGAATTGCTCTATAAAGATCTATCTGAATATTATGCAATACCTAAAAATGTTGACACACCATTGCTTTGTATATAAGCACATTACAATGTTGGCATCTTTATTTGCAATCTGACATTCTGAAGAAACTCTAAAAGACTCGTGAGACGCTTTTGTGGAATTCATGCTGATTTTCCTTCACAAAGGACTAATTTCCAGGCCTTTAGCACTGAACCATATCTGAGTGACAATTTATATTTTCTCACAGGTTGAGACCCATTGGGTGATATCCCTGTCAAGATGGGGCCACCACATATAACAGCGGCCCAGGGCCTTCATCCTAACAATTCCGGGATGGCCCTGATGTAATGTAATCAGCATCGATTTCCTCAGAGGGGGAGGAACCACCACCCGATGACCCCATAAGAGGTATCCCCGCTGAGCTGATAGCTCCATCAGCCTCGTCGCATACGGCTGCAACTCCAGCTTGAAGGGACCCCGTGGCCACCCCCTGTTGACCCAGTCCAGGACTTGGGAAATTACATTATCTCGAACCGAAAAACGGGCAATGTCCGCAGCTGATACTGGGAACAGCGAGTCATCTATCAACAAGACTTGGGAGGCTGGCGCAGGGTCTGTCAGCAATGTTGGCAGCAGGAAACAGCTCAACACGTCGGCATGGACCAGATGTTTTCCAGGCCGGTGGCTTAAAGTGTACGAGTACGCAGACAGGAATATTGTCCAACGAGTCATCCGTGGCGACAGTATATGCGGGGTTTGTCGATCGCTAGATAGGATCCCTAGAAGAGGCTTGTGGTTAGTAATTAACTCAAAAGACCGTCCATATAGATAGTCGTGGAATTTCTTCACGCCGGACACCAGAGCCAAAGCCTCCTTATCCAATTGGGAGTAGTTCCTTTCAGCCAGAGCCAATGTACGGGAGAAAATCGCCACTGGAACTTCCCTTCCATTCGGCAGTTGGTGACTCAGGACGGCGCCGACCCCATATGGGGAGGCGTCACATGTCAGCAATAAGGGCAATCAATCACAATATTGGGCTAATACAGAGTTAGAGACAAGAAGATGTTTGACGGCTATAAATGCTGCAGCCTGTTTAGTACCCCACTTCCAGGGGGCCCCACTGTCCAGAAGCCGATGCAATGGCTCGGCCACTGATGCCTTGTGTGGCAGGAATACTGCATAAAAGTTCAAAAGCCCCAAGAAAGCTTGGAGTTCCGCCTTATTTCGAGGGGAGGGTGCGTCTATAATTGCTTTTGTTTTCTCAGCTGATGGATGAATTCCATATCTGTCAATAAGGAATCCTAGAAATTCCACTTGGGGCACCGCGACATGGCATTTTGTTCTTTTGACCTTAAGCCTCGCCCGTTGGAACCGACTCAGCACTTGTCGAAGTCTCTCCATCAGTTCTGATGTGCTAGTAGCGGAGACCAGCACGTCATCAAAATATGGGACAACTCGGGGATTCCCTGGAGCATCCGCTCCATCAGGCTTTGGAAAAGCCCCGAGGCCACGCTGACACCGAATTGGAGGCGGTGACATCGGAAGGCCTCCCGGTGTGTAACAATTGTTTGAGCCTCTGCTGTCTTATCGTCTACAGGCAGCTGCTGGTATGCCTGAGCCAAATCTAGTTTTGCAAACACTGATCCCTTGCCCAGGGAGTGCAGAAGGTGCTGCACTACTGGGACTGGATAGGCATGAGGTTGTAGTGCCTGGTTGAGGGTAGCCCGGTAATCTGCGGACATGCAGATAGATCCATCGGGTTTAATAGGAGTCACAATTGGCGTCTCCCAAGGGGCATGGTCCACTGGTCTGAGAATGCCCTGAGAGATGAGTTTGTCCAGCTCAGCATCAACTTGTGGTTTTAGGGCAAACGGTATCCGGCAAGGCTTTAATTTGTGCGGTGGAAACTGAGGATCCAGGCTGAACGATATTGGAGTGCCCTTTTAGCAGCCCAGTTTTCCATCAAAAACAGTGGGGAATTCATTTATCAGAATATCCAATTCAGAAGACCTAACAGAATTTAAACCTTGGACTGTTAACCCCAGAGCGTCAAACCAATTTAACCCTAATAAACTAGGCAAGGGTCCATCCACGATGACTAAAGACAATCGCCATAGAAATTTTTAAATTGTACCCTAAATTTTCCACTACCCACAATAGGAATTGTTTTTCCTTGATAATCCCTCAAATTTAGATTACAAGGGATTAATCATTTCTTTGAAATACTTGGCACAAGGCGTTTTAAAGTGCTCCAAGAAACGATAGATGTAGCAGAACCCGTGTCCACCTCCATTAGACATGGTCTCCCCTCTATGTTGACTGTGAGTCTAATTTTCTGTTTTGGGGACTGTTCAGTGTGATGTCCCACCATATTCACCACTGAGGGACCTCTGAAATTATCCCATCTGCTACCTTGTGAGTTCAATTTCCTCCCTTGCTGCTGTCTCTCAGTAATGTGGGGCTCTTGGGTCACCCTCTGTGGCTGCGCTGACCGGCAGACCCGGGCGATGTGACCCCTGCGGCCACAACGGCGGCACACAGCATCCTTGAACCTGCAAACGGTTCTAAGGTGATTTCCTCCACACCCTCTGCAGTCTATCTGCATAGGCTTATTATGTGGATTCGGCTGTATTTTTTTTTTTATTTATTTATATCCCGCCCTTCTCCAAAGACTCAGGGCGGCTTACACTATGTCAGGCAATAGTCTTCATCCATTTGTATACTATATACAAAGTCAACTTATTGCCCCCCAACAATCTGGGTCCTCATTTTACCTACCTTATAAAGGATGGAAGGCTGAGTCAACCTTGGGCCTGGTGGGACTTGAACCTGCAATATTGCAAGCAGTTGATGTTAATAACAGGCTGCATTAGCCTGTTGCGCCACCAGAGGCCCCTTCAGCCGATTTACATCCCGCTCATTATCATCATCATCTATAACCCCCATTTCATTAAAGTGGATGGCCTCTCCCCTAGGTTTGACAGAACTTTGTCCCTGGGGCAAATTTGTCCCTTCGTCTAAAGCATCTTGGAATGTCAGCTCTGGTTTGGCAATCAGTCACCTCTTAAGGCGATCCACTAATTAATCTGTCAAGGAGATAGTCATCAAGGTCCACAAATTCACAATGCCGGGCTGCTTTCCTCAGGGCGGCCACATATTGGTTAATAGATTCTCCCTCAGCCTGATCCCTATGGTAGAAATGCTGACGATGGGCAATTCTAGATGGAGCCGGGGCATAATGTTTTTTTAACTTCTTCATGAAGTCTTCCCAGGTTCCAGAGTGAATTGACTGGGGGCCATGAGTGTCATGGCAGTTTCAAACATTTCTGGCCCACAGAAACTCAAGAAATAGGCTCTCCTGCGCTCATTAGATAAATTTGTATAGTCATTAGCAATGAGAAAACACTCGAATCTCGCTATATAAGCCTCCCAAGACTCCATTGTAGGATTAAAGGGAGCGAAATTCTGTGAGGAGGCCATTTCCCGCCAAATCAGCCTTGATTCCCTAACCTGTTTGTCAGCCCTCGCAATTCCGTTGTTTATTAATTCACCTCAGCTTGGCATCCCACCTTTGTCGCCAGTGTTATGTTGTGGGTTCAGGTGCTGGCAAGGTGTAGGCAGGACTCTGGATAGCAGGTAATTTACTTTATTAACCTTAACATAGCTAACAGCAGTGACAAATACAAACGAACAATAAAACTCGCTCCCTCTCTGTTGACAGCCCTTTTAGATAGAGAAGTACTATCCTCGTTCTCCACTAGGGGAACGGACCCCGGGGGGCGGGGAAGGAAAGAACTTAGAACACTACAATTACCATAGCAATAAAACATCTCATCATTTTCCACACTGTTTTATCCATAACAGTAACCCTTAAATATTTTATCTGTTTCTCAGTCTTAAAGCCTGCTTTTATTCATTAATTCTAACTGGTCATTTTGTGCCATGTTTTTGATTAACAAATTTTTCTTCTGTTTATTAATCTTAAATCCAGCTTCGGAGGTGTCGTGTCCCACTCCTCCGCTGACAGCCGGGTCAGGGAATTCCGAATCAGGCGTGCCTCTGCAGCTCTGCCAAAGTCCTAGCAAAGTCCTCAGGGCAGGCAGGAGACCAGAAAGTGACTTCAGCAAGATATGTTCGACTTTGCCTGACTCAGAGAATGCCAGAAAGCAGATCCTTTATATAGGCCATGGGGTGTGGCTCCATGACTCAGCACTTATCCAGGCCTGCCCCTCCCTTCCTTCTGATGCCGCTGCCTATCAATTCTTCTGAAGTGCCGCAGTCGGCAGCTGTTGGTAATTGACCTCCCTCAGGCTCACATGCTGTGGGGGAGGGGGAGGGGTCTAGTTGCTCCGTTTGCCTGGGCATGGAGCCAGGGCTGGGGCCGGGAGGTGCTTCCTCCTCCTCAGCCTGTCTGGGCATGGAGCCAGGGCTGGGGCCGGGAGGCATACTAGGACATTCCTCAGCGTTCGGAAGCAGATAAGAAGGCCCCGGCTGCGGTGAGAGCGGGCAAGACACAACAGGAGGTCAAAGACAACCTGTATAGCCAGGATGTGGTGATCTATGAGCCAATTGTGATTCAGAAAACTGACTTTCTCAACTGAAACTTTTTCAGTGACCAAACATTCCTAAAATAGGATCCTTAGTTGCACAGCTACTTGGAACAAGTACTATGGAGAATTCCATGCCATAGTCACACACTTACAAACTTACCAATTAACCATTCAGGTCAGGGGTGGGTTCCAAATCCCATTGTTCACCTGTACACCCGGCGCTTCTGCACATGCGCAGAAGCTTCCAGGTGGGTGGGCAGAGCCTCTCACCGCCGCCACTATTGGTTCACCCCAATCCAGACTGAACCTGTAGCAACCCACCACTGACTCAGGTCTCATGTACTGCAAAATTTAAAAAAAAATTATTTAAATGCTAAAGGAAACAGAAATACAAAAAGTTTTAGCAACAATCTAAATGACAAAGAATATCTCCCCTTTTGCTCAGTGCCCTTTCTGAAAGCAAGACCTATTATAGGGGCCTAATAAAAAACGTGGAGAAGAGTGAAGATAAGTCTTTTCATGAAGATGAAAGCTTGGAAGTTACTGCGTAACTTGTTCTACCAGGGTTGTCTGGCCACATTGCTGTGCTATTTGTTGATTGATTAATGTAGATTAGATTAGACTAGGTTCTAGAAAAGTTGAGAAATATTTTAATGAATTAATTTAATGAGTTTAATTAAGCATATTAATAATTGTCATTATTCATTCATTATAGAATACCTTATTGTTACATGGTATGTATAATGTTATCTTACATTACATTTCTAATACAATACATTGTACCAGAATGTTAGAATTAATGCTATGGGCAATGGACCTCAGCCAAAGTTGGCAATACAAGGCTGCTTGTGTCACTATGTTTTGTTTTGTTTTTAGAAAACTTTTATTGCTTTTAAAAACAAATAAAAACAATGGACATTGCTCTACATCTCTGGTTTCTAACATTTACGTCAAGTTCAAGTTACTAAATCATATATTCTTCAGTCTATATACAAATTTAATATCTCCTAATTCCTTATACTGTATATCAGGTATACACTATATTACTACTACCCCTAAAACTATATACATATTTAATAAACCTATTATACACTCACAAGTACAATATAAATTGATATATACATTTCCAGACATTTGTTATCTCTTGTTTTTGGCATTCTTCCTCCTATCAAGCCAGTCGTAGAATTTACTCCAGACTTCATAGTACCTTGATTCGCTTTTGCCTTTGAGTTCTAAAGTAAGTATATCCATCTCTGCGCATTGTAAATTTTGCTTATTACTTCTTCTGAGGGTATTTCTTTACACTTCCATTTTTGAGCAAATGCTAATCTTGCTGCGGTTAATATATGCAATGTTAAGTAGGTTACGTTTTTATCGTATTTGCCATCCATCATGCCCAATAAAAAAAATTCTGGTTTGACCTCTATTTTGACCATTAGCATCTCTTCTAATGTCACTCTCTCTTCTTTTGTCACTATGTTGAGGGCTGGTGAGGCTGGGTTTGAATATTGTGACCTTGTGGCCATCAACACTGCAGTAATCTAGTTCTCTGCAGTCATGGCAGCAAGTATTTTGAGACAGGCTAAATAGCCTTTCTACTCTTTCTCCTCCTGGTCAAATTTGATCCCTCCTTCTCTACTCTCCATGACTTCCATCCTACCTCTTGGAATCCTCCTGACTGGGGATATATTATTTCATGATAGCTTTTCATATTACAAAATCATGACTCATGGCTGAATGGGCAACTGGAATTGAAAAATATTAGTAGCAAGGACTGTGTTAAAGGAACAAATCAATTTCCTAGAGAGATACTGGTTACTTTCTAGGATGTTTTTAGATGCAGGTAGAACGGCATCTGGGAATTCAAATTAATGACTCTTTGAAGTTTATTCTATAATTCTGGTTCTCTATTAATGAATTCAGGACTTCAAAGTGATTCCTGATGTCCTCTGTGAGAATAGTGAGTATTTTGCTCAAGGTCAGAATGTAGGACAACTGGCTTTCTTCTTTTGTAGGGTATCTTGGAATTTGCCCATGAGCAGTTTGTGATCTGTTCCATAATCAGCATCTGGCCATATCTTTGATGCTAGAACTGAACTTCTCCGCCTCCTGTGAGCAATAATGTAATTTGGTTTCCATATGCTTGTTTCAGTGATATCCTTGTATAAAGGGGCGTGCATAAGAGCACAAGCGTGCCTACCGTTCCTGTCCTAATGTTCCCTTTCATTGTATCCAATTCATATAGTTATTACATACTCATGCTTATATATATGCTTATATATCATATAGTTATTTCATGCTTATGCTTATATATACTGTTGTGACAAAATAAACAAATAAAATAAAAAATAAAGGTGTTATTATTATTTTTTGGGGGGGGAGAATGTGTTAGCTATGAAGCAATAATTGGACGCATAAAAATTGGTAAGTTGGTTTCCGCCTTCATTTCAATGTCCTAAACCATGCCATCCAAATTCATTTTCCTCTTTAATTCCTCTTGTGGACCCTTTTTTTTTTTTTTTTTTTTATAAAAAAGTTTTATTTTTACAATCTTATCAAATAATTCATCCAATGTACAGTTATATACAATTAGTCGGGCCTGCCCAGTCACCACCCCCCTTTTTAACCTTCTTCCCTCTTCTACCTTCTTTTACTTTCCAAACCTTCCTCTCCTTCTCTTATCTACCTCCTCTCCTCCCTCCACCCCACACTCTTCTCCTCTTCTACCCTCTTCCTTCCTCTTCTCCTCTTTCCTACCTCCTACTCTCTCTTTTTTCCCTCCCCACCGTTCTAAAATGGCAACTGGTCAGACCCGACCCTACATTAATTATATTTATACATCTTCAATAATCCCTGTACATTAACCATGACTAAATTTGACTTTAAAAAAAATACGTAAAGGGAGTCTATATCCACTCTCTCTTCCCTATAGAAAGGCATAATGTGCCAAAATATGAAAACGATGAAACCAAATGTGATGTGGTGGTAGAATCCAGAACAAGAAAAAAATAAGTTTGAAAATACAATGAATAAAGCCAAGGACTGCAAGAAAATAAAATAAAAATAAAAATCCCCAGAGCAAGTAGGGGAGGCATGTGGGCTTCATAGTAGCAAAATGTAGGGAATTTGGGAATGGAGGCAAGCTAAAAGACCATATTCCAAATGGATATTCCCAGAGAAAATTGAAAGACTAGGTTAAATATATATAGTCAAATTAGGCAATTATCCCCTCCACAAAATACTATCCCAGAGAAACTAAAGTTGTCAGCTCAGTCACACAAATATTTAGAAGGCCAAGGAATGCTGGGGATCGAACCAAATGCAAGATGACCTCTGATGTCCCTTCCAATTCTATGATATATTTTGTGTATGGTATAAGTGTGTTAACCCCTCCTTGAGGGAAATGGGTGGTCTAGAAACATATAATAGAATAGAATTTTTTATTGGCCAAGTGTGATTGGGCACACAAGGAATTTGTCTTGGTGTATATGCTCTCAGTGTACATAAAAGAAACATAAAATATAAACAAAAAACCAAACAAGTAAGTAAATAGTTCAGCACATAGAGCAAAAACATTTTTTTAAAGATGCTTTCAATTAATGAAGAGTAAAGACAGAAGTTCATGAAAATGGAATTCATTCTACTAGCCACTTCCAATTAACAATAGTAAGCCAGTGAGAGGAAAAGTAGAGTTGAAGGATCCACAGATAGGAGAAAGAGATTTCTGGAGAAAAGTGGAGATGGCTTGGAGATGTAGATGGATATGGATCGATTCCCAAATAATTAGTGTTTGTTACCATGGTGATGGCAATACCATCTTTTTAAAAGTCTAATTTGAGTCAATGAGAGCTTGGCTGACTCAAAATGTCAGAAATGTGCTCAGGAAAAATAAATATCTACATTCATAAATACTTCCATCTGAATTTGTCTTGGAAGACCAACCTTTAGTTTGTGCCTCTAAAATCATTTACACTATTTTATTTTCCAAATAATTTCTTGAATGCAGAAAAGACATCCCGATTCCTCAGGCTGTATATGAAAGGATTCATAGTGGCAGGACAATGGTAGTAAACACTGTATTAATCATAGATCTTTCAGTAGAATAAGAGGAAGAGGAAGTCATATAAGTCAAAATGGCTGCTCCAAAGAAGAAGCCCACCACACAGAGATGGGACAGATAGGTCGTCAAGGCCTTGTGGCTCCTTTCAGAAGATTGTACTCTCAAAACCTGGAGAAAGATAGCAATGTAGGAGGAGAGGATGACTGAGATGGGAATGAGAAGTACCAGGAAGCTTCCAGCATACGTTACTTTTTGAAAAGCAGAATTATCTGAGCAAGAGAGTTGTAGGAGGATAGGTGATTTTTGATATTGAAGTCCAAGTAGAAGAAACTCTTTCCGTGATGTGCCATTCTTCTCCTCCATCCCTTTTTCATGCATCATATTTCTTGATGGTCACAGCACTGGATAAGCAATAATATAGGCAGGTTTATATTTGAAGAACATGGAAAATTAAATTACAGCAAACTAGAAGTTTGGAATAAATGATAGTAGTCATTCACGTCCCACTGCAATTTATTTCATGTCCTCTATCCTCTTTCCATTCCCGTTTCCTATATTCAATGATTATTTGCAATCCTTCATGTTCCGTTTGAGTGCCTCCTTCCACTTATTTTAACATCCAGACTTCAAAGACCAATTCACTGGAAGGTGTAGTACTTGTTGCATTAATTGAGAACATTTATTTCTCAATCTGTAATCCTGATTCTCTCTCTCCTTTCACGTTCAATTTTTTCCCCAAACCATTTTTATGAACAGGTTGTGCCTGTTCTAAGCCTTTGGGTTTTATTCTTGCCACGACAATAGCTTAAAAAACTGCAGAAGCTGTTTTGCAATACACGGAGACATCAATAGAGGGAAAAAATGTACATTATCTGTAAGGTATATTAAGGAAGAGCTTACTCACTGTGGGCCTTATCTTCCAGTGAGCTAGCTGGAAGGCCAGCTGAGGGGTGATCTCGCCGGTGCAGCTTTGAAAAGCAGCTCTGCACTTGTAAAGGACTGCTTTAAATTAAAAGTCTTTTTCACAGCCATGTGAACCAGGGCCAGTGTTTGAACTGGGGAGGGTGGTGGTGCCGGGGTGAAATCTACTTACCTTCCTTACCGGTTTGGAAGTACGTGCGCAGGTGAGTCACATGTGTGTGCGGACCCTCTGCGCATGCAGAAAACCTTCTGCGCATGTGCAGAGGGGTAAAAAACATGATACTTCCTGGTTACAATCAAGAAGTAATGACAACTGGGCAGGTGGGTGGAGCCTTGTGCCGCCATTGCTACTGGGTCTCTGAACCACCTGCCACCATCGCTACCGGATTGGCAGAACCGGTCCAAACCAAGAGCATTTCACCCCTGGGTGGTGCTGCCTTGAAAAGCAGCTCTGCGCTTGTAAAGCACTGCTTTAAATTAAAAGTCTTTGAAAACAATTTAAACAGGAGCTTAGGAAAAAGAAAGGCAAAAAAATGGAGTTAAATTGGCCAAGCCTGCGCCTACCATCCCTGTCCTAATGTTTTCTTTTTTATTTACTCTTTTCATGTATCCAAATTATGTTTATACTTTTACCTGTTATCTTATACTTTCTTTTTTCATCAAGCAGGGCTGGCCTAACGATTTTATTGAGGGTTTTTTAGTGGGGCTTTTAAAATTTTTAGAATTTTACATCTCTATTTTAATTACTTAGTGCATTGAATCAGTTTTTTAACTAATATTGTATTTTAACTTTTTTGGTATTTATGTTTTATTTGTGATGTACACCGCCCTGAGTCTTCGGAGAAGGGCGGTATAAAAATTTGAAAAATAAATAAATAAATAAATATATGATTGACAAAATAAATAGATAGAGATAGATAGATAGATAGATAGATAGATAGATAGATAGATAGATAGATAGATAGATAGATAGATAAACCCAGCTTGTGTACGTGGAAAGTGGAGACCCTTTTCTGGAAATATAAGACTTCAAGAATTGGATGGAATTGCTACACCTTGGCAACATTTACACCTAAATTTGCAATCTATAAAACTTACTGATTTGTCCTTTAATAGATTCAGTAGGAGACCACAATACACAGTGTTTTAGAAGGCTGTAAACCACACAGGACACAATCTGTTAATATTTAGTGGGCTACTGATAGCCAGAAATGCATATAATCATTAGGATTAGTCCTCATCCCTGTACATTATTGTAGAAATATTTATTAAGCGAAGGAAAATATTTAAATTTCATAAGGCATTTCAAAACTTTCTAAGCATTTTGCATACATAATCCTTATAGGAGCTCTGCAGGATCATATTTTCATATATGGTTATATTTCAGTTCAGAGGCTGAAGGTGAAAGTAATATTTCTAGGCATACAAGAGACATCATAAGTAAATCAGAAGACATAATATTCTAGATTCTAGCTGAGGAATGCAATTGTTCAATTCATGTTTTCAACATTTATATTGATCAGATAAGACAAATGAGGAATAGACTTCTGCTGTCATTAAGTATTGAAGGTTGCCATAAGTGGGAAAAATAGGAGGAACGTTTATTAGGTATGTTCACCACTTTAATTCCACATGTAGGATGGGACAAAATAATAACAGCAAGAACATCTTCACTCCTATTGGAACAAATGCCTAGATTTCAAAAAGAAATTATGTTCTACTACTAATGTTCCACTATTATGTTGTACCTATCAAGTCAGTAATGCAAGTTGAGTTTTCCAAAGATTTTCTTCAAAGCTTCCAAGACATCTCGATTCCTCAAGCTATATATGAAGGGGTTTGTCATGGCAGGTACAATGGTAAAGAACAGTGTATTAATCATGGCTTCCTGTGGTGAATAAGAGGATGCAGGTTTCATGTATGTTACAAGACAAGTTATATAGAAGATCCCAACGACACACAAGTGAGACATGCAAGTTCCTAAGGCTTTGTGGCTCCTTTGAGAAGATCGTAGCCTCACAACTTGGAGGAGGATGGCAACATAGGAAATGAGAATAACTGAGATGGGGATGAGAAGTACCAGAAAATTTCCAACGTAAGTTGTTATTTCAAAAGCAGAATTATCTGCTTATATGTTATGACCTTTAAATCGCTCCATGGCTTAGGACCTGGGTACTTACGGGACCGCCTGCTGTTACCACACGCCTCCCACCGACCCGTACGCTCCCATAGAGAGGGACTTCTCAGGGTGCCGTCCGCCAAACAATGTCGGCGGGAAGGGCCTCCTCTGTGGGGGCTCCCACATTCTGGAACGAACTTCCCCCGGGTTTACGCCAAATACCCGACCTTCGGACATTTCGTCGCGAACTCAAGACTCATCTTTTTATCCGCGCAGGGCTGGCTTAAATTGGGATTTTAATGTTTAAACTTATTAATTTTAAACGGGGTTTTCTTAGTATGGTAAATTTTAATCATTGGGCTAATTTAAAATAAGTTTTTAAAATCGTATTTTAAACTTGTATATTGTATTGTCGGTTTTATTATGCCTGTACACCGCCCTGAGTCCTTCGGGAGAAGGGCGGTATAAAAATCAAATAAAATAAATAAATAAATAAATCTGAGCAAGACAGCTGGATAAGAGCTGGATAATCACACATGTAATGGTTGATCATATTGAATTTGCAGTAGGGAAGGGGCAGTACATAAAGAGAGCAAGTGAGAGCCTGGACAGTAGACACAAACCAGGCCGCCACTGACATCATATAACAGACATTTCTCCTCATGAGGATGGGATATTGCAAAGGTTTGCAGATGGCCATGTATCTGTCATAAGACATGGTTGCCAGAATGAAGCATTCTGCTCCCCCTAAAAGCAAAGTTATAGAAATCTGAACAACACATCCATAGAGTGAAATGCTATACCTGTTGGTGATAAAACTGACCAACACTTGAGGAACAATGGAGAGAACTTGGCAGAGGTCCATGAAAGCCAATTGGCTAAGAAAGAAGTACATGGGGGTCTGAAGCCCAGAGTCTGTTTTAATCAGATAAATAAGGAGGCTGTTTCCCATCAGAGCAATCAGAAACATAAAGAGAAGCCCCCAAAGGAACAGGGTGGGGGACCATTGATGCAGAAGACCAACCAGAAGAAATTCTCTCCATGAAGTTATGTTCTCCTCTCTCATTCCTCCTTCATTGCCAAGCTTTTATCTAAAGATGCAAAAATAATTTGGGAGAACTTCTATTATAAATCTGTTGCAATCCATAATTATTGATAGATATTTTTCTCCCTCTTCAGTGGATGAGCAATGGCTAAAATGATGATGATGACATTGCAAAAGGATGTTTCCTTTGAAAATGTTTTGCTTCTCATCCAAGTTAGAACTGAAGAAGCTTCTTGGATGAGATGTGTATAAGATGAGTATAAAATATAAAATATAAAAATATAAAATATAAAATGTGTATAAGATGAGGCGCGCATAAGCGCACAAACGTGCCTACCGTTCCTGTCCTATTGTTTTTCTTTTCTTCTTCCTATATATATATATATATATGCTTATACCTCCTTATATTTACTCATATATGTGTTTATATATTATATAATCTTTTTGTATGATACCTACATATATTGTTGTGACAAAATAAATAAATAAATAAATAAATAAATAAATAAATAAATAAATAAATAAATAAATAAATAAATAAATGTGAAACTTTTTCAAAGGAAAAAACCAAAAACATTCAGTCGCCTTTTTGAAAAAGCATCTTTCAAACAATCATGACCTAGATGATTGGGAATTTCCATGGTCTTCTTGCCTACCCTTTTCACCCTGATCCAGCTCCCTGCACATTTCTGTCTTTAAAACCCTCCAAAATATTTTCCTTAATAATAAGCAGAAAAGAAAAGGCTCTTGAATACTACCATAATATGCTGTGAGAGAGAGAACCTGTATGAGCAGTCACAAGCCCCAAGTCAAAAATCTGAATGCCCACACAATAGGTGGCCTTTGTTTAATATTCAAAGCAGGAGGCAGCATGTTTCCTTCATCCAATTTATGTTGAGACAATTAAACGTTAATGACAAGCTTCAGTTTTGCATCTTGAATAAAGAGCAGCAAAGGAAATTAGAAGTGTTGAGAATCTGGAAAATAAGTATTTGTTTATCAAGATCAGGCAAACAGATGTGTGTATTCAAGTAAATAGTGATCTGCATTGTCAGGGGTACCCTTAAAATGAAAAATTAAGTTTAACCACAGAAATGTGCATGCACAGACATACACCTGCATATACATTCATGCATTTAGAGGAGCACACCCGGAGTGTCATTTACTGCCTCATGAATTCCTGGATATAACAGGGATACAATTATTGCTATTATATTATTGCTGTTATGGTGTTTGTATACACACACACACACACACAAACACAAATTCAATATACTTCATGATAATTATCTCTTCAGAAACGAAACATTTACATACCTGAAGGTATGTAACATGCAACAGCCAATGAGGAAAACAGGGTTTTAAAATCAAAAAGCTCCATTTGAGGTTCTGAATCTTTGTCCAACTGAAGTCTTTTTCACAGCATCTTTCGTGGCTTCTTCAAGCCATGCAACGTGATTCTATTCAAACACCTTAATTGTTTATTCTTTCAATGCAAGATTCATTGTCCTACATCCTTCAGGAGACATGCAATTTCCATTCTGAAAATTAGTGAGACAAACTGCAACTTTTTAAAAAATCAAATCGGGGAGAAAAAATATGTGCTAGAGATTTACAGATTGGTAGCAAGCATTGACCTGATTTTTATATAACAACAACAACAACAACAACAACAGAGTTGGAAGGGACTTTGGAGGTCTTCTAGTCCAACCCACTGCCCAGGTAGGAAACCCTACACCACTTCAGACAAGTGAAGTTTGTTTATCCAACATCTTCTTAAAAATCAGATATGATCAGATATAGATCTAATCCTTAAACATATAGACTGTAATTCTAGGATTACTTATGCACAGCAAGAGAGAAAGTAAGAGAGAAAATAAGAAATAGACTCAGTCCTTTTTTTCCTGCCTTAATTATCTTCACCAACATAATTAAATGTTAATTTAGTAATAATTGAAGGAAGAAAAAAACTGTCCATTCATTTTGAAACCTCAAATTAGGATCGCTCTTCTTGTCATTCTCCCTACGGTCAACTAAGTCTTTCCTATATCCCGGGAGAGGTTCTGAGAGAATTCTTCTTTTGGGAATTTGGTTCTCTTTTCATGGTTTTAATTAAGGTACAGTTTCAAAAGGGAAAACTTCAGAGCATAAGATCATATCATTTGCCTTCTGCCACCGATTGCCTCCCAACGACCTGTGCGCTCCCACAGAGCGGGCCTCCTCAGGGTGCCGTCGACCAAACAATGTAGGTTGGCGGCCCCCAGGGGGAGGGCCTTCTCTGTGGCGGCACCAGCCCTATGGAATGAGCTACCTCCGGGGTTACGCCAACTCCCCGACCTCCGGGCCTTCAAACATGAACTGAAGGCTTTATTATTTCACCAAGCGGGATTAGCCTAAGAACGTATTTTAGCGAAATTTTAATAGGTTTTAATCGGTCTTTGACCATTTTAGTGATTCGGCCACTAAATATTTGCTTTTAAATGTTTTTAAATAGTGTTTATTTATTATATTTATATTATAGTGGTATGTGTATTTTAATATTGGCTGTACACCGCCCTGAGTCCTTCGGGAGATGGTGCGATATAGAAATGTAATTATAAATAAATAAATAAATAAAGTTATTTCTGTAGGGTTTTATTTTTTTAAATCTGATTTTCTTAAGATAACTTCTTAGGCATTTAGTGAATTACAAAGTGACATCATGCTGGTGACATCATGCTGGTTCCAAAGGCAAGTCTTGTTGCAATAAGTGTAGAAGAAATTTGCATCCTAGAGCAGTGATGGCTAACCTGTTCCAGACCAAGTGCCCAAAGCATGTGTGTGTGTGTGTGAATGCAAATGCACGTGTCCAAACCCCAAAATGCAATGTGCGCATGGCCCCTGCGCATGCACCCTGTTAGATTCGGGCAATAACGAGGCAGGAGACCAGATGAGTGACAACAGCTCTTTAGTTTATAGTGAACCCAGCAGCGAACAACAGAAAAACCCCTCCTTATATACAGTTCAGCCGGAGGCAACAGCCAATTAGCAACGTGCTATTTCCCGCTCTATTTTCCCTCCAAAACTCTTAAAGATACATTACACTCCTTCCCTCCCAGAAAACATTTTACCCCTATTTACATGAAATTAGCATCTTATTTCTCTACGTAGTCACGCAAGTAGACTGGGCGTCTCCTAACTCTTTCGGACCTGCGCAATTCATTCTCTGGGAGTGAGTCGAGCTGGCCGGAGGGACTGTTTGTTCCTCTCAGCTCCTCCTCCAGGCCATCCGGCCGTGGATTATTTGCAGAATCGTTCCTGCTCTCTTCAGGAGGGACCGGTTGGTGTCGCTGGACCTCATCAAACTCAGATAAGTCCCGCGTTTGCCCCGGGTTTGAGTCAGCTGTGGATTCAAACATTGGATAGTCAGGGCCTGTTTCTGGACCTTTGGTCGTTCTTTTTCTTAACTGATCTATGTGGCGCTTCCAAACCCGGCAGTCCTCTATCTCTACCCGATACGATTTGGGACCGGTTGTTTCAATGATTGTTCCCCTTACCCAATGTGGGCCTTCTCCGTAATTGTGTGCCCATACAGGACTTCCTACTGTCATTTCTCTTGTTTTACCGTTTGTCCCTTTGTAACCGTCTGGGGTGTAGTTTGGGTTTAACCGGTCTAATGGGCACCTAAGTTTCCTGCCCATCAGTAGCTCAGCCGGCTGCGCCAGTTGCTACACAGGGGTTCTGTGTTGTACTGCTAGGAAGGTGTCAATTTTAATTGCCAATCGCCTGGCCTGATTCTGGACAATGCTTCCTTTGCACTGCACGAAAAACGCTCTGCAAGGCCGCTCGTCGCAGGGTGGAAAGGCGCCGAGAGGACATGCCGGATGCCCTCTTCTGCCAAGTACCCTCAAATAGGGTCGCTGTGAATTGAGGGCCGTTGTCGGAGACTAGGGTGTCTGGTAACCCGTGGGTTACAAATAGGCGCCGAGGACTGAGATTACGGCCTCGGCTGTCATGGATCTCATAAGAATGATTTCCAGCCATTTGGAATAGGCATCGACTACCACTAGGAATGTTTGCCCATGGAAGGGCCGCAAAATCGATGTGGATCCTAGACCATGGGCCCTGGGGTCTCCCACTCCCGAGTTGGGGCCGTTGGTGGTAGTGGTCTGATTCCTGGCAGGCTTGGCATTTTCCTACCCTGTCACCAATCTCCGTGTCCATCAAAGGCCACCACACATAGCTCCTTGCTAAACCCTTCATTCTCACGATCCCAGGGTGGCCCTCGTGCAGGAGTTCCAAAACTTTTTTCCGCAATTTCTCCGGGATCACCACTCTATCCCCCAGAGCAGACACCTCCTTGAGCCGACAACTCCCGCGCTTTTTACATATTCCTTAAACGCCGCCCGCAGCGGGCCATCCTCTTTGCACCCAACCCATTACAGTTCTTATTGTAATGTCCTTGTAAGAAGCCCGAGCCACCTCCTTGGAAGTGACTGGACCCAAGTCCAAAGAGTCAATTAGCAGGACGGGTGTGCCCGGAGTGGGGTCTTCGATAGTCTCTGGTAGTGGGCATCTGCTCAAAGCGCCTGCATGCCCTAACCTTTCCTGGCCGATGCAACAATTTGTAAGAGTACGCAGCCAGAAAGATAGTCCATCGGGTCAGTCTAGGCGAAAGTGCCACGGGCGTTTGGCGGTCGCCTGCCAACAGGCCGAGTAGAGGCCTATGGTCTGTGACTATTTCGAAATCACGGCCAAATACATATTCATGAAACTTCTTTACCCCGGAAACTATGGCCAAGGCTTCTCTATCTAGCTGACTATAGTTTCTTTCAGCCGATGACATCGTTCGGGAGTAAAATGCTATAGGGGCTTCTGTGCCATTTGGCAACCTGTGGCTGAGCACAGCCCCCACCCCGTAGGGAGACGCATCACAAACTAACACCAATGGCAGCGTGCCATTATATTGAATCAGTAGACTATCGCTAGACAGAAGGTTTTTTACTGCTTCGAATGCTCTAGCTTCCGCCTTTCCCCAAGACCAGGCAGCGGACTTCGTTAGCAATTTGTGGAGCGGTTCGGCTATGGTCGCCTTGTTTTTTAAAAACACCGCGTAAAAATTTACCAAACCTAAAAACGCCTGTAACTCCGTTTTGTTTTGGGGAGCTGGGGCCTTCCTGATTGCCCTAACCTTGCTCTCAGTGGGGTGGATTCCTTCCTTGTCTATCCGATAGCCCAGGAATTCCACGGATCCTACCCCGATCTGGCATTTATTCAGTTTGACTTTGAGACCGGCGGACCGGAAAATGCCCAAAACTTTTCTCAGCCGTACCCCTAAGTCTTCTAGATTGTCGGCGGATACCAGTACGTCATCAAAGTACGGTACCACCCCGGGGAGTCCCTGCCATAGCCGCCCATTAGGTTCTGAATAACCCTGAGCCACACTAACCCCAAACTGTAACCGGGTGCATTTAAAAGCACCTCTGTGCGTTACGATTGTTTGTGCTTCGGCCGTGTTGCTATCTACGGGTAACTGCTGGTAGGCTTGGGCCAAATCTAGCTTGGCGAAGACCTGGCCTTGCCCCAAAGAGTGCAGTAAGTGTTGTACTACTGGGACGGGGTAGGCACTCTTCTGCAACGCTTTATTAAGCGTTGCCTTGTAGTCAGCACAAATCCGGACCGACCCGTCCGATTTGATCGGGGTGACTATGGGTGTCTCCCATTTTGCATGGTCAACTGGCACTAGTATTCCCTGGCTTACTAGCTTGTCCAGCTCCCGGTCAATTTTGGGCTTCAGGGCGAACGGGACCCTCCTAGCCTTTAACCGGATAGGGGCCACCTGTGGGTCAAGGTTAAAGGAGATCGGGGTCCCTTCGTACTTGCCCAAACAGTCTTTGAAGACGTCCCCGAACTCCTTCATTAGTGCGTCCTTTAGGTCGACGTCGTTTCGGAAGACTCCGGTCACTCCCATGCCCAATGCCCGAACCAGTCCAGTCCCAACAAGCTCGGCAAGGTTCCGTCGACCACGGTGATGGGCAGGGTCTTGTTGTGCTGTCCATACTTGACTTGGACGGACGTTACCCTCGGACGGGATGCGATTTCCTTGGTAATCTTGTACCCTTAGTTTCTGTGGTTGCAGCTTGCGCCGCAACGGCTGGCAATCTTTTCACGAGAGTGTCCCAGGACATGATCGTGATCGATGAACCGGTGTCCACTTCCATTCGGCACGGCACCCCTTCTATGTGTGTTTTAGTGAAAATCTTTTTTTCAAGGCGCGTGGCTGCTTGGCCTATTCTCACCGCAGTCTGATTTAGTTTCGCGCCTTTTTTGAATCGACCAATCACGGGCCTCTTCGTCGTTCCCGCGCTCCGATTGGTCAGTTTGAATTTTTGGCGGGAAGGTTGGGGGGCTCGACAGGCCTGTGCTATGTGCCCCTTCCTTTCGCACCGCCGACAAGTCGCGTCCTTAAATTTGCAGTCTTGTCGCTTGTGTTGTCCCCCGCAACTCGCGCACTCGTCCCTGTCTTCTTTCCCTGGCCTCCCGGTGTGGAAGACTTCTTCCTCTTCCTCGCTGTCCTCCTCGGCCTGGACTTCCTCATTGTGGATCGGGGTTGTTTTCGCCCCAGTCCCCATCGCGATCGGTGTTTGCAAGGTTTCTGCCGCTTGGGTGGACATCTCGTGAGCCCTGGCCTCGTCCAAGGCGACGGCCAGTGTTAGGTTGCTTCTGGACAGCAGCCGCCGTCGCAAATGGATGTCTCTGACCCCGCAGATGAGTTGGTCGAGTAATGCGTCTTCCAAGTCTCGATATTCGCAATGGTTAGCGGCTTTTCTCAGCGCTGCCATGTACGCGAATCGATTCGCCTCTCGTTGCATCCGCACTGCAACCTTTGAACAAATTTTGAGGGCGTCGGTGCGTAGTGAGCCCGAAGGGCGGTCTGCAGGGTTTGCCACGGTACCGACTGTACCGGCGTTGGCTCCGAAAGCGACTCTGCGGTGTCGAAAACTTCCGAACCGCAGTGGCTTAGGAAGTATGCTCTCTTCCTGTTGTCGGAGACCCCCTGTAGTTCGTTTGCTTCGAGGAAACACTCGAAACGAGCCATGTATGACCCCCATTTTTCTTTGGCTGGGTCGAATGGCGCTGGCGGTGTATAGCTGGACATCGTTGCTATCCGCCCTTATTTTGCTGGGTTCGTTCCTGGCGCTCTTTTGCCTCGAGATCCCACCTTCGTCGCCAGTGTTAGATTCGGGCAATAACGAGGCAGGAGACCAGATGAGTGACAACAGCTCTTTAGTTTATAGTGAACCCAGCAGCGAACAACAGAAAAACCCCTCCTTATATACAGTTCAGCCGGAGGCAACAGCCAATTAGCAACGTGCTATTTCCCGCTCTATTTTCCCTCCAAAACTCTTAAAGATACATTACACACCCCACCCTCCGTGTATGCACATGCAGCCCCCCGTACACATCCTCCCCCCCATGCATTCGAATGAGGCCCCCCACATGCAACCTGCCCCCTGCACATGCGCACGTGCCCCCCTGCATGTGCCCCACCCCCTGTGGTGTTTAAGGAAATTTGCACAGCAGAGACCCGAAGACAAGCTGGCTGGCGGGACGCACACGCACATGCACAGTGGAGCTGAACTGAGGCAACGGCTTGCATGCCCACAGAGAGGGCGCTGCGTGCCACTTCTAGCATGTGTGCCATAGGTTCGCCATCACAGTCCTAGAGTATAGGCAAAGTCCCACTTAGTTCTGGTACTGTGCCTTGCTGTTTGAGCCTCAAACTGAACTAATCCTCAAACCTGTCTCTTCAGATCTCAGAGCTGCCCGTGTTTTGCTCCCAGGTCTTGCACAGAAGGATCTCCTTATTCCTGAGTAAACTCACTCTGCCAGCATAACATACCTTTCATTTCCTATTGCTAACACCTCCTCCAGATCAAGTTTAACGCATGGTCTCTGCATGAGCATCTCAGATTTCTTAGCAATAAGGGAGGTGTTTCTACCCTGCTTTCTTCTCAAAAGATTCAGCAGATGAGAGCACCCAGACAACTGGAGTGGTTCTAGAAGCTAAGCAAACCAGGATACATCCACCTGCAAGGATCAAGTTCAGCCTTGAGTTGGGCTATTGGTTTGAGCTCCGAGCTTGGCGATGTGGTTGCAAACATTTCATCACCATTCAAGGAGACATCGTCAGTGCGTTTTGAATTGTGCTCGTCTGTCAGAACACTGGTCTTTAAATACAATTTTTTATGTGATGCAAATTAGTGTGGATGTTGTTTGTTACTTCTGAGTCGTGGTCTGACTGTTGATTGGCTATTGTTACTGAGACATGGTCTTTGGTTTTGAGTACTGTCTGTGTAATATAAATTAGTGTTTGAATGCTTCTGAGTCATGGTCCGGTTTCGGACTGTTTGAATGGTTGGTTGTTATTACTGGGATGTGGTCCAATTTCTTGTGAGCTGATGGCTTGGGATTTTTATTGATGCGTAGCGGGATGCCTGTTTGTTCATTTTAAATGCTATCTTCGGGATCATGGTTGATGCAGTTCTTTTGTTCTCAGTGATTGGTAGATCGATGTCAATATGTCTATTTATTGACTTGGTGGAAAACCAGGCTTCAAGGAATTTTCTTTTGTCCTTGATTTTACCTGGTATTTAAAGACCAATGTTCTGATAGACAAGCACAATTCAAAGCACACAGATGATGTCTCCTCAAATAGTGATGAAACGTTTGCAACCATATTGCCAAGCTCGGAGCTCAAACCAACAGCCCAACTACCAACCCAAGCTACTAATATTCAAACACATCTCAATCAGCCTACAGTGTCATACCTCTTTTTCCAGGATGTCTCTTTGAATTGACAGTCTTGTCTCCAGCCCTGAAGCTCCTATCCAAGAAGTTGTCCTATTTTACTCCATTTCAGGCAGAGTTGACTGGCATACATTAGCTAAGGGTGTGATTTTATGTGCAACTGTTCAGAAGACCTTCTTTCATTATTCTGCTTAATGAACACATGATGATCGGGAATAGCTATGATGGTTTATCTCACACCTTCCTTAGGCATACTATCCTAACTGGTCCTAATCATCAATATTATTATTTTATTGTTATTATTTATTATTTTGGATACCACCCTTCTCCCGAAGGACTTAGGGTGGTTCACAGCCAGTAAAAACACAGTACATACAATACAAATTAAAAAACTATGTAAAAAACTGATTCAATAACGGCCTAAAAATTTAAATACAATTTAAAACCCGATTTAAAACCCTGATTTAAACCCTAAAATTAAAACTATGTTCAAGCTAGTCCTGCACATCGAAACAACAGCGTCTTCAGCTCGCGGCAGAAAGTCCGGAGGTCGGGGAGTTGACGAAGCCCCGGAGGTAGCTCATTCCAGAGGGCAGGAGCTCCCACAGAGAAGGCCCTCCCCCTGGAGGTCGCCAGCCGACATTGTTTGGCTGACAGTATCTGGAGGAAGCCCTCTCTGTGAGAGCGCACTGGTCGGAGTGAGGCTACTGGTGGCAGTAGGCGGTCCCGTAGATACCCCGGTCCTAAGCCATGGAGTGCTTTGAAGGTGATAACAAGCACCTTGAATTGGACCCGGAAGATCACCGGGAGCCAGTGCAGACTGCGCAGGAGAGATGTCACACGGGAGCCACGTGGTGCTCCCTATATCACCCGTGCAGCCGCATTCTGGACCAGTTGAAGCCTCCAGGTCCCCTTCATGGAGAGCCTCATGTAGTGAGCGTTGCAGTAGTCCAGGCGGGATATAACAAGGGCATGGGTGACTGTGCATAAGGAAGCCCAATCCAGAAAGGGGCGCAACTGGCGTATCAGGCGAACCTGATAAAAAGCCCCCCTGGCGATGGCCGTCATATGTTCTTCTAAAGACAGCCGTGCATCCAGGAGGACGCCCAGATTGCGAGCCCTTTCCCTGGGAGCCAATGACTTGCCCCCAATGGTCAGTGATGGAACTAGCTGACTGTACCGGGCCGCCGGCATCCACAGCCACTTGGTCTTGGTGGGATTGAGTCTGAGTCTGTTTCTCCCCATCCAGATCCGTACGGCCTCCAGGCACTGGGACATCACTTCAACAGCCTCGTTGGGGTGGTTAGGGGTGGAAATATACAGCTGAGTATCGTCAGCGTATAGGTGACAACTCACCCCAAAACCACGGATGATCTCACCCAGCGGCTTCATGTAGATGTTGAACAGAAGAGGCGAGAGAACCGACCCTTGCGGCACCCCACATAAGAAGTGCCTCGGGGCCGATCTCTGCCCTCCTGTCAACACCGTCTGCGACCGGTCGGAGAGGTAGGAGGAGAACCACCGATGAACGCTGCCTCTCACTCCAAGTCCCCCGAGCCGGCGCAGCAGGATACCATGGTCGATGGTATCAAAAGCCGCTGAGAGATCTAGTAGGACCAGGACAGAGGAAAAACCTCTGTCCCAAGCCCTCCAGAGATCATCAACCAACGCAACCAAGGCTGTTTCCGTGCTGTATCCAGGCCGGAAACCGGACTGGAACAGATCAAGATAGACGGTTTCATCCAGGTACTGGGGCAACTGACGTGCAACCACACTCTCAACAACCTTCGCCACAAAACGAAGGCTGGAGACAGGACGGTAATTTCCTAAAATAGCTGGATCCAGGGAGGGCTTCTTAAGCAGGGGCCGCACCACCGCCTCTTTCAAGGTGGCAGGGAAAACATCCTCCATCAAAGAAGCGTTCACAATTCCCTGGAGCCAGCCTCGTGTCACCTCCCAGGTGGCCAGTACCAACCAGGAGGGACATGGGTCCAGTAAACATGTGGTCGCATTCAGTCCCCCCAGTATCCTGTCCACGTCCTCAGGAGCCACAGACTCAAACTCATTCCATATAGTAACCCCAAGACCTACCTCTCCCACCCCGCCTGGATCTACCCAATCAGTGGGTACACTTACAGCTGCATCTGTTGAGGAATGGGCATAATGCAGCTGCGCGGGTGATAGTGGGAGCCACACGTTGCTCCCATGTAACACCTCTCCTGCGCAGTCTGCACTGGCTACCTGTAGTCTTTCGGGTGCACATCAAGGTGTTGGTGACTACCTTTAAAGCGCTCCATGGCTTAGGGCCAGGGTACTTACGGGACTGCCTGCTGTTACCGAATACCTCCCACTGACCTGTACGCTCGCACAGAGAGGACTCCTTAGGGTGCCGTCCGCCAAGCAATGTTGGCTGGCGGCCCCCAGGGGGAGGGCCTTCTCTGTGGGGGCTCCCACCCTTTGGAATGAACTTCCCCCTGGACTCCGGCAACTGCCAGACCTTCGGACTTTCCGCCGCGAGCTGAAGACCTATTTGTTTGTTCGCGCCGGACTGGCATAGGATTTTAATAGGATTTTAATTAGTTTTAATGTTTTAATATTTTATAATTCGGGGTTTTATTTTTAATGTTTTAATTCGGCCATTTGTATAATAAGTTTTTTAATTATGGTTTTATGTGTACATTGCTGTTGTTTTATTATGGCTGTAAACTGCCCTGAGTCCTTCGGGAGAAGGGCAGTATAAAAATTTAATAAATAAATAAATAAATAAATAAAACTTTACAGGAATTTATCTATGAGATGTAGAGGCTCCATAACTCAAAGCGACTCTGAGGGGCTTTCATTAAAAAGTAACAGTAGAAACATAAGTCCAGCAGCTTAGAATGAAACCTATGTTTGGGTCTGAGGAACTCCCTAAATATCCAGCTTTGCAGAAGGATCAGCAATCCCTTTAAATTTTCCAACTTGGAGGACGTCTTCAAATATTGCATGGAATTCTTCATGACAAATCATGAATTGTTTTTTATGTGGTTTGGGATTTTCCATCCAATGTGTTAAAAGCTAATGTCTGCATGAGTTTAGAGGTCATGCATTTCGTCTTGGAAAAGAAGCTTACTCTTTAGTGTTCAGGTTGCTGGATCTGCTTAACCTCTTTATTAGTTTTCCTCCAGTGCACTCCCAGTCAATCCCAAAGGTGTTTTTTCAAGAAGCAACTGGACTTCCTTTTTAGAATAGAACAGAATAGAGCTGGAAGGGACCTTGGAGGTCTTCCAGTCCACCCCTCTGCTCAAGCAGGAGAACCTACACCATTTCAGGCAAGTGACTGTCCAATTTCTTCTTAAAATCCTCCAGTGATGAAGCACCCACAATTTCTGAAGGCAAGCTGTTCCATTAGTTAATTGTCCTCACTGTTAGGAAATTTCTCCTTAATTCCAGGTCACTCTTTGGTTAGTTTCCAACCATTGTTTCTTGTCCTGCCCTCTGGTGCTTTGTAGTAAATATCTTCTTTGAAGACATTTTGTTTCTCATCCAAGAAGCTTCTTCAGCTCTGGCTGAATGGTGGATAGCTGAAGTCAGAGCTGAAGAAGCTTCTTTGATGGGAAGTGAAATATCTTCAAAGAAAAAAAAATGAGAAAGTCCAGTTGCCTCTTGAAAAAGCACCCTTGGGACAACCATGACCTGGATGACCAAGAATCTCCATTGACACTCAAAGTCAATCCCTATATTCAGGCCAAAACAAGGACTCATGTTACTCTCACCAGCTCCACTCCAAAAAAAGCCAAAAGCTTGATGAGATTTATTTATTAAATATTGGGAAATCTTAAAGTATTAAGTGGCCAGAAAGAGATAAAAAAGCAGCAAGGCAGTGGAAGAGAGAGGAACAGAGAGACATGGACACTGGACAAGAATGTACGGTGTTTACACATCTATATATCAAGAGGCACAATATTTTCTAATGCTTCTAGCAACGATACGGAAGCTGATTATAATGAGCAGGTTTCTATGGGTTGAGAAATCTAAAGGATTGTTACTCCTGCAAAGCTGTGCATTTTGGAAGCTCACCAGACAAAACACAGGTTTCATTCCGCTGGACTAATAGCTCTGGTCTTACTTTTTAATGAAATCTGCCCAAAGTTGGCTCAAATCAGTCAGCCTCAACATCCAATAAACAAATCCCTATAAATTTACCCCCATTCTCATTCCTCGACAGATGGGAATATAAACACCTTGATGATTGGGACCAGTGGTGGGTTTCTACCGGTTTGCCCTGGTTCAGGCGGACTGGTAGTGGTCATCATGGATGCTCTGCTCATGTGCAGAAGGTTCTGCACATGTGCAGAAGCGTCACATGTGAGCAAAGCGAGCGAGCGCATGCGCACACTCCCAGTTCTGAACCGGTAGCGAAGATAAGTGGAACCCACTACTGATTGGGACCAATCCTCACCCTTTAGGATAGGATGCCTAAGGAAGGTGTGAGATAAGCCATCCTAGCTAAAACATACCATATGTTATATGATTAAAATAAACTAAAAACCCTGCAAAATAAACAATGTAATCTTATGCTTTGAACTTCTCACTTTTGAAATTGTATCTTAATTAAAATCTTGGACTGAGAACCAAATTCCCTGAAGTAGAAGTTGCTCAGAACCTCTCCCTGCATATAAGGTTGGCTGCAGGGAGCACGAAATACCATCTCTAACTTGATTTCTTCATAATGAATAGATAGTTTTTTCTGCATTCCTCAGTTATTAAGTAAACATTTGATTATGTTGGTTATATATAGTTAATCTATTAGACACTGTGTTTATTTCTTATTTTCTCTCTGTGTGTGTCGGTGTGTGTGACTCTACTATTAGAGTCTATTTTTAAAAAAATTAGATCTTTATCTGATCAGAATAAACTGACATCAATGCCTGTGCCCATCTGTACATATGTAGCACAATGTTTTCTCCCTGATTTGGTTTCTAAAAATTGCAGTTTGTCTCACTAATTTTCAGAATGGAAGTTGTTTCTTTCCTGAAGGATATAAGACAATGAATTTTGCATTGTAAAAAATAATTACACTATATTTGAATAGAATCAGATAGCATGATTTAAGGAAGCCATGAAAGAAGCAATGAAAAAAAATCAGCTGAGCGAAGAATCAGAAACTCAAATGGAGCTTTCTGACTTTAAAAGACCATCTTTTGTCTGCTTGCGGTTGTGAACACCTGCAGGTATGTAATTCTTGATTTCTGAAGAGACAATTGTTCCTGGAAAGCAGATATTTTATAAAAGTTCATTCTGCAACCATTCATAAAATTGTATTTGAAAATAACTTTCAGGCAGACAATTATAATTACAAAATGAAACATCTATAATTTGATCTATGTTTACAGACAGACAGACAGACAGACAGACAGACAGACAGATAGATAGATAGATGATAGATAGATAGACATACAGAAAGAAAGAAACATAGATAGATAGATAGATAGATAGATAGATAGATAGAAACATAGAAACATAGAAAGATAGATAGATAGATAGATAGATAGATAGATAGATAGATAGATAGATAGATAGATAGATAGATAGATAGATAGATAGATATAGAGCTTTAGAGATAGATATACAGATACATAGATTTATTAGTAAAAATAAAATAATAATATTATTGTTATATATTGTATGTAAAAATATTATATATTATAATAATATAACACTAACAATAGTATTCTTTCTACTGTATATCCAGGTATTCATAACACAGTAAATGACACTTGGGCTTGCTCTTGTATTTCATCTTTCTACCTTTGTGTGTGATTGTGTGTGTGCATGTGTGCGTGTGTGCATGTGCGTGAGTTAAACTCTCATTTTAACAGCATGCCTTACAATGCAGATGGTCCTTTGCTTGAGTAGGAAAAAAACAAACTGTTTCCTCATCCTGATAAACGAATCCTTATTTTTTCATTGTTCAACAATATTGTCCTCCTTTATCAGAGATGCAAAACTAAAGCTTCTCATTAATCTTTAATTATTTTGACAGGAGTTGGATAAAGAGAATAGTCTGCCTCCTGCATAGAGAAAGGATATATTTTGTGTATATATTCCGAGCATTGCAGATTTTTTGTTTGGGACCTGTGACTGCTTATACAGGCTCTTTCTTGTACAGCACATTATGGTAGCATTCAAGAATCTTTTCTTTTGTGCTTACTATTATTTTTCTGGCTTTTAAAAACTCAGAACTGTGCAGGAAGCTAGACCAGGATGAAAGAGATAGGCAACAGATGCTTTCAGGGTGAGGGTAGGGAGACAGAAGAGCAAAAGAGAAAGAATACCCAGATTAGGTTTCTGTTTCCTCCAGGATTTTGAGTGGGTCAATTGCCCTCGGTCCACCCACTCACAATATTTTTTGTTGTGGGGAAAATTAACCCTCCTGAGGTAGGATAGAAATCTAAGAAATCAACCAATCAATCAATCCCCAAGCTTTCATCTAAAATTCAGATAATCCTTGACCATGATATCAGCTGGGCTTTGTGGATTTTATAATTCACATTTTGGCAAGACTGACATGCATTTCCACCCCAATTCTATCCTAATGGCAAAACAATTTCTATTTTAATTTTAATTTTGTTATTTGTTAGTAAATATTTATATTCTGTCATCTATCTATCTATCTATCTATCTATCTATCTATCTATCTATCTATCTATCTATCTATCTACCTATCTATCTATCTATCATCTATCCATTTATATTTCTCTATCTACCAATCATACATACAAATCAATTTGAACTAATTTGAGATTTAAGATTTGAAAATTCAATTACAACTTAAGATTTGCAGGTATGGTTACAGAATTGAATTGGATTGGTTGGATTCAAATATAATACTCTTAGAAATGTGTATGTGTATGTGCATATGTGAAAACACAAGACCCTAAGTTCTCGTCCCATTTTAGGCATAAAGTAGCTGAATGAACCTTGGGCTGGTCACTTTTTCTCAGCCCTGGGAAGAAGGAGGCAAGGAAAACCACTGAAATTTACCCAGAAATTATGCCCGGACAAATCCCAAGCCCATTTGTCTAGCCAGTTGCCAGGGGTCAACAAGGAAACACCCCAAAAAATGTTTAAAATATGCTTCAAAGAAATAATCTGCAATAATTTTTCTGCTTTTATTATTTATAAGTAACCCAAGGCAGCGAACATGCGTAATACTCCTCTTATTTTTCATGCAAAAATAATCCTGTGAGTTGGGCTGGGTTGGGAGACAATGATTTTGCTTACATTTATTGTTTTTGGCTACAAATGCTAACAATTTAATTAGAAGGAGAGCAGAGAGGCAAGGCAAATGGTCTCAATTAGTTGCGTCTCTGTGGACATCAGACCTGAGTCTACTAGTGGTCATGCTGTGGAGCAAAGCAACTCCACCACTCAGCTGAGATTCCTGTTACAGATGTGCATCCTTCTTGTGCACACACTGGTGTAAGAGCAAATTTACTCTTGGCCACTCATGCAATGGACTTTCTCACCCAGTATCAGACATGACAGGGACAGACATATATGGAAGCAACATGGAGAGGTTTCTTGGTTTTATTTTTTAGTAGTGCATGAAGAAGATGAAAGGGAATAAAGCTCGGTGGAAAGAGAAAAGGTCAGACAGATTGGACAGACTGATAGCATATTCCAGGTTGGACAATATATGGAGAAAGAAAGAAAGAAAGAAAGAAAGAAAGAAAGAAAGAAAGAAAGAAAGAAAGAAAGAAAGAAAGAAAGAAAGAAAGAAAGAAAGATGCAGATGGCTACCGTGCCATGTGAGAAAGAGCAAACCAGGAATAAATTCAGGAAGACAATCAAGCTTTGAAGATAACTGAATTCAAAACTTCAATATTTTGGACACCCCTCAAATATAGTTTTATTCATATTTAAATTTATGAATTGATCTATGGATGGATGGATGGATGGATGGAGATAGATGATATAAAGATAGATAGATAGAGACAGAGAGAGAGACACACAGAATAACATATCAAAATGATACTTTTCAATGCTGCCTTACAAAATTCATAAAAATTGTAATTTGTTAACAAATTAAAGTTGTGCAACACCTGGCACCAAAACGCCCCTTGAAACATAATCCCAAACATAATAGCAGAATTCAATTTTTCAAAGCAACTGTGTTTGGGAGGTGGAATTAAAGATGCTTGGAAGAATTACAAATAAGTGCTGCTTTCACACTTTCGCACATTCTAAAGTACCATTTTAGAAGCAAATCCGAAGCAAACAATACATAATTTGTTAACAGAATGAAAACAATGCAATGAAGTGTGACTCAGCCTTCCACAGTCTGTCAGGTTTCATACTGGGATGCTTCACAATTCTGGAAATCTAATCTCAACATAAGTGACAGGTAGTGAATTGCACAAGGCTGACATACCCTAATGAAGACTTGTGCACATTCTTATGCATTTTCTCATATAGCTGGTCCTCCTGGACATTAGTAATAATCTTATCCGAGGCGGCCCATGATATACTGTTTCTTCAGTTAAAAACAAAATGAGGAGGGGTGAAAAAGAAAAATATCTGCTAATAATTGTGGATGTCAACAGATTTATGACAAAAATTCTCCCAAATTATTTTTGCATCTTTAGATAAAAGCTTGGAAATGAAGGAGGTATGAGAGAGGAGAACATAACTTCATGGAGAGAATTTCTTCTGGTTGGTCTCCTCCATCAATGGTCCCCCACGCTGTTCCTTTGGGTGCTTCTCTTCATGTTTCTGATTGCTCTGATGGGAAACAGCCTCCTTATTTTTCTGATTAAAACAGACTCTGGACTTCAGACCCCCATGTACTTCTTTCTTAGCCAATTAGCTTTCATGGACCTCTGTCAAGTTCTCTCCATTGTTCCACAAGTATTGGTCAGCTTTCTAACTAAGAGGTATACCATTTCACTCTATGGATGTGTTGTCCAGATTTCTGTAATTTTGATTTTGGCAGGAGCAGAATGCCTCATCCTGGCAACCATGTCTTATGACAGATATGTAGCCATCTGCAAACCTTTGCAATATCCCATCCTCATGAGGAGAAGCGTCTGTTATATGATGTCAGTGGCGGCCTGGTTTTGGTCTACTGTCCAGGCTCTCACTTGCTCTCTTTATGTATTGCCCCTTCCCTACTGCAAATCCAATGTGATTAACCATTACATGTGCGATTATCCAGCTCTTATCCAGCTGTCTTGCTCAGATAATTCTGCTTTTGAAAGAACAACTTATGCTGGAAATTTCATGGTACTTCTTATCCCCCTCTCACTTATCCTTACTTCCTATGTTGCCATCCTCATCCAAGTTGTAAAGGTACAATCTTCTGAAAGGAGCCACAAAGCCCTAGGAACATGCATGTCTCATTTGTGTGTAGTTGGGATCTATTATGTAACTGCTATTGTAACATACATGAAACCTGCAAACTCTTATTCACCACAGGAAGCCATGATTAATACACTGTTCTTTACTGCATTGCCTGCCATGGCAAACCCCTTTATATATAGCCTGAGGAATCAGGATGTCTTGGAAGCTCTGAGAAAAACCTTCCGAAAACACAGCTTGCATGACTGACTAGATAATAAAAACATACCAGTAACAGTGAGTGTTTTATGTTTGAAATCTGGGCATCTGCTCCAATAGAAGTACAATTATTGATATTTGACAGCATTGGATGTCTCTTTTTAATTACTGTTATTTTACTGATGGAAAAGTGAACTAGATTCCAAAGACTGCATAAAGGAGTTTGAGTCTAAAATATTAAATCCTCTAATCTACTTAAGTTATTAGCATACCTAGGGAAAGTGACATTTACTTTAAGGATCTCAATTGCAGTAGGTTGCATGATGATGTACAGATATTGTACAGAATTATTATTTGAGGGTTTTTTATAATGAAAAATGTTTCTTTCGTGGTGTAGAATAGAGGATGAATTTCTTAAGAGTTTAAACATTCACATCTATTCTGATGCCATTATGCTATATATTAAAAGTGTCCCACAAGGCCACTCTGTTAAGGATTGCCCTTCCGTATTGTTTCCAGAACCTCTGGAAAGTTCCAAGCAAGAACAATCAATAAGTGGAACAACTTGCCTGCAGAAGCTGTAAATGCTCCAACACTGGAAACTTTTAAGAAAATGTTGGATAGCCATTTGTCTGAAATGGTGTAGGGTTTCCTGCCTCAGCAGGGGGTTGGACTAGAAGACCTCCAAGGTCCCTTCCAACTCTGTTATTATATTATATAAGAATATAGAATAACAGCGTTGGAAGGGATCTTGGAAGTCTTCTAGTCAAGACAGGAAACCCTGCACCACTTCAGACAAATGGTTATCCAACATCTTCTTAAAAATTTCCAGTTTTGGAGCATTAACTTTTGCAGGCAAGTTGTTCCACTTATTAATTGTTCTAACTATCAAGAAATTTCTCCTTAGTTCTAAGTTGTTTCTCTCCTTGATTAGTTTCCAGAGAAACTAATCACTAAGAACGGAGTCCTAAAATTAACTGGGCTTTGTGGAAAGAGTTCATCATATTGGTTCCCTTTGTTGCAAACCTTTCCCCATTTGAAGTCAGGAGCAGCTCAATTTTTAGATCTTCTGGCTCATTTCTGAAACAAATAAGTCTCCGACTTCTCTTTAATACCATTTTGCATTACAAAAAAGGATCAACTGTAAGCTATGGGTCACCCAGGCTGAAAAGTCCTGCTTTGGAAAATCGGAAGGATTTGTTTCTTGAAAAGGAGGGGGACTAGCGCAAAAGGGCTTGTTCCAGTGGTGAAATTCCATTTTTTTTTACTACTGATTCTGTGGGCGAGGCTTGGTGGGCGTGGCAGTGGAACGATACTGCAAAATCTCCATTTCCACCCCACTCCAGGGAAAGGATACTGCAAAATCTCCATTCTCTCCCCAATCCTGAGGGAAGGATATTGCAAAATCTCCACTCCCACCACACTCTGGGGCCAGCCAGAGATGGTATTTGCCAGTTCTCCGAACTACTCAAAATTTCCACTACCGGTTCTCTGGAACCTGTCAGAACATGCAGGATTTTACCCCTGGCTTGTTTATGATCTGTGCCTTTTGCTACATAGTCGTGTACTTTCTTGCCCAGTGTCCATGTCCCTCTCCCCCCACCCCGATATTTTGCCTGCTTTTTACCTTTTTTCGCCACGTAATAATTTAATAATTATTTTTAATAAATGAACATCATCAAGCCATGTTTTTTGCTAATGGAACTGTGGAGAGTGGCATGTGTGCGATGATAAAATATGAACTTTTGCACATGAAGGAAAAAATAATAATGGTAAGGATGATGTAGCACAGGTAGTACTCAACTTATTATCACAGTTGGGAATGGAACTTCACTCACTGACATGGTCGTTGTGAGCTACGTTCAATTTTATGATTATTATTTTTTTTGCTGCAGAATGGGGTGGGGGGAAGCTTCTCCCATTGATTTTGCTTGATGGAAGTTTTCCCTGGGAAGGTCAGAAATGGCTGTCATGTTACCTTGGGATGCTGCAACCTTTGTAAATACATGTCAGTTGCCAAGCACTCAAATTCTGATTATGTGATCATTGAGACACCACAGCATTTCTAAGTGTGAGGAAGTGTTAACACCTTTCCTTACCTAGAGGTCATAAGAAAGAGAGAATCGTATTTTGGACCACACATTAGGCAAACAACCTGTTGGGATCCTTGTATTAAAACAACAAATTTCATGTACTGCCAACATTTAAAAATCTGAATTTATTTGAATAAAATAATTCAATTGAGATTTGTATGTATATTATAAAATGTTTTATAGATGGCACTTAGATCCTAAGAAATTATCGTGTATGTACCCAGATATGCAAGCAAAATGTTGGAGATGTAATTGTGATGATGCTACATATTTTCATATTTGGTGGACTTGTAAGGATATAAAGGCCTTTTGGATAAAAATTTGGTGGATTTTACAAAATGTTTTGAAAAAGAAGATAAAGTTCCTGCAGCAATTTTTTTTGTTGGGAATTATTACGGACTGTACAGTAATTGAGACTAAATTGATTTTAAATCTAATAACAGCAGCAAGATTACTAATAGGACAATACTGGAAAAAAGAAGAAGTACCTACAATAGAAGAATGGATATTGAAAGTTGCCAATTTGGCTGAGATGGTGAAGATATCAGTCTTTTTGAAAGATAATACGCAAGAAAGATACCTAAAGGAATGGAAAAAATGGATTGACTATATTCAAAGTAGATATCAGACTAAGAGTTATCAGACTGTTTTTGAATGATTATGATGTATTATTTTTGTTTGTTTTCGGGGGAAGTTAGGAATTGATGATTGTAGGGGTATAATTAAGTTGGGACGAAAATTTTTTAGCATATGTTTGTTTTATCTTTAACTATACCTTGTGCTCGTTCCGGGAAGTTGGGGGAGGGGGTTGTGAAGGAGGGGAGGGAGGTGGGGGGAAAGGGGGAAAAAAAATTTTGTAAAACTTTTTGAATAAAAAAAAAAGAGAGAGATTTGTATGTATATATGCCTCTCTCTCTCTGTCTCTCTTTCTCTCTCTCTGTGTGTGTGTGTGTATATACACATACCAGTGGTGGGTTGCCCCCGGTTTGCACCGGTTCTATAGAACCGGTAGTAAAACCGGCGGGAGGCTCCACCCACTGACCTGAACGTCATCACGCGCAGGCATGATGCAAACCGGTTGTAAAGGTAAGTAGAACCCACCCATGACACATACACACACACACACACACACACACACACACATATATACACATGTATACACATATATACATATAAACATATATACACACATACAGACAGAGAGATAGCGAGAGAGCGAGAGAAGTCTGATAGGGATAAATTATAGGGATGATACAAAAATCTGATCTTCATTCTTCGTTTTATTCTTTTTATTTAGTTTGTTTCTTTTATTCCATTTTACATATGGCCTTACTAACATTCTGTTTTTTATATTCTGTATGTTGATATTGGCTAATTAACAATAAAGTTACTAAGAAGACATACTTATTTATTATTCACATTTTTATACCGCCCTTCTCCGAAGACTTGCATAGTTTCTGTTCTATCTGTACCATAGACTAGAGTTTTTCAGGATTCTGCAAAAAAATTTCACTAAGGGGAAAAAAGTTCCCTCAAATATATCATCATTTTTTCTATCATCAGAACTTTCGCCTAATTTACTTCTGGGATTCTGGGAATGTTATTGCTTTTGAAACTTATAAATTCTGAGGGCTGAATAAATTAAAAACCCTCATCTCTACATTCACTGAGTATTATGCTCATTACAAATACTTAATTCTTTGTGATTTATGTTCTTAACATAATGATAGGTCATAGTCATTTATGCAGCCTGAAGAAATCACTGTTTGCTGAATCACCACAGTAAGGCTATCCAGTTGTTCAGGGTTATTCTACAAGGCGAGATAAGAAAGAAGGAAGGGAATGGCATAACAAGGAAACAGATTTCAGTTGAACATCAGCAAAAAAAATCCTAATACTGAAAGCTGTCTAAGAATGAAAGAGGTTTTGTGTTGAAGAAATGTGAACGAAATCAGGATAGATCTCCGTTGGGGATGCACCAGTTGGACCAGACAAACTTTACATCTTCTTCCAATTCTTCCATCTCTTCCACTCTATGACTTCATGGATTAAATACACTTCTGGTTTATAGACATACTGTCAGTATTATGAGTGCAAAAGCATACATATCTAAATTCTAGGGATCTGACTGAAAGTGGCAGGGCTTTTATTCTGCTTTTACATTCCCTCACTTCCCACACAAGATGAATTAACCCTACTTTATTATAAAGGCACATTAACACAATTTATTTATTTTATTTATTTATTTTGTCACAACATCATACAAAAAGATTATATAGTATATATACATATACACATATATACACATATACAGACAGAGAGAGAGCGAGAGAGCGAGAGAAGTCTGATAGGGATAAATTATAGGGATGATACAAAAATCTGATTTGCATTCTTCGTTTTATTCTTTTTATTTAGTTTGTTTCTTTTATTCCATTTTACATATGGCCTTACTAACATTCTGTTTTTTATATTCTGTATGTTGATATTGGCTAATTAACAATAAAGTTACTAAGAAGACATACTTATTTATTATTCACATTTTTATACCGCCCTTCTCCGTAGACTTGCATAGTTTCTGTTCTATCTGTACCATAGACTAGAGTTTTCAGATTCTGCAAAAAATTTCACTAAGGGGAAAAAAGTTCCCTCAAATATATCATCATTTTTTTCTATCATCAGAACTTTCGCCTAATTTACTTCTGGGATTCTGGGAATGTTATTGCTTTTGAAACTTATAAATTCTGAGGGCTGAATAAATTAAAAACCCTCATCTCTACATTCACTGAGTATTATGCTCATTACAAATACTTAATTCTTTGTGATTTATGTTCTTAACATAATGATAGGTCATAGTCATTTATGCAGCCTGAAGAAATCACTGTTTGCTGAATCACCACAGTAAGGCTATCCAGTTGTTCAGGGTTATTCTACAAGGCGAGATAAGAAAGAAGGAAGGGAACGGCATAACAAGGAAACAGATTTCAGTTGAACATCAGCAAAAAAAATCCTAATACTGAAAGCTGTCTAAGAATGAAAGAGGTTTTGTGTTGAAGAAATGTGAACGAAATCAGGATAGATCTCCGTTGGGGATGCACCAGTTGGACCAGACAAACTTTACATCTTCTTCCAATTCTTCCATCTCTTCCACTCTATGACTTCATGGATTAAATACACTTCTGGTTTATAGACATACTGTCAGTATTATGAGTGCAAAAGCATACATATCTAAATTCTAGGGATCTGACTGAAAGTGGCAGGGCTTTTATTCTGCTTTTACATTCCCTCACTTCCCACACAAGATGAATTAACCCTACTTTATTATAAAGGCACATTAACACAATTTATTTATTTTATTTATTTATTTTGTCACAACATCATACAAAAAGATTATATAGTATATACACATATAAACATATATATACATATACAGACAGAGATAGCGAGAGAGCGAGAGAAGTCTGATAGGGATAAATTATAGGGATGATACAAAAATCTGATCTTCATTCTTCGTTTTATTCTTTTTATTTAGTTTGTTTCTTTTATTCCATTTTACATATGGCCTTACTAACATTCTGTTTTTTATATTCTGTATGTTGATATTGGCTAATTAGCAATAAAGTTACTAAGAAGACATACTTATTTATTATTCACATTTTTATACCGCCCTTCTCCGAAGACTTGCATAGTTTCTGTTCTATCTGTACCATAGACTAGAGTTTTTCAGGATTCTGCAAAAAAATTCCACTAAGGGGAAAAAAGTTCCCTCAAATATATCATCATTTTTTTCTATCATCAGAACTTTCGCCTAATTTACTTCTGGGATTCTGGGAATGTTATTATTGCTTTTGAAACTTACAAATTCTGAGGGCTGAATAAATTAAAAACCCTCATCTCTACATTCACTGATATTATGCTCATTACAAATACTTAATTCTTTGTGATTTATGTTCTTAACATAATGATAGGTCATAGTCATTTATGCAGCCTGAAGAAATCACTGTTTGCTGAATCACCACAGTAACAAGCAACCTAAAAGAAATAAAGCACATCACAGTTTAAGATGTCATATGGGGGACAATTGCACAAAGGGCTATCCAGTTGTTCAGGGTTATTCTACAAGGCGAGATAAGAAAGAAGGAAGGGAATGGCATAACAAGGAAACAGATTTCAGTTGAACATCAGCAAAAAAAAATCCTAATACTGAAAGCTGTCTAAGAATGAAAGAGGTTTTGTGTTGAAGAAATGTGAACAAAATCAGGATAGATCTCTGTTGGGGATGCACCAGTTGGACCAGACAAACTTTACATCTTCTTCCAATTCTTCCATCTCTTCCACTCTATGACTTCATGGATTAAATACACTTCTGGTTTATAGACATACTGTCAGTATTATGAGTGCAAAAGCATACATATCTAAATTCTAGGGATCTGACTGAAAGAGGCAGGGCTTTTATTCTGCTTTTACATTCCCTCACTTCCCACACAAGATGAATTAACCCTACTTTATTATAAAGGCACATTAACACAATCTTGTCAAATCTGAAAGTATGGAGTTCCCACTGTCACTTTTAACTGCTTGATCCATTAAGGCAGATCTTCCCTGACCATTAAGCCACTGAGGACTCCTGCCTCTCTTGTCTCTTCCCCTCATTCCCCAAGGTCATTCACATATTCTATTACACAACGAGATGTCCTTCAAGTATTGGGACAGCAATTCGCAAAATCTCCAGAAGAGGAGAATGCCATCTAGTCAGCCTTTAGCAGTGGTGGGATTCGTTTTACTACCGGTTCTGTGGGCATGGCTTGGTGGGCGTGGCATGGCTTGGTGGGCATGGCAGAAGGATGCTGTAATGTCTCCATTCCCTCCCCACTCCGGGGGAAGGTTACTGCAAAATCCCCATTTCCTTCCGATCAGAGAATAGATGGGGGTGGGGCCACTCAGAGGTGGTATTTACTGGTTCTCTGAACTACTCAAAATTTAGGCTACCAGTTCTCTAGAACTGGTCAGAATCTGCTGAAACCCACCTCTGGCTTTTAGTATCAATAGGGACCCAAAGGATTCTGATTGTTGATACTTCAGATACTGAAGCTGAAGCTCAAACATTTTGGCCACCACATGAGAAGAGAGGACTCATTAGAAAAGACCCTGATGTTGGGAAAGATTGAAGGCCAAAGGAAAAGTGGATGGCAGAGGATGAGATGGCTAGATTCCAGCACTGGAAGTTTTTAAAAAGATATTGGATAACCATTTGTCTGAAGTGGTGTAGGGTTTCCTGCCTATGCGGAGGGTTGGACTAGAAGACCTCCAAGGTCCCTCCCTGTTATTCTGTTATGTGCATGATGGATAAATCTGTTCTAATTAAGTCTTAGACTACAAAGTCTATTGATTTCTACTTTAATAGAATAGAAGACAATAGAAATTGATTGTGTTCAGTGTCTTTAGGAATAATTTAGACAACATGATAACTTTGACTGTCCTATTGGTAGAAATGACACCTTACTTAGTCCTCAACACATTATTATTATTATTATTATACGACTTCTCATAGAAAAACTCAAATAATTCTGTACAATATTTCTACATTGCCAAGCACCTATTACAATTCAGATGTTTAAAGTAAAAATAATTTTTTCAAGATATATTAATGATTCCATAAGTAGATGAGAGGATATAGCATTCTAGACTCCTGCTCCATAATGCAGTCTTTGAATTCATATGTCCCCTTTCCATCAATTAAATCAGAGCAATAAAAAAGAGATGTCTAATGACATCAAATTTCAATAACTCATTAGAATGCACTTCTACTGAAGCAGATGCCCAGATTACCAACAGAAAATATTCACTGTTATGTTTTTTCTTATCAAGTCACTGATGCAAGCTGGGTCTTCCAAAGGTTTTTCTCAGAGCTTCCAAGACATCTCGATTCCTCAGGCTGTATATGAAGGGGTTTGTCATGGCAGGCACAGTGGTAAAAAACAGTGTATTAACCATGGCTTCCTGTGGTGAATAAGAGGATGCGGGTTTCATGTATGTTGCAAGAGCAGTTACATAGAAAATCCCAACTACACACAAGTGAGACATGCATGTTCCCAAGGCTTTGTGGCTCCTTTGAGAAGATCGTAGCCTCACAACTTGGAGGAGGATGGCAACATAGGAAATAAGAATAACTGAGATGGGGATGAGAAGCACCAGGAAATTTCCAACATAGATTGTTTGTTCAAAAGCAGAATTATCTGAACATGACAGCTGTATAAGTGCTGGATAATCACATATGTAATGGTTAATCACATTGGACTTGCAGTAGGGAAGAGGCAATACATAAAGAGAGCAAGTGAGAGCCTGGACAGTAGACCAAAACCAGGCCGCCACTGACATCATATAACAGACGCTTCTCCTCATGAGGATGGGATATTGCAAAGGTTTGCAGATGGCCACGTACCTGTCATAAGACATGGTTGCCAGGATGAGGCATTCTGCTCCTGCCAAGACCAAAATTACAGAAATCTGGACAACACATCCATAGAGTGAAATGGTATACCTCTTAGTTAGAAAGCTGACCAATACTTGTGGAACAATGGAGAGAACTTGGCAGATGTCCATGAAAGCTAATTGGCTAAGAAAGAAGTACATGGGGGTCTGAAGTCCAGAGTCTGTTTTAATCAGAAAAATAAGGAGGCTGTTTCCCATCAGAGCAACCAGAAACATGAAGAGAAGCCCCCAAAGGAACAGGATGGGTGACCATTGATGCAGGAGACCAACCAGAAGAAATTCTCTCCATGAAGTTATGTTCTCCTCTCTCATTCCTCCTTTGTTGCTAAGCTTTTATCTAAAGATGCACAAATAATTTGGGAGAACATTTGTCATAAATATGCTGAAATCCACCATTATTAATAGATATTTTCCTTTCCTCCTCCCCATTTTGTTTAAATTGAACAAACAGCATATTATGGGACACGTCTAATAAGCTTATTACTAATGTTCAGAAGGAGTGCAGCTGTATGTGATAATGCACAAGTAAGATGATTTGGAATCTGTCTTAGATATGAATATGGTAGCATTCTCCAACTCCAATTATGTTGAGATTAGATTTCCAGAATTTTCAGGTATCCCAGCAGATCTCAAAAGTGCCAGACTGGGGAAAGTTGAGTCATATCTGACTGCACAAAGTCCCTCTGTGAGTCAGATGGGCAGCCTCTAAATTTGACACATAAATTAAGTGAAGAAAGAAATTGACCAGCCCAGGGGTCTCAAAGGTAGCTTTGTGCCTAAGATGGGACTAGAACTCAAGGTGCCCCATTTTCTAGCCTTGTGCCTTAATCAATATACCCAACTGGCTCTCTAGCATACATAAATATATACATACAGTACACATCTCTAGGATTATTGTTTTTAAAACCAAGCAATCCAAACTGTTGCTTTACCTGCAAATCTAAGTTGTATATTTGCATTGAACCTTGGCCCTTTCAGATCTGACATCTTAAATAACATTGGTTCAAATGGAGACAGAGAGCCAGGCAGGCAGGTAGGCAGGCAGGCAGGCGGACGATAAGTGTATAATTATTTACTGAAATGTAATAAGATTTATTCATAAACTGTTAAGTTCGGGAAGTAACGAGGCTGGAGACCAGGGTAGTGACAACAGCTCTTTAATATAGGGTGAACCCAGCAACAGGCTGGGGCAAAAACCTCTCCTTTTATACAGTTCTGTTGAGGTTTCATTCCAATCAACAACGTGCTGATTTCCGCTCAAATATTTAAAGGCACAACTGTTAATACATAACACTCCTCCTCCCAGAAAACACTTGGTCTTATTTACATATTTATTACATGTTATTTTTCGACGTAGTCACGCAAATAACCTGGGCGTCTCCTAGTTCTTTCTGACCTCGCGGTTCAGTTCTGGGTGGTGTTTTGAGCTGGTCGGAGGGCTGTTTTCTCCTCCCAGCTCTTTCTCTGGGCCATCGGGCTCTGGATTATTAGCCGACTCTTTTTCTTGGCCATCCGGCCTTGGATTAATTTTGGAATTTTCCTTGCTGTTTCCTCGGGGACCTGATGGCGTCGCTGGAACTCTGGGACCTCAGCTAAGTCTTGCGCCTCCCGGGTCATTGTCAGCTGTGGATTCAAAGTGGTATTGGTCATTACCTGTCTCTGTTGGTTTGGTTTGGTCAGTTATTCGTTTCCTTAACTGATCTATGTGGCGCCGCCACATTCGGTTGTCTGGTAGCTCTACCACGTCGATTTTGGCCCTGTTACTTTTGTTACTTGTCCTGCGACCCAACTAGGGCCGTCCCCATAGTTCGGGCCCACACCCGGTCGCCTATGCTCATTTCCTTGTTTTTCTAGCTCCCCTTGTAACCCTCGGGTGTGTAATGGGGTTCAAGCAGTCAAGTGGGCACCGGAGTTTTCGTCCCATTAGCAATTCGGCTGGGCTTTTCCCAGTGGCTGTGCTTGGGGTTCTGTGCTGGACGGCTAGGAAAAGTCTATTTTGTTTGCCAGTCACCTGGCTTGAGCCTGGACAATGCCTCCTTAGCGCTCCGGACGGAACGCTCTGCAAGGCCATTCGGCGCAGGGTGGAAAGGTGCAGAGAGGGCATGTCGGATGCCTTCCTCTGCCAGGTACTCTTCAAACTGGGCTGCCGTGGTGGGGCCCATTGTCGGACACCAGAGTGTCCGGCAACCCGTGAGTTGCGAATAGGTGGCGCAGGGTTGCGATTACTGCTTGGCTGTGGTGGACTTCATAAGTATGATCTCTAACCATTTGGAAAATCGTCCACCACCACTAGGAGCGTTTGGCCGTGAAAGGGCCAGCAAAGTCAATGTGGATTCTTGACCAAGGCCCTTGGGGCTTTTCCCATTCTCTGACTGGGGCTGTTGGGGTAGCGGTCTGGACTCTTGGCAAGCTTGGCATTTCCTACCCTCTCAGCAATCTCTGCGTCCATGAGTGGCCACCATACATAGCTTCTAGCTAACCCTTCATCCTTACGATGCCTGGGTGACCCTCGTGGAGGAGGTCCAATACCTTGCCCTTAACTTAACAGGAATTATTACACGATCACCCCATAACAGGCACCCCTTGAGCCGAGAGCTCATCACGTTTCTTAACAAATTCTTTGAACCGTTAAGCCCGGCGCCCTCTCTGTACCCAACCGGTACAGTCCTTAACACAATGTCGGTATGATGCCGAGCCACTTCCTTTGATGTGACTGGGCCAGAGTCCAACGAGTCAATAAGGAGGATGGGTGTCCCGGAGTGGGGTCTTGATCGCCCCTGGCAGTGGGCATCGGCTCAATGCGTCTGCATGCCCCACTTCTTTCCCGGTCGATGCTGCAGCTTGTATGAGTAAGCGGCTAAAATATAGTCCATCGAGTCAAGCGTGGCGAAAGTGCCACAGGCGTTGGCGATCGCCAGCCAGTAATCCCAGTAACGGTCTGTGGTCAGTCACGATTTCAAAATTCCGCCCAAAGACATACTCATGGAATTTTTGACCCCTGATACAATGGCTAATGCTTCTTTGTCTAATTGGCTGTAGTTCCTCTCTGGGAGGACATCGTTCTAGAGTAGAGCTATAGGGGCTTCTGTGCCGTTTGGAAGTCTATGGCTGAGTACAGCCCCACCCCATAAGGGAGGCATCGCAAACCAGCACTAGGGGTAGTGAGTCGTGATATTGGATGAGCAGGCTATCACTTGAGAGCAGGTTCTTTACTGCTTCAAAAGCCCTATTTTCTGACTTTCCCCAAGACCAAACAGTATTTTTCCCTAAGAGCCTATGCAGCGGTTCCATAGCAGTTGCTTTGTTCTTTAAAAGACCGTAAAATTAACCAATCCAGGAATGCCTGCAGCTCTGCTTTGTTTTTGGGCGCTGGAGCCTTCCTAATTGCCTTAACTTTGCTCTCAGTAGGGTGAATTCCTTTCTTGTCTATCCGGTAGCCCAAGAAATCGACCGATTCGACCCCTATCTGACATTTATTTGTCTTGACTTTTAATCCGGCTGTCCGGAAAATGCTCAAGACCTTTCTTAACCGCTCCCCCAATTCCTCCATGTTTTCCCCTGAAATTAGGACATCATCAGTAGGGAACTACCCTGGGAGCCCTTGCAGTAGTCGTTCCATCAGGTTTTGGAACAGCCCTGGTGCCACACTAACCCCAAATTGCAATCGGGTGCACTTGAATGCCCCCTGTGCGTCTGTCGTTTGGGCTTGGCTGTGCGTCTACTGGCAGTTGTTGGTAGGCTTGGGCCAAGTCTAACTTTGCAAAGACTTGCCCTTGCCCCAAGGAGTGCAATAAATGTTGCACTACGGGAACCGGTGCAGCTTTTCTGTAAGGCTTTGTTAAGCGTCGCCTTGTAGTCAGCGCAAATTCTAATTGACCCGTCCGATTTGATGGGGTGACGATTGGCGTCTCCCACTTTGCGTGATCGACTGGCACCAAAACCCCTGATTTATGAGCTTGTCCAGCTCCTTATCAATTTTGGTTTTAGGGCAAAGGACTCTCCTCGCCTTAAGCCTAATGGGGGCTACCTGGGGTCTAAGTTGAAGGAAATAGGGGTCCCCTTGTACTTGCCCAGGCAGTCCTTGAAGACATCTTGAACTCGTTAAAGAGAATGTCTTTCAAATTGCAGTCACTTCTGTAGATGCCAGTCACTCCCATGCCCAGGGCACGAAACCAGTCTAGTCCCAACAGACTGGGCAGAGTTCCTTCGGCGATCGTGATGGGCAGGGTCTTTTGTGAGGGCCGTACTCGACTCGGACGGAGGTGGTCCCTCGAACAGGGATGCGATTCCCTGGTAGTCGTGCACTCGTAGCCGCTGTGCTTGCAGATGGCGCTTGACGGACGGCAGCGACTTCGCCAGGGTGTCCCAGGACATGATGGTGATCGCTGATCCCGTGTCCACTTCAAGCCTGCACCGTACTCCCTCGATCTTGGGCTTTGTGAAAATCTTCTTTTCCACTTTGGTTGGTGACCTATAATGACAGTCGTTTGGTTAGACTTGGCGCCTTTCTTGTTTGAACCAATCGCGGGCCGCCTTTCCGGTTCCGCTTTGATTGGCCGATTTGAATTTTCGGCGGAAGGTTGGGCGCTCTGCAAACCTGAGCTAAGTGTCCTTTCTTCCCACACCGCCGGCATGTTGCGTCTTTAAACCTGCAGCGTTGGCGCTGATGCTGCCCTCCGCAGCTTCCGCTCGTCACGGTCCTCAGTGTCGCGTTTCTCGGTCCGGCAGACCCTTCCTCATCTCGCCCTCACCTTGGATTCGGACTGAATCTCCTCCTGGTGTACTGGCGTTGGCTTTTTCGTCTTGGATTGAAGAGGCTTTTGCAGAGTCTCTGCTGCTTTAGTAGACATTTCATGTGCTCTGGCCTCGTCCAGGCGGTGGCTAGTCAGGTTGCTCCTGGCTAGCAGTCGCCGCCAGAGGCGGATGTCCTTGACCCCTCGGATGAGTTGCTCGAGTAGCACCTCGTCTAAGTCTCGGTATCCGCAGTCCTTGGGCGCTCTTCTTAAAGCGGCCATGTAGTCACCGATGGACTCGCCCTCCATCTGTCTCGTTCTCCAATTCAAACCGCTGCTGCGTATTTGGGCCGGCGTGGTGCGAAATGGTTCTTCAGCAAAGTCTGCAGAGTCGGCCACGATACCGATTGTATCGGCGTTGGCTCTGCCAGGGCTTCCGCAATCTCGATTACCTCCGGCCCGCAATGGCTTAGGAAGTAAGCCCGTTTGCGGTTATCAGGATCCTGTAGTTCGTTGGCTTCTAGAAAGCTTTGAAGCGGGTCATATATGTTCCCCATTTCTCCTTGCCGGGTTGTATGCAGTGCGGGTGGCGTGTTGCCATTTCCGCGTTTCTGCCCTGAGTTTGCTGGGTTCGGGACTAGCGTGCTTCAGCTCGGTTCTGGTTCTCCTTAGCCTCGAAATCCCACCTTCGTCGCCAATGTTAAGTTCGGGAAGTAACGAGGCTGGAGACCAGGGTAGTGACAACAGCTCTTTAATATAGGGTGAACCCAGCAACAGGCTGGGGCAAAAACCTCTCCTTTTATACAGTTCTGCTGGAGGCTTCGTCCAATCAGCAACGTGCTGATTTCCCGCTCAAATATTTAAAGGCACAACTGTTAATACATAACATAAACAATGAGATGATGATAGACAGACAGACAGAAGGCAGACAGATGACGGATAGACAGACAGGTAGGGAGATAGGAGAGAGAGAGAGAGAGAGAGAGAGAGAGAGAATGCATGCAAATGTCTTCCATCTAAAAATGAATGTCATGTTGAAGTAACTGTGCTTAGGATCTTTTGGTGTGGAGGATGAAAACGTTGGGCACCCTCCAAAAATGTCTGAACGATAATACCCATGAACCCCAAACAGTGTTCATTATCAGGAATTATCTGAATTTTATTTTAGGGGATTGATTGGATTTGAATTTTGCGGGAAGGTTGGGCGCTCTGCAAACCTGAGCTAAGTGTCCTTTCTTCCCACACGCGGCATGTTGCGTCTTTAAACCTGCAGCGTTGGCGCTGATGCTGCCCTCCGCAGCTTCCGCTTTCGTCACGGTCCTCAGTGTCGCGTTTCTCGGTCCGGCAGACCCTTCCTCATCCTCGCCTCACCTTGGATTCGGACTGAATCTCCTCCTGGTGTACTGGCGTTGGCTTTGCTCTTGGATTGAAGAGGCTTTGCAGAGTCTCTGCTGCTTTAGTAGACATTTCGTGTGCTCTGGCCTCGTCCAGGCGGTGGCTAGTGTCAGGTTGCTCCTGGCTAGCAGTCGCCGCCAGAGGCGGATGTCCTTGACCCCTCGGATGAGTTGCTCGAGTAGCACTTCGTCTAAGTCTCGGTATCCGCAGTCCTTGGGCGCTCTTCTTAAGCGGCCATGTAGTCACCGATGGACTCGCCCTCCATCTGTCTCGTTCTCCAATTCAAACCGCTGCGTATTTGGGCCGGCGTGGTGCGAAATGGTTCTTCAGCAAAGTCTGCAGAGTCGGCCACGATACCGATTGTATCGGCGTTGGCTCTGCCAGGGCTTCCGCAATCTCGATTACCTCCGGCCCGCAATGGCTTAGGAAGTAAGCCCTTGCGGTTATCAGGATCCCCTGTAGTTCGTTGGCTTCTAGAAAGCTTTGAAGCGGGTCATATGTTCCCCATTTCTCCTTGCCGGGTTATGCAGTGCGGGTGGCGTGTTTGCCATTTCCGCGTTTCTGCCCTGAGTTTGCTGGGTTCGGGACTAGCGTGCTTCAGCTCGGTTCTGGTTCTCCTTAGCCTCGAGATCCCACCTTCGTCGCCAATGTTAAGTTCGGGAAGTAACGAGGCTGGAGACCAGGGTAGTGACAACAGCTCTTTAATATAGGGTGAACCCAGCAACAGGCTGGGGCAAAAACCTCTCCTTTTATACAGTTCTGCTGGAGGCTTCGTCCAATCAGCAACGTGCTGATTTCCCGCTCAAATATTTAAAGGCACAACTGTTAATACATAACAATAATGATAGACAGACAGACAGAAGGCAGACAGATATAGACAGACATAATAGGAGAGAGAGAGAGAGAGAGGAATCATGCAAATGTCTTCCATCTAAAATGAATATGTTGATAACTGCTTAGGATCTTTGGTGTGGAGGATGAAACTTGCACTTCTCAAAATGTCTGAACGATAATACCCATGAACCCCAAACAGTGTTCATTATCAGGAATTATCTGAATTTTATTTTAGGGGATTGATTGGATTGATTTTCTTAGATTTCTATCCCCATCTCAAGAGAGTTAATTTTCCCCACCACAAAAGTATTGTGAGTAGCTGGAATGAGGACAAATGGCCCACCCAAAGTTCTGGGTCTTCTTTCCCCTTCGCTCTTCTGCCTCACTGGCTTCATTCTTGGGAAGCATTTTGGAAAGCATCGGTTGCCTGTTGTCGCCCTAATCTAGTTCACTGCACATTTCTGAGTATTTAAAAGCTCCCAAAATAACTTATTTAGTAATAAGCAAAGAAGGAAAAGCTCTGAAATACTACCACAATATGCTGTACAAGAGAGAGAGTCTGTATGATTAGTCACAAGCCCCAAGTCAAAAATCTGCAGTGCTGTGAATATACACACAACTTTTGTCTAATACTTAAAGCAAAAGAATATTTTCTTTATCCAACTTCTTTGAGACAATTAACAACAAGCTTAAGTTTTGCATCTCTGATAAAAAGCAGCAAAGGAAGATGAAATGTTGGGCATCTGGAAAATAAGTACTTGTTTTTCAAGATCAGGCAAACAGATGTGTTTGTGTCTATCTCTGCAGAGAGTTATTTGCATCATCAGGCGTATTTTTAAAATGAAATTTCAATTTTTAAACAAAAGGACACATACCTGCACACAGCCAGAGTGTCATTTATCACCATATGAGTGATAAAGCAGGGATACAATTAGTAACATGTGTAAATAAAATAATGATGTAAAATAATAAATAAATAATAAAATTATAAATACAGGTGTATGTATAAATACACCATTATATATTTCATGCAATATACTTTATCATAACATGGTTTTAGATATACATATACTATTGCAATTATCATGTGGTAATTACATTTGTCTGTCTGAAAGTTATTTGCAAATACACTTTTATGAGTTAAATAATTGTATTATGGATCGTTACAGAATATCAGCTTAACAGGAATAATTATCTTTTCAGAAATGAAACACTACATACCTGCAGGTGTTTGCAACTGAAAATGGGGAAAAATAGGGTCCTTTAAAATCAGACAGCTCTGTTTGAGTTCTGAATTTTTGCCCAACTGAATTTTTTTGCATTGCTTCTTTCATGGCTTCTTCAAATCATGCGGTGTGATTCTATTCAAATATATTGTAATTTTTTTTTTCAGTGCAAGATTCATTGTCCTACATCTTTCATGAAACAAGTAACTTCCATTATGAAAATTAGTGAGACAAGCTGAACGTGTTAAAAATCAAATCAGGGAGAAAAATCTATGCTATACAGATTTACAGATCAGTAACAAGTATTGATCTGAGTTTGATCTGATCAGATACAAATCCGATTTTTAAAATCTAATTCCAGACTTATTTACACATCGATACAGATGTGGGGGTGAAGGAGGGAAAGAATAAGAAATCTATTTTTCTATTCCTGATTATCTGTAACTTACAAAATTAAAAGTTTGTTTATCAATAGAGGAAGGGAGAAAAACTATGTATTCATTTTGAAAAACTCAAGTTACAGCCAATCTACTTTTCATTCTCCCTGCAGCCAAGTAAATTTATCCTATATCCAGAGAGAGGTTCTGAGAGACTTCTACTTTAGGGAATTTCATTCTCAATCCAAGATCTTAATTAAGAGGCAATTTAAAAAGTGAAAATTTTCTAGTATCAGATCATACCATTTGATTATTGCAGGTTCCCCCCCCGCTCCCCCCCTCCCCACATTTTCTGGTTTCCTTAATAGAACTTCCTAGGCATTTAGTGAATTACAAAGTAACATCATGCTAAGCATGTTAGTTCCAAAAATAAATTGTACTGCAATAATCATAGAAAGGATAGATTTGCATCCTAGAGTTTAACTGGGTTTACACAGTGGTGGGATCCTGCCGGTTCAACAACCGGTTCGGTGATCACGTGTTTCGTGTGCGCCCGCGCCTGACGCATGCTGTGCATGTGGGCACAGTTTTGACAAAGCTAAACTTCCACGTTACTTCTGGAGACTAACAAAACTGAGGCGCGGCAATCCACTCTGCTGCACAAATCTGCTGAGTGGATAAAGATAAGTAAAGAGCGCAGGGGCGTGGGGGCGGGCCCACCTGATCGTTAGCTCCAATGATCAGCTGGGAGCAATCAATATGTCCAAACCAGTCTGAACCAGCTGAATACCACCCCTGGGTATTAACTTATGAACTTATTACAATTACTAGTTGCATTTGGTGATTTATATTGTGTTGCGCAAGAATGGAATGGAATGGAATGGAATGGAATGGAATGGAATAGACCTTGGAGGTCTTCTAGTCCAGCCCCCTACTCAAGCAGGAGAACCTGTATCATTTTAGATAAGTGACCGTTTAGTCTCTTCTTTAAAAACTCCAGTGATGGAACACCAACAATTTCTGCAGGCAAGCTGTTCCACAGGTTAATTATCTTCACTGTTAGGAAGTTTCTCCTTAACTCCAGATTGCTTCTCTCTTTGGTTAGTTTCCAACAATTGTTTCTGGTCCTGCCCTCTGGTGCTTTGGAAAATAATTTTACCACCTCTTCTTTTGGCAGTCCTCAAATACTGGAATACTGCTATCATGTCATCCCTAATTCTTCTTTTCTAGAGACTAGCCAAACCCAAATTCTGCAGCCATTCTCCATATGTTTTAGTGTTCAGGCCTTAATGAACTAACTAAATAAATAAAATTATTACTCATTATGAGCTTAAATCCTATAGTAATTCTTAGCCCCTCAATGTGAGATATATATCTAATCATTCATAGTCTGTTAATGATATTTCAAAAAACTATAACCTTCATGACATTTTTAAATCCCTGATTTATTTATATGTTTTATATTTTTGTAAAGCTTCTTCTTCTCCTTCTGTGTTACTCAACTGCCACAACTTCTAAGAGGGAAAAACAGGAGCCAATATTTTTTTTTTAAAAGAGTGATACAGATAGTTCTCAGGTTACAACCGTTCAGTAACTGTTCAAAGTTATAATGACCCTGAACAAATGGTAGTTATGATGGGTCTTCATAGTCCCAGCTGTCACAGCATCCCTTGATCATATGTCTGAAATTCAGATCTTTGGTTTCCAGCCTGCAATCACAATGTTGCCTGCCATGGGACCATGATTTTCCAACATTTTCTGCCAGCTTCTCACAAGCACAGTCAATGGGGAAGCCTGCAGGAAGCCTGAAGTTGAAAATTGTGGCAATGTGAGGTCCTCACTTAACAATCCACGTAGGCATTTTTTAACAAAGACAAGTGGGACTGTCAGAATTGCCATTACTATGAGACATAGTCAAGTGATGTCACAGATTATGACTGTGTCACTTAGCAATGGCAATTCTGATACCTATTGCCAGAGGTGGGTTTCAGCAGGTTTTGACCAGTTCTGGAGAACCAGTAGCGGAAATTTTGAGTAGTTCGGAGAACCAGTAAATACCACCTCTGACTGGCCCTGCCCCCATCTATTCTCTGCCTCTCAAGTCCCAGCTGATTGGGAGGAAATGGGGATTTTGCAGTAACCTTCCCTTGAAGTGGGGTGGGAATGGAGATTTTACAGAATCTTTCCCCTGCCATGCCCACCAAGCCACGCCATGCCCACCAAGCCACGCCATGCCCACCAAGCTATGCCACGCCCACCTAGCCATGCCCACAGAACAGGTAGTATAAAAATTTGAAACCCACTACTGCCTATTGCCATTATAAGCCAAGGACTTACCTGTAGTGTCTTATCAACAGAAATGTTGTGTCTTGCCCGCCCTCAGAGCAGCCGGGGCCTTCTTACCTGCTCCCCAACACTGAGGAATGTATGCCTTCCGGCTCAAGTCCTGGCTCCATGCCCCCACAAACTGCAGAAGAAGGAGCATCTCCCTGCCCCAGCCCTGACTCCATGCCCAGGCAAACGGAGCAGCTAGACCCCTCCCCCTCATCCACAGCAGGTGAGCCTGATTCGGATTTCCCGGACCCAGCCGTCAGCGGAGGAGTGGGACATGACAAGAAATCTCTTCACTACATACTCTGCACAAGTAAACAAACATGTACGTATTCTACACTTGAGTACCTTGTCTCTTCTTGGGGGGATGTTGAAGACATGCATGAGATTTAAGTCCTCACATGAGGGCCCTGGGAATCTAGAGCAAATTTTCTGTGATCGTCTTTTATTTTGATATTTTTTGCTGAACCAAGCCAAGCCTTTTGCTGGAATGTATGAGTGTAGTTGGTTTGGATGACATTGTGTGCCTTGTCTTTGTCTGCATTTGTCATTTAGTAAGAACTTTTAGCATATAAGCTTGGACTGAATGTGCTTTATTGTATGCTTCCAACGAAGAACAAGGTTTTTTTGACTTATGTATGTCAAGTTCAGTAGGTCAGAACAGGTACTTCATTATATAAACTCTATACAATACTGTGGAACTCTCTAGTCTATTTCGGTTGATTACTGCATCCTGTTCTGAGCAGTGATTTTTTGGAAGGATATCAACAAACTGGAGCGCACCCAGGAGATCTCCAGGATGTTCAGCAGAAGAAACCTATAAGCAACTATTGTAAGCAATGGATATATTTAGCCTGGAAGAGAGAAGACTGGGGAGACATGATAGCTATCTTCAGATAGTGTCATTAGGAAGATAGGGCAAAATTGTTCAGAGTTCTTGCAGAAGTCATAACAAGAAACTCCATGATCTCCAAGATCCCTTCCAGGTTTTTAAATTCTGGGAATTTGTATGTGAAGAATCATAACTTTCTCTCCAAAGACTTGCCTGGTGTTATGTACTTACATTCTCATGGTGAATTCACTCTTCACAGCTTTCTTATGATTTTACAGCTGCAGCTAATAAGGTGTATTTTTGGAGTTTAAAAAAATCATACGATCAAAATGAAACAATATACACAAATAAGTAAATAAAAATACACCTGCAGTATATGGTCTTCCCCAAATTGATGGTGAATATTTGCAAAGTTGTCCATTTTTAAGTACCATATTTTTTATCAAATCTTAACTAGCCTTCACCAATTTTACTTTGTTCCTGGTAATAATCAGGAGGAGGCCATTGCATTTACTAAAACGTATAGTTTTTCTACCAAATATTCTGAAAACAAATGAAATATCCAGTACAATCTTACACAGTGGAAGACTCTATATTTCTTATACCTCTGAGTTCAGTAGATAAATGAAGACTTTTATATAATCCATGCACGTAAGATTACAGATTTAGTCCAAGGTTAGAATAGGGCAGTGTTTTTCAATCTTAGCCATTTTAAGATGTGTGGACTTCATATATCTTAAAATAGGTTGGGAAACAATGGAATAAGGCACTAAAGAAATTGCCAAATGATATTCAGGTGCCCATCATATGGTATAGCTTCATACAGATCTAGCACTTTTTAACATCATTATTCCAATGGTCTATTCTTCATTCTGCATTAAGCAAACATGACAAGTTTTTAAAGTAAGCGTTTATTGTTATTCATGTTTGGTAAAATTATAAATTATCAGCATTATTATTCCAGCAATCAGGATCATGAAATAATTTTCTCTTTCCTCTTTAAAAATCTATTGTCTTATCTCTTAAGAATCAGCTATTATCACAAACAGATCACCACTCAACAGCAAGAAGCATGAAGTAATTTTTTTTTCTTTTGTCTGAAAGAGAAGCTAAATCACCAGGCTGATTCCTTCGGTTCCTGGGATTTTTTTTTTTTTTTACATTTATATCCAGCCCTTCTCCGAAGACTCAGGGCGGCTTACAGTGTATAAGGCAATAGTCTCATTCTATTTGTATATTTACAAAGTCAACTTATTGCCCCCCCAACAATCTGGGTCCTCATTTTACCTACCTTATAAAGGATGGAAGGTTGAGTCAACCTTCCATCAAGTCAATATAGATTTATGAGCATTAAGATGAATGCTACTAGCCGCTTTTATGGCCGATTTCATTGCACTGTCAATCCAAGCAAATGGGTATGTTGTATGTTCTCCTGCAAAGTACACCCTACCTTCATTCTGAAACAAAGCCCTGAGAAAAAAGCTATACTGATATGGGGTAGGAAAAGCAAAGGCCCCCATAGAGAACTTGTCCAGGGCCCATTTCTGAATCACGTGCCTGTTGCACACACTTTCAAGATAATTCTTGGAGATGTTGTGGATTTTTGAAAGATCATCCATAACCACATCAAGACATTCATCATCACTAAGAGGGGCAAAGAAGTCAGCATCGTCATGCAGGGTGTGTGAGACCAGGAGCACCCCAAGGCCACCAGGGAAGTCATGATTGGGATAGGAGACCACTCGTGTTGGGAGATCAGTGAAGGACGTCCCACCTCGGATTCCTTCCCTCTCCCAAAATTTGTCTGTGCAAACTAAGGCAATTTTAGTAGCGCTTGTATAATGCAATGAGCGTAGAGCATAGGCCTTTAAATGGGAAAGAGGAGGCTGGAATTTGATGAGTCGTGTGGCTTTTGCCGTTGCCGTGACAAGGACATAGTCAGCAATCAGAAATGATGAGTCATCTTCATCCTCCTTGTGGAAAAATACCTTCACATTCTTGCTGGAGCGAACGATCTTTTCCACTCTGCTGTTTAAATGGATTATCCTGGACATTTCCTGATAGAAGCTGTTGGGCAGCTGGTCAAATCCACCTGTGATTTCCTCAAAACTGAAGAGGTTGAGGGAGAAGGAATAGGAATAAAGAAAGAAGCGAAAGAATAATCAAGCAAAGTCAATGGGAAAGCCAGATTCACTTAACAGCTATGTTACAAACTTAACAACTGGAGTGAATCGCTTTATAATTGTGGCAAGAAAGGTTGTAAAATGGGGCAAAATTCACTTAACAGCTGCCTTACCTAGCAATTAAAATGTTAGGTTCAGTTGTGGTCATAAGTTGAGGACTATCCAATATTTAGGAAGCTGTCTGAAAGCCATTGATTTTTGAAATAATTCTCAACAATTCTGTTCCATCTTCTACCTAACAGCTGTTCAGATATTTGAAGAAAACTATTATGTCTGTCTTCTCAAGGCCAGACATGCGCAACACCTCCCAACCAGGGGTGAAATTCACTTACCTTCCCTATCAGTTCACCAATGTGCTCACGCACGCCGTCATCTGCGCATGCGCAAAGCCTTCTGCGCATGCACAGAGGCTTAAAGTGTCGCAAAAAAAAGCAACATCATGACGTCCGCATGAGTGGGTGGAGCTGTCAGCCTCCACTCCAGTCTTCATACGCTTTGGAATGATTATACCAGTAGATAGAATGTAAAATGTTTATTTCTGTATTATAAAACTCTTTAGCAAATGAGATGTATCATACCACCGTACAGGGTAAGGGAAAGGAGTCTATTAAGAGTGTCGGCTGACATAACAGGGGGGAGGGATGATTAACGACTGAGTGTTATCAGCGCGCGTTTTCTAACAGACACTGCATTCCTAAGATGACAGACATCTAGAGACCTGTGGAAGAAGATTACCACGAGGGGCTGAGAAGAAGCTGGCATTGGACCAAACCAGCCTGACCTCCTGGAGGAGGAGGGACAAATGGGGGGATATGATATGTTAGCCATATTTTGTCTCAGTTCCAACTTTGCTTGGCTGCTATCAAGACTGTAAAAGTAAAAGTACTTGTTTTCATTCCAAATGAAGTCAAGGTGAATTCTTTCCTATTTATAGTCGGAGGTAGCCTGACATTAAGTTGGAACTCCCATCATGTCTACCAACCAGGATTGCAATCGCAATACCGGGGGGGAAGAAAACCCAAATGTGATGGAAGGACTGCCGCCGGCTGAGCTGGGGGAGGCGTCCGGAGGAATTTTTGCTGACACTTTTAACCCCGAGCTGGAAGTTTGCAGAGCTAAATTAAAGCTGGAAGAGAGAGGAGGCAACCCGACTTCAAGGAACCTCCTCTGGAGTAACTAAAGGAGAAAGGAGAAACTGAGACTTTCGGATTGGCAGGAAGAGAGAGATAAGAGACAGCCTCCAATTGGAAGAAGCACTACGCCTTTTCCGTGAAGTGAAAGTAAGGCAAGCTGCTCGCCAAAGGTATGAATCCTGTTCAGTCCTCCAAGGGGAGGAGAAGAGGAAGAAGAAATTACAAAGGGCCAGTTAGAGGTGATTCCCAGGGCGGTGAGATTTCTGAAGAGCCAGAGCTGGAACTCTCCCCAGAGGAAGCTGAATTGGATGGGGCTGGGCGCCACCTGCTGACCAAGCAAGGCTGCGAGGGAAGGAAAAGCCAAAATTCCCCATATCAGAGAAATTTGATGGAAATGCGAAGGAGTTGGGACTGTTCCTGGCGAAAGTGAATGACCACATGATAGACTGGGGGGAAGATTACTGGTCACAGGCAGCACAAGTGAGAGCTGTGACCCACAATTTGACCGGAAGAGCAGCTGCGTGGTATGTGTCGTTATATACCAACCACTCCCCCTTACTGCAAAACTATGAGCATTTTATGACTGCACTGAGGAGGAGGTTTGAGGACCCCCTGGCAGAGCAAAAGGCCAAAGGTCGGATGAAACCATCAGGCAAGGGAGGAGACCCGTGGCTGATTATAACCAGGAGTTCAGTGATTTGGTTCCCTTGATGAGAGGGTGGTCGGAGGTGACCCTTGTGGACATTTTCAAAGATGGTCTGAATGGAGATCTCTACGAACTGTGTCGAGCACGAGCCTCTCCAACTACGCTGTATGGCTGGTACACCCTGGCAGCAGAGATGGAAATCGAACTAGTGAAGGACTGTGGCAGGAGACAGCGCACTGGAGGCCATCCCTTGGCGGTCCTCCAGGAGGCACCTATGGGGACGCCCCTAGATTGGAGGGAGGAAGACCACGTTCGTCTGCGTGCTACAGATGTGGAAAAGAAGGCCACCGAGCAGCCGACTGTAGGGTTAAGTTGATACCAAGCGCGACCTCTGGTGGTGAAAAGGAACCAGTGAAACCAGCGGCTAAGGGGCGAAACCGGCAAAGTGGGGAGGCGTTGCAAGAAGGGCACGCCCATCAAGGAGGATGGCAAAGCGTCGACCGATACTGATGACAGCAAAACCACATCAGAGTCCGATGAAGACCTTCTGGTGAGTTGGGCACGGGGCCCCTTGGACATTCCAGTCAATCTACATGTACCCTCTTCGGGTAATAAGGGGGAACTGCTAGCACTACTTGATTCTGGATGTACTAGATGCATGGTCAGTCCCGAACTAGTAGAAAAAATGGAACTAAGATTGAGAACCCTAAGTAGGCCCATAGCATTTGCCCAGTTGGATGGCTCTGTGGCAGGAGGAGGACCCGCCCATTTCGTAACAGAACCCATAGAAATGATAATAGGAGACCACCACGAGATTCTGAACTTCATAGTAGCCCCAGGAATGGACCAACCCCTGTTGCTAGGCCTGTCATGGTTGCGAAAATGGAACCCCCATATTAACTGGAGAACGGGAGTCTTACGTTTTCGCTCCAAAACATTAAAAGGGAAAAAGGGGGAACCCAAAGAGGGATCTACCGTGGCCATGTTCCAGGATACGTTGGGGGCAATGATCGAACGGATAGACGGGGAGGAGAGGATACCCAAGGAATACTGGGACTTGCGAGAAGTCTTTAGTGAAAAAGCATCAGACGTACTTCCTCCCCATAGGCCTATTGACTGTGCCATAGACATCCTTCCGGGGGTAAAGCTTCCAAAACCAAAAGCTTATCCCATGACCCAAAAGGAATTGGGGAGCTACGCAAATTCATAGACAAAACCTAGAGCGGGGTTTATCCAACCGCTAGACCTCGTGGCTGCGCCAGTGATGTTCCGGGAAAAGAAAGATGGCTCCTTTCGTCTTATAGTTGACTATAGGAACCTAAACGCCGTGTGCGCCCGAAAACATATACCCCATGCCACTCATGAAAGATATGTTAGCACATTTAGCGAAGGGAAAATTCTTCACCAAACTGGACCTGCGAGAAGCCTACTACAGAGTTCGTATAAAAGAGGGGGATGAATGGAAAACCGCTTTCAACTGTCCACTAGGATGTTTCCAGTTTCGAGTACTGCCCTTTGGACTGCAGGGGGCGCCTGCAGTTTTTATGCAACTAATAAATGAAATACTCCATCAGCATTTGTTCAAAGGAGTTCTTGTCTACCTTGATGACATACTTATCTATACAGAAACAATGGAAGAACATATTAAACTAGTAAGAGCTGATCACAAAAATCTAGAAGCTCTAAAGACTCCTAGAAAACTTTCACCTAAACAAGCCCGCTGGGCTCAATATTTTAACCGCTTTAATTTCACTTTACATTACATTCCTGGGGGGAAAAACTTCTTAGCGGATGCTCTCTCACGTTTGCCCCAATACAATTGCACTCGTTCCGAGGTGGTTCGACCAATACTTCCCGTGCAACAGTTGGCAGCCCCAGCAATAACTAGAAGTCACTCCAAAGCTAACCCCTCACTCCCAGATGAACTGACCAAGTCGTTTAAAGAATCTTTAAACACCGATGACTGGTACTTAGCGCATTCCCATGAATGCACACTCCGTGATGGACTAGCTTGGATTGGAACAAAACTATATGTTCCTCTATCACTCAGAGAAACCATCCTACAATGATGCCATGATGCTAAAATGGCAGGACATTTTGGATTTGTGAAAACTTTGCATCTTCTTAAGAGACAATTTTGGTGGCCAAGTCTTAAAAAAGACATTCAAGCATATGTAGCAAGTTGTCCTATTTGCGCATCATCCAAAAGGCCTCCGGGAAAACCTCCTGGACTACTTCAAATGGTAGCCAGGCCAGGAACCCCATGGAAAGAAATATCCATGGATTTCATAGTGGAATTACCTGAAAGTTCAGGCAATACTGTTATATGGGTTGTAACTGACCTTTTCTCCAAACAAGTCCATTTTATTCCATGTTCAAAAATACCCTCCTCAAAGACTCTAGCAAGGTTGTTTGTACAACACATTTATAGACTCCACGGAGTTCCTGATCGCATCATTTCAGATCGAGGAGTTCAATTCACTTCTCAATTTTGGAAAGAATTTTACGACTCATTGGCTCCCAAGGATTAAGCTCCTCCCATCATCCCCAAACTAATGGAAGCTGTGAACGTTCGAACTCTGTACTAGAACAATATCTGCGATGTTATGTTAACTACCAGCAAGACAATTGGGCAGATCTCTTACCGTTTGCTGAAGTTGCCTACAACAACTCAATTCATAGTAGCACGGGATTTACTCCTTTTAAAATAGCTTCAGGTCAAGATTTTGTTCCTATCTCGGAACTCCCAAAGGAAGAAACTACTGTTTCCTCTTTGTCAGAATGGATAGATCAAATACAAAGCACATGGAAAATGACTCGCAAAGCGATCGACGACGCTCATCGTGCGCATAAAAAACAAGCAGATAAAAAAAGGTCCCCTGAGAACAAATATCAAGTGGGCGATAAGGTTTATCTATCCACCAAATATCTTCAAACCACTCAGAAATCTAAGAAACTTGGACCCAAATATGTGGGACCTTTCCCCATAGTAAAAATCATCAACCCCGTGACGGTACAACTAGATTTACCAAAAACACTTAGGAGAATTCACCCCGTTTTCCATGTGAGCTTGCTGAAACCTGAACACACATCTACTTTCCGTCCTAACCGTACACCCCCTCCTATACCAATTCTCATAGAGGGCGAACAACACTTTGAAATAAAAGAAATTTTAGATTCAAGAAAACATAGAAATAAAATTCAATATCTTATTGCTTGGAAACACTTCCCGTTATCCCAAGCTGAATGGGTGAACAAAGAAGATGTTCGTGCATCGGAAAAGATAGCACAATTCTATAAAAAATATCCTGACAAACCCTAACTTCTCTTTTTTCTTTCTAGGACTGACGTCCTTGTTGCAGGAGGGCCGAATGTCAGCCTCCACTCCAATCTTCGTATACTTTTGAATGATTATATCAGTAGATAGAATGTGAAATGTTTATTTCTGTATTATAAAACTATTAAGAAAATGAGATGTATCATACCACCGTACAGGGTAAGGGAAAGGAGCCTATTAAGAGTGTCGGCTGACATAACAGGGGAGGGATGATTAACGACTGAGTGTTATCAGCGCTTTTCTAACAGACACTGCATTCCTAAGATGACTGACATCTAGAGACCTGTGGAAGAAGATTACCACGAGGTGCTGAGGAGAAGCTGGCATTGGACCAAACCAGCCTGACCTCCTGGAGGAGGAGGGACAAATGGGGGGATATGATATGTTAGCCATATTTTGTCTCAGTTCCAACTTAGCTTGGCTGCTATCATGACTGTAAAAAGTAAAAGTACTTGTCTTTGTTCCAAATGAAGTCAAGGTGTATTCTTTCCTAATTATAGTCGGAGGTAGCCTGACATTAAGTTGGAACTCACATCATGTCTACCAACCAGGATTGCAATCGCAATACCGGGGGGGAAGAAAACCCAAATGTGATGGAAGGCCTGCTGCCGGCTGAGCTGGGGGAGGCGTCCGGAGGTATTTCTTCTGTCAGTTTTAACCCTGAGCAGTTGGAAGAAGAGAGGAGGCAACCCGACTTCAAGGAACCTCCCTCTGGAGTAACTACAAGGAGAAAGGAGAAACTGCGCACTTTTTCCGAGTGGTCTGAGGAGCAGAAAGTCAGAGACAGCCTCCAATTGGAAGAAGCACTACGCCTATTTTGTGAAGTGAAAGTAAGGCAAGCTGCTCGCCAAAGGTATGAATCCCCTGTTCAGTCCTCCAAGGGGGGAGGAGAAGAGGAAGAAGAAATTACAAAGAGGCCAGTTAGAGGTGATTCCCAGGGCGGTGAGATTTCTGAAGAGCCGGGAACTCTCTCCCCAGAGGAAGCTGAATTGGCTGGGGGCTGGGCGCCACCTGCTGACCAAGCAAGGCAGCGCAGGGGAAGGAAAAAGCCCAAAATTCCCCCCATATCAGAAAAATTTGATGGAAATGCGAAGGAATTGGGACTGTTCCTGGCGAAAGTGAATGACCACATGATAGACTGGGGGGAAGATTATTGGTCACAGGCAGCACAAGTGAGAGCTGTGACCCACAATTTGACCGGAAGAGCAGCTGCGTGGTATGTGTCGTTATATACCAACCACTCCCCCTTACTGCAAAACTACGAGCATTTTATGACTGCACTGAGGAGGAGGTTTGAGGACCCCCTGGCAGAGCAAAAGGCCAAAGGTCGTATGAAAACCATCAGGCAAGGGAGGAGACCGGTGGCTGATTATAACCAGGAGTTCAGTGATTTAGTTCCCTTGATGAGAGGGTGGTCGGAGGTGACCCTTGTGGACATTTTCAAAGATGGTCTGAATGGAGATCTCTACGAACTGTGTCGAGCACGAGCCTCTCCAACTACGCTGTATGGCTGGTACACCCTGGCAGCAGAGATGGAAATCGAGCTAGTGAAGGACCGTGGCAGAAGACAGCGCACTGGAGGGCCATCCCTTGGCCGTTCTCCAGGAGGTACCTATAGGGACGCCCCTAGATTGGAGGGAGGAAGACCACGTTCGTCTGCGTGCTACAGATGTGGAAAAGAAGGCCACCGAGCAGCCGACTGTAGGGTTAAGTTGATACCAAGCGCGACCTCTGGTGGTGAAAAGGAACCAGTGAAACCAGTGGCTAAGGCGCGTAAACCGGCAAAAGTGGGGGAGGGCGTTGCCAAGAAGGGCACTCCCATCAAAGAGGATGGCGAAGCGTCGACCGATACTGACGACAGCAAAACCACGTCAGAGTCCGATGAAGACCTTCTGGTGAGTTGGGCACAGGGCCCCTTGGACATTCCAGTCAATCTACATGTACCCTCTTCGGGTAATAAGGGGGAACTGCTAGCACTACTCGATTCTGGATGCACTAGATGTATGGTCAGTCCCGAACTAGTAGAAAAAATGGAACTAAGATTGAGAACCCTAAGTAGGCCCATAGCGTTTGCCCAGTTGGATGGCTCTGTGGCAGGGGGAGGGCCCGCCCATTTCGTAACAGAACCCATAGAAATGATAATAGGAGACCACCGCGAAATTCTGAACTTCATAGTAGCCCCAGGAATGGACCAACCCCTGTTGCTAGGCCTGTCATGGTTGCGGAAATGGAACCCCCATATTAACTGGAGAACGGGAGTCCTACGTTTCCGTTCCAAAACATTAAAAGGGGAAAAGGGGGAACCCAAGAAGGGATCTACTGTGGCCATGCACCAGGATACGTTGGGGGCAATAATCGAACGGATAGACGGGGAGGAGAGAATACCCAAGGAATACTGGGACTTGCGAGAAGTCTTTAGTGAGAAAGCATCAGACGTACTTCCTCCCCATAGGCCTATTGACTGTGCCATAGACATCCTTCCGGGGGTAAAGCTTCCAAAACCAAAAGCTTATCCCATGACCCAAAAGAATTGGGTGAGCTACGAAATTCATAGACAAAAATCTTGAGCGAGGGTTTATCCAACCGGCTAGACCTCGCGTGGCTGCGCCAGTGATGTTCCGGGAAAAGAAAGATGGCTCGTTTCGTCTTATAGTTGACTATAGGAACCTAAACGCCGTGTGCGCCGAAAACATATACCCCATGCCACTCATGAAAGATATGTTAGCACATTTAGCGAAGGGAAAATTCTTCACCAAACTGGACCTGCGAGAAGCCTACTACAGAGTTCGTATAAAAGAGGGGGATGAATGGAAAACCGCTTTCAACTGTCCACTAGGATGTTTCCAGTTTCGAGTACTGCCCTTTGGACTGCAGGGGGCGCCCGCAGTTTTTATGCAACTAATTAATGAAATACTCCATCAGCATCTGTTCAAAGGAGTTCTTGTCTACCTTGACGACATACTTATCTATACTGAAACAATGGAAGAACATATTAAATTAGTAAGAACTGTTCTCAAAAAGTTATTATCTGCAGAACTATATTGCAAGCTATCCAAATGTGATTTCCATCAAACCAAAATAGACTATTTAGGATATCGCATTTCAGCTGATGGGTTAGAAATGGATCCAGAGAAAGTAAAAGCTGTCTTGGAATGGGCCCCCCCACGCACACGCAAGCAACTCCAAAGTTTTTTGGGATTCGCAAATTTCTATCGTCAATTCATCCCCTCCTTTGCTCAAATTGCTTTACCAATCACTAACCTCTTGAAAACTAAAGGAGACATGAAACCCAAACCATCATTACCCCTCGAATGGACAATGGAATGTCAGGCAGCGTTTGAAAAATTGAAACGACTCTTTGCCGCCGAACCTATTTTAAAGCACCCTGATATGGCTGTTCCTTTGTAATACAAGCTGATGCAAGTGATGTAGCAGTCGGAGCCGTTTTGCTCCAAAACAATACTGATGGTAAACTACAACCCTGTGCTTTCACTTCGAAAATTGACTGAAACTGAAAGACGATGGGCTATTTGGGAAAAGGAAGCATTTGCAGTGCATTGGGCTCTACGGACATGGAGACAATTCTTAGAAGGTTCAAATCATCCTTTTGAAGTTTGGACTGATCACAAAAATCTAGAAGCTCTAAAGACTCCTAGAAAACTTTCACCTAAACAAGCTCGCTGGTCTCAATATTTTAACCGCTTTAATTTCACTTTACATTACATTCCTGGGGGGAAAAACTTCTTAGCGGATGCTCTCTCACGTTTGCCCCAATACAATTGCACTCGTTCCGAGGTGGTTCGACCAATACTTCCCGTGCAACAGTTGGCAGCCCCAGCAATAACTAGAAGCCACTCCAAGGCTGACCCCTCACTCCCAGATGAACTGACCAAGTCGTTTAAAGAAGCTTTAAACACCGATGACTGGTACTTAGCGCATTCCCATGAATGCACACTCCGTGATGGACTAGCTTGGATTGGAACAAAACTATATGTTCCTCTATCACTCAGAGAAACCATCCTACAACGATGCCATGATGCTAAAATGGCAGGACATTTTGGATTTGTAAAAACTTTGCATCTTCTTAAGAGACAATTTTGGTGGCCAAGTCTTAAAAAAGACGTTCAAGCATATGTAGCAAGTTGTCCTATTTGCGCATCATCCAAAAGGCCTCCGGGAAAACCTCCTGGACTACTTCAAACGGTAGCCAGACCAGGAACCCCATGGAAAGAAATATCCATGGATTTCATAGTGGAATTATCTGAAAGTTCAGGCAATACTGTTATATGGGTGGTAACTGACCTTTTCTCCAAACAAGTTCATTTTATTCCATGTTCAAAAATACCCTCCTCAAAGACTCTAGCAAAGTTGTTTGTACAACACATTTATAGACTCCACGGAGTTCCTGATCGTATCATTTCAGATCGAGGAGTTCAATTCACTTCTCAATTTTGGAGAGAATTTTTACGACTCATTGGCTCCGCCAAGGATTGAGCTCCTCCCATCATCCCCAAACTAATGGAAGCTGTGAACGTCAACTCTGTACTAGAACAATATCTGCGATGTTATGTTAACTACCAGCAAGACAATTGGGCAGATCTCTTACCGTTTGCTGAAGTTGCCTACAACAACTCAATTCATAGTAGCACGGATTTACTCCTTTAAAATAGCTTCAGGTCAAGATTTTGTTCCTATCTCGAACTCCCAAAGGAAGAAACTACTGTTTCCTCTTTGTCAGAATGGATAGATCAAATACAAAGCACATGGAAAATGACTCAAGCGATCGACGACGCTCACCGTGCGCATAAAAACAAGCAGATAAAAAAGGTCCCTGAGAACAATATCAAGTGGGCGATAAGGTTTATCTATCCACCAAATATCTTCAAACCACTCAAAATCTAAGAAACTTGGACCCAAATATGTGGGACCTTTCCCCATAGTAAAATCATCAACCCGTGACGGTACAACTAGATTTACCAAAAACACTTAGGAGAATCCACCCCGTTTTCCATGTGAGTTTGCTGAAACCTGAACACACGTCTGCTTTCCGTCCTAACCGTACACCCCCTCCTATACCAATTCTCATAGAGGGAGAACAACACTTTGAAATAAAAGAAATTTTAGATTCAAGAAAACATAGAAATAAAATTCAATATCTTATTTCCTGGAAACACTTCCCGTTATCCGAAGCTGAATGGGTGAACAAAGAAGATGTTCGTGCATCGGAAAAGATAGCACAATTCTATAAAAAATATCCTGACAAACCCTAACTTCTCTTTTTTCTTTCTAGGACTGACGTCCTTGTTGCAGGAGGGCCGAATGTCAGCCTCCACTCCAATCTTCATATGCTTTGGAATGATTATACCAGTAGATAGAATGTAAAATGTTTATTTCTGTATTATAAAACTCTTTAGGAAATGAGATGTATCATACCACCGTACAGGGTAAGGGAAAGGAGCCTATTAAGAGTGTCGGCTGACATAACAGGGGGGAGGGATGATTAACGACTGAGTGTTATCAGCGCGCGTTTTTCTAACAGACACTGCATTCCTAAGATGACTGACATCTAGAGACCTGTGGAAGAAGATTACCACGAGGGGCTGAGAAGAAGCTGGCATTGGACCAAACCAGCCTGACCTCCTGGAGGAGGAGGGACAAATGGGGGGATATGATATGTTAGCCATATTTTGTCTCAGTTCCAACTTAGCTTGGCTGCTATCATGACTGTAAAAAGTAAAAGTACTTGTCTTTGTTCCAAATGAAGTCAAGGTGTATTCTTTCCTGATTATAGTCGGAGGTAGCCTGACAGGAGCCTCCTGCAGCCACCGCTACTGGTTTGCCCGAGCCGGACAGAACCGGCTGGATTTTACCCCTGCTCCCAGCCATTCCTCATAAGGTTCCTTTCAAGCCCCTTGTTATTATAATTGTTCTTTCAGACATTCTGAAGTTTGTCCATGTACTTTCAAAATTGCAATGTCTTGGTTGAAACTTCATCAATAGGTTTTACTGTGTGTGAACACTGTTTCATAACAATCAAGGTAATACAAAAATCCTACCCATTCTCATCTGAGAAGGCTATGTAACCCAGGACAGAAGTGAAAAATGACATATAGTATCCGGCACCTTCATTCAAAAAATCTCCAATCATCTCTACTGCCCCACTGCTCAGATTTCCTTCCTTAATTAAATATTCCTGTTAAAGAAAAATCAGAATTGATGAGGGGGGGAAATACAGGTACTTCCTTTTTGAATTACAGTTAATTTTGTAGGAGAAGAGAAGGCAGAGCTGGGGGGGGTGGAGTTAAGCATGTCATAAGTTTAGAGTCATTGTGTTGCCACAACCAATTTAGTGTTGAACTTCAGTTGACCAGATTAATGTCAGGTGCAAAGAATCAGGAGCATTCATAAGGATGCAGCATAGAAGATTTATTCAAGCCTGTGCACAAGAATGTAGTCAACTAAAATTTAACACTAATTCAGGAGGAGTTGGACTTGGCAAGTTTGTGGGAACACAACAACTCGAAGTAATACTAACAGAGTTGGAAGCGATCTTGGAGGTCTTCTAGTCCAACCCCCTGCTTAAGCAGGAAACCCTACACCATTTCAGACAAAGGGTTATCCAACATCTTAAAAACTTCCAGTGTTGGAGCAACCACAATTTCTGGAGGCAAATTGTTCCACTGATTGATTGTTCTAACTGTCAGGAAATTTCTCCTTAGTTCTAGGTTGCTTCTCTCCTTGATTAGTTTCCACCCATTGCTTCTTCTTTTGCCTTCAGGTGCTTTGGAGAATAGTTTGACCCCTTCTTCTTTGTGGCAGCTACAAATTTTCTCCTACAAATTTGTTTTAAATTAGAATGTAATTCTCTTACCTTGGTGGAATATGAGTCATATTTCATTTTCAGCCTTGTGCAGTTTTTTGTTGTCTGACAAGAGTCATAAACAAAGGAAGCAGATTAGAACAAAGAAATATGTAAAATTCTCCAAGCTGTGTTTTGTATCCTCTCTACTCTCAGTACTCTAGACCAGTGATGGCTAACCTTTTCCAGACTGAGTGCCCAGAGTATGTATGCGAATGCGCGTGTGCGCACCTGAACCCCCAAAATGTAATGTGAGCACAGTCCCCATGCATGCACCCCACCCCCCGCACATGTGCACGTGGTATGTGCTCCATCCCCCAGGCATGCATAGCAGAGACCTGAAAACTAGACGGCCGGTGGGAGGAGCTTGCGCATACACGGCAGACCTGCGCTGGGGCAACAGCTCGTGTGCCCACATAGAGAGCGCTGTGTGCCCCCTCTGGCACGCATGCCATAGGTTCACCATCACAGCTCTAGACTATTTCTAGGCATACAATACAGATGGTTCTGAACTTACAACAGTTCATTTAGTGACTTCTCTATTGAAAAGGCACTAAAAAAGTGACTTATGACCATTTTTCACACGTTATGACCATTGCAGCATCCTCATGGTCATGTGATCAACATTTGGATGTTTGGCTACTGGTTCATATTCATGATGGTTGCAGTGTCCCGGGGTCATGCAATCCCCTTTTATGACCTTCGGACAAGCGAAGTAAATGGGGGAAGCCAGATTCACTTAACAACCATGTTACTAACTGAACAACTGCAATGATTCACTTAACAACTGTGGCAAGAAAGATTCTAAATTGGGGCAAAGTTCACCTAACAACTGTCTCACATAGCAACAGAAATGTTGGGCTCATTGTGATCCTAATTCAAGGATTACCTGTATTATAGCAAATAATGCAACTGAGCAATTAAAACTTACAAATTTAATGCATACTTGCGGCTTTATCTGTGTATAGACAATCATTAGCAGGATATGATTATTATCTCACCATTTGGAGTGAGAGGACTCGGTATCTGAACTGAGCAAAGTAGCATCTTGGCAATGTTATAAAGCAGGGGTGTCAAACTGACTTTTTATGAGGCCTGGATCAAAATTGTAGTTCTCCTGTACCGACCAGCTGGGAGTGGAAGGTGGAGACAGGATGAAAACCTCCTTCAGTACGTTGCCGGCCATGGGCTTTGCTAGCAGAGGCACCGCAGGCTGATCCTTTGCTATTTCCAGGCCAGCCCTGTGGGCCAGATTTAAATACCCAGCAGGCAGGATCAGGCCCATGGGCCTTGTTGTGTCTGCACCTCCCGAGCCAGGCCTCCTGCCAGAAAGTGACTTGGAAAGTGAGGGGAAAAGGCCATCAGGACTTACCTCGGGAGCACCGGCTTCCCTGGCTCAGCTCCAGGAGCCAGTGGCAGGCCAGGTGGAAGAGATAACGAGGCCTCTGTCCCCTGACTCTTTTCCCCCCACAGGCCATGCCTCCAGACCCGGCTGATGGCAATCAGGCCTGGCTGGATCCTAGGTTTCGTACGCAGGAGAGGCGGGAACAACAGAAGCAGGGGTGGGGCAGGCCTAGGAAGTGCTGAGTCATGGAGCCACACCCCACAGGATATATAGGCAGCAAGAGCTGCTGTGCCTCTTCGTAGCAGGCAAATCAACTGATTAACTAAGAGCTGAAGTACTGTTTGTTCCTGGATGACTCATGGCATCGAGAGAGATAACAGAGACATTTGGCAGACGCTCGCTAATTTGCTGCCAGGGCTGATAGTGCCGGCTAATTAAGCCATCGCTCGGACGGAGCCAAGGGGGGACAGAACAGGCCTTGAGTTTGACACCCATGCTATAAAGTCATACCTACTCTGTCCAACGCACTCTTGTAGAGCTCTTCAGCAGATTTTCCCAACTCAGTGCGACGCATCGGATATCCAAACACATTTGGCTTTTCATTTGTAGCTGACACCCTTTCTCTTCTATTTCTGAACAAGTACCAGGCATTTTTATTCGACAGAGCAAAGGGGTTTAAAGGCAGATTGAACTTCTTAATATATTCATGACAAATTCTGGTTGGAAAAAAATGCAAAAAAAGTGAGTCACTGCAGGTTAATTGCTAGACCGTTAAAAAAAGAGTAGAAAAAAAAAGATGGGAATATATTTCTCTGCATCTGGCTTTCAATCTCTCTTAGATGCTCCTGGCAGATGTTCTTCAAAAGATAACACACAAACTTTTCAGTTTTCAATCTGAGCGGAGATAATGAGGGAATTACCTCTAGGAAAATATCAAAAAGGTATTTAAAAAGAGAGAAACATGTATTGTTAAGCAAGGCAGTCACTTGAAGCGTAGGAGTCACTAAATGAAGTAAGGCAGTTGCTTGAAATGAAGGAGTCACTAAGTGAAAGCACCTGTTGTGTCTCGTCCGCTTTCACCGCAGCTGGGGCCTTCTTATCTGCTTCCGAACGCTGAGGAATGTCCTAGTATGCCTCCCGGCCCGAGCCCTGGCTCCATGCCCAGACAGGCTGAGGAGGAAGAAGTACCTCCAGCCCCCAGCTCTGGCTCCATGCCCAGGCAAACGGAGCAACTAGACCCCTCCCCTTCCCCCACAGCATGTGAGCCTGAGGGAGGTCAATTATCAACAGCTGCAGACTGGAGTGACCCTCGCTTCAGAAGAATTGATAGGCGGCGGCAACAGAAAAAAGGGAGGGGCAGGCCTGGATAAGTGCTGAGTCATGGAACCACACCCCATGTCCTATATAAAGGATCTGCTTTCTGGCATTCTCTGAGTCAGACAAAGTCTAACATATCTTGCTGAAGTCACTTTCTGGTCTCCTGCCTGCCTTGAGAACTTTGCTAGGACTTTGGCAGAGCTGCAGAGGCACGCCTGATTCGGATTTCCCTGACCCGGCCGTCAGCGGAGGAGTGGGACACGACAGCACCAGTACAGTGGTGGGTTGTTCCTGGTTTGGTCCAGTTCTTTAGAACTGGTAGTAAAAGCGGCAGGAAGCTCCACCCACCCGCCCAGATGTCATAATTGACAATCTGCGCATGCGCAGTAGCGCGTGCGTGCGTGCGAACAAAGCAAGGGCATGTGCACTCCCATTGCAAACTGGTAGTAAAGGTAAGTAGAACCCACCCCTGGACCAGTGTGCTTGCGATCTTACTTCAGCTTTCCTTTGCTTTACAGACCTGCAAAGGTTGTAAAATCAAGGATTGGTCATAAAGTTACTTTTTCATCAATGTCATAATTGTGAATGGTCATTAAACGAGGTAGTCGCTAAATGAGGGTTAACTGTACTATATATAATACTTTACTAGCAATTGGATTAAATGTTGATTGAAGACGCAGAAGTTTAATGTGCTGTCTGAAGTTCAGTTTTGCCAATCACTAGTTTGAGATCTATGTGGGGAGTCTCCCCCCTAGCTAGATTTGAGCTTGTGGGGAGACTAAAATCTCTCTTGCATGAGATAACGTCAAATGAGTTACAATTCAATGTTTAGTTGAAATCTTACAGTACTTGTTGAATATGTAAATAGAGAGTGAAGCTGGGAGCATAGGCTTCACTCAGGTCCGGGTTTAGCCAGATATTAGCATACCTGCCGCTCATTGGTCCATTCGAGTAGCGGGAAAATTTAAGCAATGTCAGTGGCTAGGCTGCCAGCTAGCCTAGCAGAAGTTTTTCCAAGCCGCAAATAAAGAGCTGAAGTTATTTGCTGAAGTCCTGCCTCTTCTTTCAACTCCCACACTTAACAGTACTTCTAAGCAGAAAAATGGTGTTGAGGACAGAATGCCAGGAGTCAGGTGTTGTGCTCATTTTTGTGTATAGAGTAGACTTTTAATAATATAGATTGAGCTTATTACAATTACTAGTTGCATTTGGTGATTTATATTGTGTTGCACAAGAATAGAATAGAATAGAATAGAATAGAATAGAATAGAATAGAATAGAATAGAATAGAATAGACCAGTGATGGCTAACCTTTTGCCTTTTTGGGTGGTGGCGTGCCCTTGTGCCCACACCCATTATTCAATGCCTCCCCCACTCACGCATGCGTGTGTGACACACACACACCCCGTACTCCCCTTGCTTTTAGCACGTGACAGCAAAAAGGTTACCAGTGGGCCCGGTAGGCCCGTTTTTCACCTTTCTTGGAGCCTGGGGAGGATGGAAACAGCCTTCCCCACCACCCCCCGGAGGCTGTCCGGAAGCCGGAAATGGCCTGTTTCCCAACTCCCAGAAGGCCCGTTTTTCACACTCCCCAGGCTCCAGAGGCTTTCTTGGGGCCTTGGGAAGGTGGAAAAGGCCTTCCCGCCCCTCCCCCTCCCCGGAGGCCCTCTGTAGGCCAGAAACTACCCATTTCCTGACTTCCAGGAAGTGCATGCTGGAGCTGAGCTAGGTCAACGCTTGCGTGCCCACAGATATGGCTCCGTGTGCTACTTGTGGGCAAGTTGGGCAATTGAATATCAAAAAACATGAGAAGAGGATCTGGGTAAAATTGCTGAAAAGAGCCAAAAAGACAGGGAAAAAAGGAAGACAGTTTTAGGAAGAGAGGAAAAAGTGATGAGAAAAACCCTGGAAGCCATTTCTGAAGCCAGAATACTAGAAAGGTGTGCGTGTGTTATTGGTTTCACAGCCTCTTTATTACCTGTGGGCCTTAGGTAGGCGCATCGCTCCCAATTCCACATACCAATCTTTCTCGCGATGAGTCTTTATCCGCCCACCAACACGGTCACTAGCCTCTAAGACATGAACCTAGGAACAAATATATTACGACAGCTTTTCTTGTTTCCACCTGCCTCTTCCTCTGACGAATTGCTATTCCCCAAATGTAACAAACTCCAGATTTTTCTGGACAAGCAATGTTTCTAATTGATAAAAGAATTCATATTCAAATGTCTGTGGGAAGCATACAAGCAGCACTTTTAACAGTTAATTTAATCTAACAGAATGTTTCCAATTCACTAAGAAACATGGAGACAAAAAATGCCATCCACAAATAAATCTCTTAATTTGTTGAGATTTTGAATCCTATCAAATACCAAATAACATAGAATGTGGTTTATTAAATATTTATTAAGACACTGTTATCTATGTCAATTTTCAAATACCGCAAATACAAAATTTGATGCTAGTTATCAAAAGTTTGATTTTTTGATAGAGATCCTGCATTAGGAAGGGTCAGTATAATTTACTGAAGACCATGTGTTTGTCAAGGCCTGTGAGACATTGGTAGTTTGGATTTAGTTCTTTGCTTAGCCACCTCCTTCTGTATAAAGCAGTAGTATTTAAACGGGGGGGGTGGGATAATTTAGGCATAACCTGGAGGATAATAAAGGACATGGTAACTCAATGGTTAACATACTATGTTTTAGACCATTAAAGGTCTATAGCTCAGCAGTTCAAGAGCTGAGTACAGTGAGACAAAGTGAGCTCCCATCACTTGCCTCAGCTCCTGCCAACTTAGCAGTTTGAAAGCATGTAAATGCAAGTAGATGGATAGGTACCACATTCCAAGCATGTGGGAAGGTAACAGTGTATCGTGTTTCGCCATATGCTCTGTGCTGCGGTGTGATATCATGCTGGCCACAATACCACAGCAATATCTCTGAACAGCAGTGGCTCTTTGGCTTAAGAAACAGAGATGAGCACTGCCTCCTAAAGTCGGCCACAAGTAGCGAAGTAAAGCTCCCCACAACACCCAGGAGGGTAATGGAGGAATTTGTGATTCCTTGCTTGTGAGTCAAAGATCCAATTTGGGACCACCACTGCAATCTGCTGCTTGTAAAATAACACAGCCTGGTTTTGTTTTATTTTGTTTTTGTGAGGATAATGGCTTTAGTGGAGACTGGGAAAAGGGATAATTGGGCCAAACAGCTTAAGAACCACTGTTGTAAAGTTTGAATTATACTGACCTACTTTCTTCTCTTGGAGGTCATGTTGAGATATTACACTGGAGCACAACATTTTTAATACATCTCCCACCACTCACCACAGGTACCTCTCCATATTGTTGAGGGTTGAGATTGAAGACTGGTCTTTTCCCATCAACACCATTACCTGATGTCCAGCATCTTTCAGTAATTTGGCAGCAGTGAGTCCACTTATTCCTGCCCCAACAATCACAATTCTTTTTGGCTTTGGTATCTTTTCCAGCCCATTTCTGGCAATATTTAACAGCTCCTCATAGTTAGGGTCCTCAAAACATTTCATCCAATCTTCCTGTTCATTGGCCTGGTTTTCAGAGACCCAGATGGCCATGAGAAGTAGTACGTGTGACAAACTTGCTAGAAAAAAAGCCAAGCTTTGATTGAAAGGTGGAAGGGAGACAGCAAATGAAAAAATGTTTTGGTCAGCTTTCCTGAGTCAGGCATTTAATTCTGAAGCCATGGATCTTTTCTGGAGAAATCTTCATCCACGTAAGTAACCATTTGGTCTTAGCTCACCAGTAAGGACACCTTGTTAATTGAGTGGACATACAGCAACAGCAACCTCATTTCAAGTAGCTTAAAGAACCAGTTAACAAAATGGCTAAGAAAGAACACCAAAATCCTTTTTACACTCATAATTACTAATAGCTGAATGAACAATGATCTAACTTGTGACAATTTTAACCAATCTATGAATGTATGCAAAAAAATTGTATGTGGGAACATTCATTTTTTCATATCTGTATAATCATTCTATCATCTTACTTCATGACAATGAAAGGAGGCTTGATTAGGAGGGATGTAAAAAAATCCACTTACAAAGATCAGAATCATGCAAGCCATGATATTCCCTTTGGCATTCTATGGAAGTTAAAACTGGACTTTAAAGAAGCAGGATAGGAAGAGATTATTGGTGCCTTTGAACTTTGGTGTTAGACAAGAGTACCATGGACAGCCAGGAAAAGAACTAATGGATCATCAAACAAATCAGCACAGAATCCAGTTATCCTGCTTTGGACAAATGATGCAAGGACATAACTCTCTGGAGAAGACTTTATACTGTATACAATATTTACAGACCCCTCACATCCTGGACATAAACTGTTTCAACTTCTACCCTCAAAATGACGCTACAGAGCACTGCACACCAGAACAACTAGACACAAGAACAGTTTTTTCCCGATAGCCATCACTCTGCTAAACAAATAATTCCCTCAACACTGTCAGACTATTTACTAAATCTGCACTACTATTAATATTTTCATCGTTCCCATCACCCATCTCCTTCCACTTACGACTGTATGATTGTAACTTTGTTGCTTGTTTCCTTATGATTTATATTGATATTGTTTCCTGATTGCTTATTTGTACCCTATGACTATCATTTAAGTGTTGTACCTTATGATTCTTGATGAGTGTATCTTTTCTTTTATGTACACTGAGAGCATATGCACCAAGACAAATTCCTTTTGTGTCCAATCACACTTGGCCAATAAAAAAAATTCTATTTTATTTATTTACTTATTAATTTATTAATTTATTAATTTATTTATTTATTTATTTATTTATTTATTTGTCAACAAGAACAAGGAAACAAGTAACAGCATAGACATAGACACCAAAAAAAGGATATAAATAGGCAAAACATAGCCATAAACACATAGAATGATTACATATAATTGGGAACAGTAGGACAGGGACAGTAGGCACGCTGGTGCGCTTATGCACGCCCCCTTATGTTACATTAGGACTTTTGCCCTAGAACCATACAAGGTGACTTTGGGTCAATCATTCTCTGCCAACCTCACAGAATGGCACAGATACAGTATAATAGCAATAGCACTTAGACTTATATACCGCTTTACAGTGCTTTGCAGCCCTTTCTAAGCGGTTTGCAGAATCAGCATATGGCCCCCAAACAATCTGGGTCCTCATTTTACCCACTTTGGAATAAAGAAGGGAGGTTTTGATGGAAGCCCCCTTGAACTCTTGGAGGAAAGGCAGACTAGCAGTCTAAAATTAAACATACAGTTTAAAATGCTTCATTTGATTCAGAGTTGTTTTTTTTTCCTCATGCAAGTTGCTGAATTAGAGAAATCAAATCGTATTTGGAGGGGGATGTTGGGGAAGAAGCGAAGGATTTAGTTACACACTATCCCCAGTTCTGTGTGTGGGGAAAAAATGTCGACAAGAACATAGAAATGAATTTTATGAATTATGGAGAACTCAGTTAATCAAGTCTTTTTGTCAAGCCATGGGCATTAAATACAGCCAATTTTTTTCCAAACCTAACAGGTTTTTCAGCTACGTTTTGGGCAAATTATATTTTCATTAGGAAATTAACAAATAGAAGTGATTCGTGGTAACCTTTTACTTTGGATTCCAAAAAAGGTGATGCTTTGTAGCACGTTGAGATATGCTCGTAGCTCTGTCAGCAATTCTTTAACCCAAACAATTTAAGGTATTTAATATTAAGATATTCTCCAGGTTTTCAAGAAGAGACTGGACAGCCACTTATCCAGAATGGCATGGTGTCTCCTACTTGAGCCGAAGGTTGGACTAGAAGCCCTCTAAGATCCCTTTCAGCCCTATTATTCCATGTTCTATTACTACTGCAGAAGGTAAATGCATGGTCCAGAAACCTACCTAAGTAGCTGCTAACAGAAACACTACAAACAAACTTCTTCCTTTTGATTCCAAAAGAAATTCATCATATATCATCATTACATAAATGTACACAAAGTACATAAGGCTTCTAAAATAATGTCTATGTAGAAAATGAAATACTTACAGGACTTGGCCATGTTCGATGAGCTGGGAAAGGATGCAAATCTGCGCTCTTATTTATACTCAAGAGGCATCCGGCTGAGGGGAATGGGTCCAACTCACTGCAGCCAGGTAGGTGTGACTTGGTGGGTGTGGCCATCTGAGCATCACCAGGTGGGCGTGGTCAGGTCAATGTGAAGGATTAAGCGCAGCCGGCTCAACGCAGATGACTCGGGGTGGCTGGGTGAGCGTGGCCAGGTGGATGCAACTACTTGGGTGTGGCTGGGTAGTGGGCACCAGGTGGGTGTTGCCAGGTGGGTGCAGAACAAGTAACCCCAGGCAACTGGACATGGAGACAATTTGGCACCGTGCCAGAACAAAAACCACTTGGAGACCAAAGATGGTATTCAGCCAGCTCAGACCAGTTCGCCTGAATCGGCAGCGGAAATTGCAGGTGGAGCAAAGCGTATGCGTGGAAGGCTGGGTGCATGTGTGGAAGGCAGGTGAGCGCATGAACTAGGCGCATGCGCGCATGAACCGAGCATGCATGTGCGCGACAAACCGGTAGTAATATAATCCGAAACCCACCTCTGCTGGAAACATGCTGGCAAACAGGAAGCAGGTAAGCTGGCAAAATTTGAACAAAAACAAAGGGTGGATTCTCCCTGCCCCCAATTTGGAGAAATGCTCCTTTTTTTTTTCCTCCTTCTCAGGAAAGGTTTATCAGCTAAGTTTGACAAGGAAGGGAGGAACTGGGTGGATTCCCTCCCCTATTTGAATAAATGCTCCTTTTTTCTTTCTGCTTCCCAGGAGAGTTTTCTCTGCTAAATTTGACCAGGAAGGGAGGGGCTGGGTATTCTGCCAAACGTAGCAGAGAAAGCTCTCCTGCAAAGCAGAAAGGAAAAAAAGGAGTGTTTCTTTAAATGGGGGAATCCAGCCAGTGGTGGGATTCAAATAATTTAACAACCCGGTCTCTGCCCTAATGACCAACTGGGCAGGTGTGGCTGGGTAGTGGGCACCAGGTGGGTGTTGCCAGGTGGGTGCAGAACAAGTAACCCCAGGCAACTGGACATGGAGACAATTTGGCACCGTGCCAGAACAAAAACCACTTGGAGACCAAAGATGGTATTCAGCCAGCTCAGACCAGTTCCTTTCTCCTTCTCAGGAAAGGTTTATCAGCTAAGTTTGACAAGGAAGGGAGGAACTGGGTGGATTCCCTCCCCTATTTGAATAAATGCTCCTTTTTTCTTTCTGCTTCCCAGGAAAGGTTTATCAGCTAAGTTTGACAAGGAAGGGAGGAACTGGGTGGATTCCCTCCCCTATTTGAATAAATGCTCCTTTTTTCTTTCTGCTTCTCAGGAAAGGTTTATCAGCTAAGTTTGACAAGGAAGGGAGGAACTGGGTGGATTCCCTCCCCTATTTGAATAAATGCTCCTTTTTTCTTTCTGCTTCTCAGGAAAGGTTTATCAGCTAAGTTTGACAAGGAAGGGAGGAACTGGGTGGATTCCCTCCCCTATTTGAATAAATGCTCCTTTTTTCTTTCTGCTTCCCAGGAGAGTTTTCTCTGCTAAATTTGACCGGGAAGGGAGGGGCTGGGTATTCTGCCAAACGTAGCAGAGAAAGCTCTCCTGCAAAGCAGAAAGGAAAAAAAGGAGTGTTTCTTTAAATGGGGGAATCCAGCCAGTGGTGGGATTCAAATAATTTAACAACCCGGTCTCTGCCCTAATGATCAACTGGGCAAGTGTGGCTGGGTGATCATGTGACTGGATGGGTGTGGCCAACTTGATGTCACTCACCTCCCCACCCACCTGGGGTCTCCTCCCAACGCCCATCCCCACCTTACCCCTTCCCTCCCAGCCACTCCCAGCCATGCCCGGCTGATGGAGCTACTAGTTTTCAAATAAAAAGAATGTTCGCCTTGTGCAAATAAACAACAAATATCTTGACTTCAGGTTTGACGCCTCTTGCAAAGTATTACTGCTCATTCTAGTCTCCTTTCCTGCTAACAGGTCCATCTCAGATTGTAATTTGCTACATCTCTTGTCTTTTGCATCATTCTATGAGAGATTATTCTGAAATGTTATCTGAGATGTTGGCAGATTTACAAGCTTGTTTCCTCCAATCCTATTTTTGCATGCAATTCTTACAAGTCATTCTGACATTCCTTCCTCCTTTTCAAACAAAGAAGTGGTTAAGATGCTGGCCTAGAATCCAAGAGACTCTGAGTTCTAGTCCCATTTTAGGCTTGAAATAATGACTGAGTGACCAGTCACTCTCTCCCAGCACAAACCACTTCTTAGTCACTGGCCCCAATGGAAAGGGTGCGCAACTTGGGCGTTCTCCTGGATGGACGGCTGTCGTTTGAAGATCACTTGGCGGCCGTCTCCAGGAGAGCTTTTTACCAGGTTCGCCTGGTCCGCCAGTTGCACCCCTTTCTTGACCGGGATGCCTTATGCACGGTCACTCATGCTCTCGTCACTTCTCGTCTGGATTATTGCAATGCTCTCTACATGGGGCTACCCCTGAAGTGCACTTGGAGACTTCAGCTAGTTCAGAATGCAGCTGCGCGGGTGATTGAGGGAGCACCACGTTGCTCCCGGGTAACACCACTCCTGCGCAGTCTGCACTGGCTACCTGTGGTCTTCCGGGTGCGCTTCAAGGTTTTGGTTACCACCTTCAAAGTGCTCCATGGCTTAGGGCCCGGGTACTTACGGGACCGCCTGCTGTTACCACATGCCTCCCACCGACCCGTGCGCTCTCACAGAGAGGGTCTTCTCAGGGTACCGTCTGCCAAGCAGTGTCGGCTGGCGGCCCCCAGGGGAAGGGCCTTCTCTGCTGGAGCTCCTACGCTCTGGAACGAACTTCCCCCTGGTTTACGCCAATTGCCTGACCTTCGGACCTTTCGCCGGGAACTGAAAACTTATCTATTTATCCAAGCAGGACTGGCCTGATTTTTAAATTCTAAATTTTAAATTTTAAATTTTTTAATTGTAATTTTATTGGGTATTTTATATGGTCAATTGGACGGTTTTAATTTCGGCCTTTTATTGAATAAGTTTTTTAATTGTTATTTTAGTGTGTATATTGATTGTTTTAATGTAGGCTGTACACCGCCCTGAGTCCTTCGGGAGAAGGGCGGTATAAAAGTTTAATTAAATAAATAAATAAAATAAATAGATTGTGGTTGTGGGGAAAGTAAGAGAGGAAGGAATATTAGATAAGTTCTCCACCTTGAGTTCCTTATAAATAAAGACAAGGTAAACATCTAACAAAATAAATAAATCATTTGTGAGAACGATGCCCTTCTAAAGGAGAAGGGGTGCTGACTGCCTTGTCACATGCCTTACACTACTGATTTTTTTTTCATTTTTATCCACTTTATTTTTCTCTACTTTTTGATTTATTCTTCAATGATGACATAGCCCAGTGATGGCTAACCTTTTCTGTGTGCACGCGTGCCTGAACCCCCAAAATGCAAGCTGTGGGCAGCCCCCGTGCCTGTGCGTGCGCCCCTGCACACGCCCTGCCCCCAGCATGTGTGTGATTCCCCTGCATGTGCTCCATGCATGCGTGTGCGCCCCACATAACCCCACGCATGCACATGCAGCCCCTCACATACACCCTGCCCCCTTCGGCAAAGACCCGAAGACCAACTGTTTGTCACCTTCTTGCCACTTTTTCCCAGCAATGGGCCAATTGTTTCCTTGACTTTTTTCTTGTTTTTAACATGTTGGAAGACGCTTTTTTTATTTTCTTTTTAATGATCTTTCACTTTTTATCTAAAGGATAGGATTTTGACAGGATTTCAAAAGCAAATTCAACCATGCCCTTTTTTCTGTTTTATTAATTTTGCCAAACATCTCTCCAACTGACAATAATAGCATTCACAATTCACCATAAAATAGCACAATAAAATACCTCCGATCCAATATTTGAGGGGCTCCTACAAAAACGAGGGGAGTCCATCTATTTTCTAAAACACCAAAAAGCACAACAAGAAACAATGGATGGAAACTAACCAAAGAGAGAAGCAACCTAGGACTAAGGAGAAATTTCCTAGGACCAATCAACCAATGAAATAGCTTGCCTTCAGAAGTTGTGGGCACTCCATCACTAGAGGCTTTCAAAAATAGAAGGGAAAACTATTTGTCTGAAATGACATAGGGTCTCCTGCTCAAGCAGGGAGTTGGGCTAAGAAGACCCTTGAGGTCCCTTCCAACTCTATTATTCTAGGTTCTCTATGTTCTAAATTGGGTGCTTCACAGCAGAAGCAATGCAACTGGCTGGACCACCCATTCATTCCATTCAGGACCTGTATGATCAAGCTGCATCCTGTATCTTTTTCCCCCAGGAAGAAACTAGTAGTAGCCAACACCGCAGCAGCTATAAAAGGTCTCAGGGAACTCCAGGGAGTATCAACTGATCACAGAAGTGTTACTAAATACCCTTTATAATGAAAATGTTTGTATCTTATCCTTCTTCCTGAAGGGAAGAGGTTAATCCCATCCCTAGATGGGCCACTGATGGGTTTCCTGGGTGTTTCCCTGCCCTAATCCTGCCAGTTTCTATTGTTTATTCAAAGCATGTGCCAGCTGCATTCCTGCAATTTTGTTATTGCAACTAAGTATTCGCCTGTTGAGTGGTTCTTGGCTGTCTGCCTGGAGCTATTAACTGAGGGGAGAGAAAAGGAAAAAACCCTCTCTTGTACTTTATTGTCAGCTGGTTCGCTGAACTGCACAAAAAGTTAGCTACCAGTTCGACTGAACTGGTGTGAATGGGCTGAATCCCACCACTGAATCCATCCTTTGTCTTTCAAATTTTGCTGCTTCCCTGCTTCCTATTTGCCAGCATGTCTCCAGGTGATTTTTGTTCTTGCAGGATGCCGAGTTGGCTCCATGTCTAGTTGCCCAGGGTGACTTGTTCTGCACCCATCTGGCTACTCAGACCTGGTGCCCCCCCCCCGGCCACACCCATGTGCTTCCGTCCACCTGGCCATGCCCAGCCAGCCATCCCAAGTTAGTCGCTCGAAGTCATCCATGCCGAGCTGGCAGCACCTAATCCTTTGCATTGACCTGGCCAGGCCCACCCACCCATGCCCACCTGGAAGCACTCAGATGGCCATGCCCACTGAGTCACGCCAGCCTGGCTGCAGTGAATCTTCATAGACCCCTGGCTGAGGCCAGCAGTAAATCACAAATACTGAAAATTGGCTTTCTCACCTGAAAACTTTTTAATGGCCAATCTTCCATTGAGTTAGATCCTGATGCACTTATCTGGAGAGTTCAGCAAAGCACAGCTTGCATTTAAGCATAAAATTCAACCAAGATGTCTGGTGCAACTGAACTCTTGCCTTGTAATTTCTAACAAAGGCAGCAATAGAATAATTCAAGCATGGAGCATCTTATTCTCAATGGCTGTTTGGAAACTGGAATATTTTAAACTAGAAATAGATCATTAAGAAAAACCTTGGCAGAAACTATTGATTTTTCTTTGAAAACAGTTGGAGTTTTTCTCCCTGTAAATCACAAGGCAGCAAATATCAGGTGGTGTGAAAATCTGTGTGGAGTTTCCCAAGATTTTGTTCTACAAAAGTCCCTTCTATTTCAGTACATACCTCTCATGATGCTGTGTAGATAATAGCTACTACTCTGAAATCAGAATTCAAAATGATTTTGATAGGTTAGAGATGTGAGCTGAAAAATACTGAATCCACTTAACAGTGGCCTATATAAACCAAATGCACCATGGGGGAAATTATAGTAAATTTTAATAGTATGATGTGATTATTAAGAAGATGAATGTAGGTTTAGGCTGAAACCATGGAAGTTTGAAAAAACATGTAAAAACTAAGTAGATTATTATGGACTTCTGATCAAAGCTGGGTCTTGATATAAAGGTAAAGGTAACAGATTAACAGAGTTGGAAGGGATCTAATAGGTCATCTAGTAGGTCCCTATACCATTTCTGACAAATGGCAGTCCAATCTTTTCATGAACGTCTCAAGTGATGAAGCTCCCACAACATCCAAAGGCAAACTGTTCCATTGGTTGTTTGTTCTCACTGTCAGAAAGTTCTTCCTCATTTCTAGACTGAATCTCTCCTTGGTCAGTCTCCATTCATTATTCCTTGTCTGGCCTTCAGGTGCTTTGGAAAACAGCTTGACCCCCTTCTCTCTGTGGCAGCTCCTCAAGTATTGGAACACTGCTATCATGTCTCCCCTGGTCCTTCTCTTCACTAGACTAGCCACGTTGACTCTAGGGGGCAGTGCTCATCTCCGTTTCTTCGCTGAGGGAGCCAGCATTGTCCAAAGACATTTCTGTGGTCGTGAGGCCAGCATGACTATACACCCGAGTGCATGGAACACTGTTAACCTTCCCATCAAAGTGGTACCTATTTATCTATTCACATTTCCATGCCTTTGAACTGCTAGGTGGGCAAGAGCTGGGATAAGTAACAGGAGCTCATTTAAGTAAGTGATGCTCAAGTAAGCGGTGCTCAAGGCTCAAACATGGGCTGTCAGCTTTCCAGTTGGCAAGCTCAGTGTCTTTAACCACTGTGTCATCGCACCTCATGGGTCTTCACATAAGGTGCCCCAAATGAAGATCATTTTACCCTGATCATTTGCACCTCGACGGAGGACTCTGAGCTGATTTGTTCTATGATCAGTTTTTCTTCTTCTCGGGGATTCCTTGTAGATTCTCAACATCAAAGACATTCAGGGTGATGTGCTGTGTAATAACAAGAAACCTGCCCTTTTGCTACACCAGGGACTCAGTTAACATGAAAAAGGGATGACACTTTTCTATCATAGTGATGCAATTAAATCTCTGCCAAGCTTAACTTCATGGGCTTGTGTTATCACCATTCCAGGATCCATTTAAAATCTGCCTGCATAACTATATACTGCAGATATTAGGGCACTACAGAGCACTTTAGATTTGCAGGGGAAAATAACAGAATAACAGAGTTGGTAGGGGACTTGGAGGTCTCCTTGTTGGATTCAATGATAGAAGAAACAGACACAGTTCTTTCAGTAACAACAGCTCTTTAGTAGACCAATACAACCCAACTGAGTGCTAGTCTGGCAGTGTCCTCTTTATATAGAGGGCTGCCAGACAGCTTAGCCAATGAGATTCATGTATTTTCCCGCCTTTTTGGAGGACCTGAGTGAAAACTATCGCACACTCCTTATATGGTATATAACACTCCTAGTTCAACTCTCTGCTCAAGCAGGAGACCCTATACCATTTCAGGCAAATTGTGGTCCAATCTCGCCTTAAAAACCTCCAGCGACAGAGCACTCACAACTTCTGAAGGGCAAGCTATTCAACGAATTAATTGTTCTGTCGGGAAATTTCTCCTTATTTCTAGGTTGGTTCTCTGCTCGATTAGTTTCAATCCATTGCTTCTTGTTCTGACTTTGGGTGCTTGACCCCCTATTCTTTTGAATGTGATCCAGTATCCCATCTTTTGCAAGGATGTTGCAGTAGCTGTGAAGGATGGGCACATGAACCCAGGAAAAGATGCAGATGTTTCATTTAATCCTCAACTAGCTAATTTTAGTGTACTTATGATTAAAATAAAGACTAACGATTTTCTATGTCACAAATTCCTCATTTCCTATAGGAATTGTTATGTAATCTGGGACTTTCTCCTGTGTTCCTGGCTTCTGCTGGCAGTATATACTTAAACTTTTAAACTTATGTACTACTGAGTTCCTCTGGGAGTTGAAGTCCTCAAGTCTTAAAAGTTGCCAAGGTTGGAGACCCCTGCTTTACAGCATTCTCTGGGCACTTTACAGTGTCAGTATACTGTCCCCAACAACCTGGGTCCTCCAACCTTGGAAGGATGGAGTCAACGTTGAGCTAGACAGAATTGAATTCCACACTGTGGGCAGAGTTTGCCTGCAATACTGCATTCTAACCATTGTGCCATCATTTTTGGTAGATCTACTGGTTGCCTCCTTTCCTGGAACAGGAGACTGTGAAACAGGAGACTGTGAAACAGGAGACTGTGAAACAGTAACAATTGCCCTTTTTATCTCTCAGACCACTGCAACTCACTTTGGCTGGGGTTGCCTTTGAAGAAGACTTCATATTCTGTACAGCTGTCACACATTGTGATGATTCCTTGCTTTCCAGTGTTAGCCATCTTACCAGACAACAGCTGTTCCTCAGGTGAATTAGCAGCCCTCAGGCCTACAGACTTAATTCTCACAAGCAGATGAAAAAATATTCCTAACATTTAGGAATAATTGCAAGGTCCTGACTGAAGTCCATGATCTACAATTGACGGAAGAAAAAATGCATTTAACGTCTAAAGAACTATTTTGATTAAAAGGAAAAAGAGGCTGTTTTCAAACAGAGTGGTGAAAACATTGATAAAAACAGGGACCAGTTTTTGTTGCAGAAAGTCAAAAAGCAATTCCTTCTGTATGTGATTGGATTGTGTCTAAGAGCTCATGTAGAATGTAATGGAAATGTACTATAAATCTTAGTACAGTGACAAAATTGAATCTTATTATTAATCTTATCTCTGAAAAATATATGTTAAACTTTTTGTTGCCTCAAACAAGTATTTCCTTCTATTAGTGTAAGAGGAAGGATTTATGAGTTATTCTATGTTAAATATGCAATGATACAAAGGTAATTCTGAAAAATCAGTTGTTTATTTTTATTTATTAAATTTTTATGCCATTGATAACCTCTATAAGATTACTCTGGGTGGGGAAGTTATAAATTGTTTGGACTTCCTAATTTTGTACCCACAATTTGCATACAATTGGATAAATAACCCAATGCTTAAACATTCTCCTTGTAATTTACATTTTTTAAAAATGTCAGTTTGACTCATTATCTCTCAGTACAATCTACCTCCCTGCATGTATTTTGGGAGTGGGGTGCAATATTACATCTGAAAAATGAGTCACTGGAATTCAATTTAGAGTTTTGCTATGCACAAATGCACATACATAATAACATTTAAAAATTCTTTATCCAAGGTCATAATCAGATAAGACAAGATTTTTCTATCCCTAAACAATTAAATATTGGGCCTTTGATAATGCGGACATTAGCAATAGAGTCATATCAAGCTTCTCAGGCAAGTGCCTGGAATGGAACAGTTAATTGCAAGAACCATTTATCAAGATATTGATTAGTCAGCGTTATTAAGGAAGTAGCTATGCAGGAATTACGACAATTGCTCTATTTTCAATAAGCAACCTGTTACGGTGATATTGTTAAAAATAAATTAACTACCACAGACATCACAACAATAATATTCATCTTTTATTAATCTTATTCATGATTTAATCATAAAGTGGATATTTAATTTTTCCTTTTGCATCTTACAAACATAAGAATACAAGATCACAGTGGGATATAACTCCAATATGATTTACACAGAATTTATTTTGCAATGATCTTTCTGATTGCAGCTAAAACATCCTGGTTCCTCAGGCTATATATGAAAGGGTTAATCATGGGAGGGAAAATAGTTGTAAACACTGAGTTAATAACAGCCTTTTCTGCTGAATAGGAGGATATGGGTGTCATGTAAGTCAAAATAGCTGCTCCATAGAAGAACCCCACCACACACAAATGGGACAAACAGGTGCCCAAGGCTTTGTGGCTCCTTTCGAGGGACTTCATACTCAAAACCTGCATGAGGATGGCAAGATAAGATGCAAAGATGACTGAAATAGGGATGAGAAAAAGCAGAAGACATCCAAGATATACTGTCTTTTCAAAAGCAGAATTATCTGAACAAGACAATTGTATGAGGGCTGGATACTCACAGAAATTGTGAACCATAACATTAGTCTTGCAGTAGGGAAGAGGCAGGACATAGAGAGAGCAAACCAATGCTTGCACACAAGACCAAAACCAGGTACATAATGACATAATACAGCATATTTTATTCCTCAGGAGGACTGGATATTGCAGAGGCTTACAGATTGCCACATATCTGTCATAGGCCATGGTAGCCAGGATGAGGCATTCAGCTCCTCCCACTGCCAGGGTGACAAAAATTTGGAGAGCACATCCATAGAGAGAAATGGTGTAGCTATTGGTTGCAAAATTCACAGTCATCATGGGAACAATTGCAAGAACTTGGCAGAGGTCCATGATAGATAGTTGACTCAGGAAAAAGTACATTGGGATGTGAAGCCGAGAATCCACTTTAATAAGGAAAAGGAAAAGACTGTTTCCTATCAGAGCAATTGCAAACATGGAATTAATCACCCCAACAAAAACAGTGGAAGATTTTAGATGGAGAAGTCCAGCTAGCACAAATTCTGTCCACAGTGTTATATTTTCTTCTCGCATCCTTCCGTCATTGCTTGAATTTAACCTAATTTTTTTAAAAAGAGTTAATGGGAATGGAAGTTATCTACTTTAGCTCCTTATTTTAATTGTCTACTTTATAGCATTTAAATATGTAGTCAAGAAATAAAACAGAAGAAAAGGTTTTCAAAAGCAAAACCTAACCAGAAAAGAGATTTACAAGCATTAGAAGATTTCAAAAAGTTAGAATACTATTTGTTTGTTTGTTTGTTTATATTCCACCTTTATTATTTTCAAAAACAACTCAAAGCAGTGAATGTAAGCACCTCCTCCCCCTATTTTCCCTGCAAAAACAATCCTGTATATTAACCTTACTTCTGTATATTAAAATCTCTTGTATCAGTTTAGAATTTTAGACACTTATTGAAAGTTCCAAGATGGTGGCAATGGAGGAAGCATTGCTATTAAACTAAGATAAAATGGTAGAAGAAGAGGTGGAGAGGGAAAGATAATAATAATAATAATAATAATAATAATAATAATAATAATAATAATAATAATAATAATAATAATAATAACAACAACAACAACAACAACAACAATAATAATATAATATCAGAGTTGGCAATAAACCCTGGCCCCACCCTTGTCTGAATTGCCCAGTCACCCGCTTGTCTGCTTGCCCGCTTGCCGCTTTTTCCCACCACTTGCTTTTCTGGCCACTAGCTTTTCCCACCACTCAGTGCTGCCGGCCCACCCACCCCACCCCCGCCCTATATAAGTTCCCCTTTTCCACAAGGGCCAGCTACTTCGCTGATGCCTGCCCGCTCAGACACCTCGCCTTGCTCGGATGCCTCGCCTTGCTCAAACGCCTCACCTCACTCGGACACCTTGCTCGGACGCCTCACCCGGACGCCTCCCTCGGAAGCCTTGCCTCACTTGGACGCCTCGCCTTGCCTCGCCTTGTCCCATTTGGATGCCTTGTCTCACCCCACTCGGACACTTCACCTCGCTCAGATGCCTCGCCTCACTCGGATGCCTTGCCTCGCTTGAACACCTCACTCAGATGCCTCGCCTTGAATCTGCCTGCCTGCCTGCCTTGTGCTTTCAATTGGGTAAGTAACTGGTGTTTTGGGGGGGACTTTAAAAAATAGTTAATTTGGGGTTTTTTAGGAATTTTTTTTTAGACATAGCCATTTAAAATATAGGAAGTTTTAAATTTAGCTGCTTTTATCTTCTTCTTTTTTTTTGGTTTACATTTATACCCCGCCCTTCTCCGAAGATTCAGGGCGGCTTACAATGTCTAAAAATATATATAAAATAAAATAAAAAAATAAAATATTTGTGCAGCTTTCTGAGATTTTGTGTGTTTCTGTAGTGTTTTACTCTCACTACACAAACACAAAATCTCACAAAGTTGTATGTGACATTTTGTGTGTAAAGTGTGAAAGTTGGTTTTTGAGCGTTTTGTGACTGTGATGTTCCTGTTTGTTGCAGGGGCCATTTTGGGTGAAGTGCAGCTGCTTTTACATTGTGTGTGAGTCAGTTGTGTTGTTTTGTGTTATGTGTATGTAAAGTGTGAAAGTTGGTTTTTGAGCTTTTTGTGTGCTTTTACATTGTGTGTCCTCAGCTAAAAAAGCTTCTTTTTTTTCCTTTTGCAATAGCAGCCACCTTTAACAGAAAGGATGAAAAGGCAACAGACTTTTATTGGTTTCTTGGCCAAGAAACCAAACTTTGCACAACAACCATCAGAAGTGGCCTTGGATGATCCAAAACCATCCCAAGCACCGCAAGCACCACCACTTCCACCACTTGAAACTGGAGAAAGCAGCAAGTCAAGTATTAAGTCACTCGCCGTGCCCAAAATTGAAAGCATTCTTCCAGACTGCTGGACCATGCAACAGTACAGCTACTTCCAAGAGAAGTTAGAAGTTTAAAACAAGAAACTAGGTTGCAAGTACTGTGGAAAACATGACTTCGCAATAGAAAGCGATATTCATGTGTCCAAAGAATGGAAGCTTTTCAAGATTGAGTTGGCTGGGAAAAACAAGGAAGTGCAGCAGGTATCTCTAAGGAAGAAAATGAGAGAACATTTCATTTTAAAATCGTACACCATTTATAGAGGCAACGTAAAACAAGTGGATCAGGAAGCCATAACAAAAGTAATGGAGAAGGTTTCTGAAAGGTAATATGGCACCACTTCTAAAATGTTCAAAACTGTTTACAGCCTGGCAAAAGCATGCAGACCAATTTCAAGCATCGAGGAATTTATAGAATTACAAACTGAAAATGGAGTAGATCTGGGAGTAGGATTGCATTCAAGGCCAACAGTTATGAAAATAGTTGAGTGCATTGCAAACAAAATTAAAAACCAAATGTTTACCAGCATTATTGAACAGAATTTGAAAATATGTCTGCTTATTGATGAAGCCTCAACAGTATCCTGCAAACCACTTTAGTGTTTGTAAAAGTTGAGGACTCAGAGGACCCACCAACAATTTTTGTTGGGCTTGTTGAATTGAAGAAACAGAGACAATATGTTCTGCAGTTTTTGAAAGTTTACGTAAGTTTGGGTTTACCTGGGACTACCTGCAAAAAAATTTAATAGTGTTCTGCTCTGATGGCGCCAGCGTTATGCTTGGGAGAAAATCTGGAGTGAGCACCAGAATAGCCAAAGAGTTTCCAAACATCATCATATGGCACTGCTTGAACCATCGCCTCCAACTTGTTTTAGATGACACCATAAAGGAAATAAAGCAAGTAAATCATTTTAAAATATTTATTGATAAGATATGCTCCATTTTTCAGCAATCCAATAAGAACTAAATTGAACTTGATGAAATATCCAAAAAACTTGACATTAACACCATAAGGCTTGGTCGAGTTTTTGGGCCAAGATGAGCTGTCTGTAGTTTAAGGGCAACCATAGTTGTGTGGCTATGCTTATGCAGTGCTAAATCAGTATTTTCATGCAAATGCAAAATACTCAGGTATGGCTGCCCATCTGGAAAATAAATATTTCTTAAATGATTTGGCGTTGATGATTGATATTCTGGAAGAAATCTCACTTCTTTCAACTGCACTGCAAGCATGCAATACAGACATCATAAAGGCTGAAAAACTGGTGAGGGGATCAATGAAAGTACTTGAACTGCTTACAAAGGGAAAGGGCCCATATGAAAGAAAAGTTGACAGACTAATTACTTCAGAAACCTTCAGAAATATAAAATTTGTACAAAATCATTGATTTGTTGGACTTCTTCGGGAAAGACTTTAAGGAAGCATCATAACAAATTTGCAGAAATGACTGATGGACTATGAACATTTAAAAACTGGTAGCCAATTGCAAGACACCACAAATAAACTACAGTTTCTACATTTTTTTGTGCCAGAGTACTGGGATGTTGAGGAAGTAGTCGTTCCATGGACAGCAACTGAAAAACTGTGCACATTTGGTGACATTTTCAATTACAGCATTAACGTCAACGACTATAGAGATTTTGTTGAAAATGTGTTAAAAGTTTCGAAGAGGTATGCAATTCCTGACAGTATCAAAAAAGCTAAAGATATTGTCAGAACAATTGCTGTAAGTTCTGCAGAAGCGGAAAGGGACTTTTCAAAAATGAACTTCATATTGAACTGCATATTTCAATCAACTCAGTATTGGGAATGGCTGGCAATGGCTCTCTGTTGCAGCCCAGGTGCTGGATTATAAAATCTACATGCACAATATTTGTTTGTCAACAGCTCAATAGCCATAGCACAGTCTAAACTTCATAGGAAGTATTTATTTTATTGCTGCTGAGATTTTGTTTGTATCTTCAGTTTGATTGTTCCTTGAAAAGATTATTTCCTGGGAAAATATATTTCCATGCCTAAAGATAAATAAGATGCTGCATTCCAGACACAGTGAGATCTATATGTTATAGAAATGGCAGGAATGATTCCATATTGACTAGACATATTTATATTTGTATTCTGCGAGTGATCCTAAAATGTTTACTGATCCTCATTACATTTTAAAATGCCCCCAGAATCAAATACAGAATAAAATACACCCTTATCTTCAAAGGGACTAGTATCTCTTTCCTTACCATTCAGTTATTCTTTTCATTCTGGGGATTTAATTAACAGCAGAGAAATTAAATTTCAGAAAAACACAAGACGGCAAGACTTAAAAAAGAAATACCTGATTCTTTTCCTTAATGCTTCTTTGCCCTTTAACAGGTCCATTGTTCAGGGTTATAGATTTCTGGTCAAAGCAATCCAAACTTTGGAGGAGTTTGTATTTTGAAGGGGAAAAATACCCCAAGATCTTAACTGCTAAAAAGGAAAGCAGCTTCCTCCCAAAGCAATGGCCATTCTGCTGAATGTGTGTATATGCAAGCACAGGCGAATGTATTAGCTTAGAGAGAAGTATTTTCATCACTCCAAGGAATATCCTTCTCACCTTGGGGGATTTTCTTTCAAGACTTTAATTAAGAGGCATATTTCCTACCATTAACATATAAAGATCCTTTTTTTGGGAAAGTTTTCAAGCAATTTTTATTTCACGTAGTGCCTCAGGGCATATGGCATTACAGGTAGTCCTCGACTTGCAACAGTTCGTTTAGTGACCGTTCAAAGTTACAATGGCACTGAAAAAAAGTGACTTATGACCATTTTTTACACTTATGACCGTTACCGCATCCTCATAGCCACTAACTCAGACGCTTGGCAACTGATTCACAGTTGCAGCATCCCAGAGCTCTGATAGCATTCAGCAGGTTCTGACCAGTTCTGGAGAACCAGTAACAGAAATTTTGAGTAGTTCATAGAATATAAAGTTCATAGAAAATGATTGATTTGTTGGTCTTCATCGAGAAAGACTTTTACAAAGTATCATCAAAAATTTGTGTAAACGACTGATGGACTGTGAGCATTTAAAAACTGGGAACCAACTGCAAGACACCACAAATAAACTACAGTTTCTACAGGTTTTGGTGCCAGAGTCCTGGGATGTTGAGGAAATAGTCGTTCCATGGACAGCAGCTGAAGAACAACTGCGCACATTAATTGACATCAATAACTACAGAGATTTTGTGGAGAATGTCTTGAAAGATTCGAAGAGGCATGCAATTCCTGACAGTATCAAAAAAGCAAGAGATATTGTCAGAACAATTGCAGTGAGTTCTGCAGAAGTGGAAAGGAATCTGTTTTTGTTTCAAATGATACCGGTACTTAAGAATGATATCAAATTACAGGAATGGCAAAAGGGGGTTAATAATTTTGTATGGATGGGCAAAAAACCAAGAATAAAATTAAAAATAATGCAGGATACAAGGGAAAGGGGGGGGTGTCTTAAAATGCCTAATTTAAAATTGTATTATGAAGCAGTTGTCTTATCATTTATTACTGATTGGATTAATTTAACTGAGGAAAGAGTTGTTGTTTTTTAATTCAAAAAGTTTTACAAAAAAATTTTTCCCCCCTTTCCCCCAACCCCTCTCCCTTCACAAACCCCCTCCCCCCTCCCCCGTGGCTTCCCGGAACAAACACAAGGTATAGTTAAAAATAAAACAAACATATGCTAAAAAATTTTTTTTTCCCAAAACTATTATACCAATTCTCCCTCTCTAGCTCTGACTTCCTCCTTACATAACCAAAATCCTTCAAAAAATTAACAATAAACAGTAATAAAATATATAGATCAGTAGAACAAATTAATCCTAAAATATTTAAAACCAGCTAAAGCATAAAAATCCAATCCAGTTCAGAGAATATCTCCCTTATAACTTTTATAACCATATAATTTTTCCCCCAAGTCTTTCTTACATAAGATCTTTCGAGAATATTCTATTTAAGATTCAATACAACAGATTATAAAATTTCAATACAGGGAAATTACAATATCTGTTCAACTTTAGTCCTTCCTCGTCAAAATCCAGTATAAATCCAAATATCTAGTCTTTTATGATGGTTATAAAACATATAATCAACCCATTTCTTCCAAATCTTCCTTACGTATTGTCTTTCAGAAACGCTAAAATCTTTTTCTGTTAATATTTTTTTAAAAAAATTCTTTCAAAAATGATACTTTTGTCTCTTGCCATTTTTGATGCATTAGTCTCGGTCTTTCCTTCATTACTCCTTTTGAAAAGTCAGTCACAATATTTCCTAATAGTTCCTTATGTCCAAGAATCCACGAGTTACTGCCGTATATTCCCTCAATCCGAAAAGAGAACTCTTGAAAAGCATTAACCCTGTGAATTTTTCCATTTCGGGAGACAGCCTCCTGTAGCACAAATTCAGGCTTTTCATCCAAACTTTTAAAAAAAGGCTTCTTTACATCCATTCCATATTCCAAGTCCTGATTACTTTGGTTAATTTCCTCCAAACTCTCATCCAAAACGCCTCCATTTTTTTCCAATTCGTATTGTTGAGTAATTAAATACATTCTTTCTGTATAATCCTGTATAAAGTCACGAATCCATTCTTCTGAAAAAACCTTCATGGCAAAGTTCTTGCTGAAAATCCCCTTATAAAATACTTAAACAAACTAAAATAATCCAACAATCCACAGTCCAGTACAATAAGATAAAATCTCCATTCAGTTTCACTTTCTCAACAAGTAAACGCCATTTTATTTCATTGTGTTGATTGTAGATGAGAGAGAAAAAAAAATTTTTTTTAAAGAAAAAATAGAAGTCAGATTTAATACTTGCAATTTAAATGACTGATCTCCTGTGTTTTATTCCGTCTGCTTATAAATATCCATAACAATCAATTGAAGCAGAAGTGGTCGCTCTCTTCTCTGTCTGCTTAAAGCAGAAACACAGCAACTAATAATGTTGGAAACTTGGGAAAGAATTTGGGTGAGGAATGTTAAATTTACACAAGCGCAAAATATGAGAGAAAATTTTATAAGATGTTTTATAGATGGCATTTAGACCCCAAAAAGTTGTCATGTATGTATCCTAATGTACAGGCTAAATGTTGGAGATGCGATTGTGAAGATGCCACTTATTACCATATATGGTGGACTTGTAAAAAAGTTAAAGCATTTTGGATTAAAGTATGGTGGATCATGCAGAATATTTTGAAAAAGATTAAGTTTACTCCACAGTTCTTTTTACTAGGAATAATTATGGATTGTACAGCTATAGAGACTAAATTGATTTTGAACTTAATAACAGCCGCGAGACTTTTGACTGCTCAATATTGGAAGAAAGAAGAATTACCTACAATTGAAGAATGGACACTCAAAGTATCAAATCTGGCAGAAATGGCAAAAATTTCTGCTTACTTGAAAGACTATACACAAGAAAAATATATTTTAGAATGGAAAATATGGATTGATTATATTCAAAATAAGTATCAGATAAAAAGATATTGAATAGCATATGAGTAAATTTAGGAAATATTTTGTATTAGATATATTTTTGAAAGAGGGGGAATTGAGAGTGTGATTATGTGTGGGGTGACTAGAGATTATAATTTAGGAATTATTTTGGATTATGATTGTTAGTTTTGATACCCTGCATTTTGTTCTGGGAAGTCGGGATGGGGGGTGGGGGGTAAGGGGGAGGGGAATTGGGGGGTTGAGGGTAAAGGATGGAGTGATGGTTAATGTACAGGGATTATTGAAGATGTATAAATATAATTAATGTAGGGTCGGGTCTGCCCAGTTACCATTTTAGAACGATGGGGAGGGAGAAAAGAGGAGAGAATAGGAGGTAGGAAAAAAAAAATAACTACAGAGATTTTGTGAAGAATGTCTTGAAAGATTCGAAGAGGTATGCAATTCCTGACAGTATCAGAAAAGCAAGAGATATTGTCAGAACAATTGCAGTGAGTTCTGCAGAAGTGGAAAGGGATTTTTCTAAAATGAACCTCATATGTTCTTTTATTCTTATTTATGTATTAAATGGCTAAATTTGTCTATTATGGTATATCTCCTTGCAGGTCGTTATTATCCTTGGTGCAAGAAGTGTCGTTGAAGACAACACTTCTATTGCTCTTTTGTAAATATTTGTGTTCCTCTTACTGTTTTGTGTACCTCGCTTACTATTTAAGTATTGATTGCATGAAATAATTGGTATGTCTTTTTTTTGTAGCTCCAAAAAGGGCAAAGGAGTGATGTCGACTTGGCCACGCCCACCAGTCATCTGACCACCAAGCCATGCCCACCAATTAAGCCACGCCCACAGAACCAGTAGCAAAAAATTTTAAATTTCACCCCTGTCCTAAGAGATTATTCCCAAAGCATGTGCAGTGGGCTCAATGCTCCAATCGAAAGAAACAGATGTCAAAGTGAGCTGCCAGAAAGTGAAGCTTTAATTCAGAAGTCACAGGGCAGTGAAATCATAAATGAATTCCAGGCGGACTGCGACCAGATGGGTATGTAACGCAATTTTTATGCCTTTCTAGGCTATTTGGATTTTGGGGGTCCCTGATTGGATTTGATGGTGCTCTTGTTGTGAAAATGTTAGTAATGCCCTTATTCCTGAAGGGAAGAGGTTAATCCTGTCCCTAGGGCAGGGAGATGGGTCACTGATGGGTTCCTGGGTGTTTTCCTGTCCTAATCTTGTCAGTTTCTGTTGTTTATTCAGGGCTTGTGCCTGCTGCATTCTTGGAGTTTTGTTATTGCTATTAAGTATCTGCCCATTAAGTGGTAAGTGGTTCTTGTCTGCTGCCCAGAGCTATTACCTGAAGGAAGGGAGAGAAAAACCTCTCCTGCTCTTGCACTTTTATTTTCGGCTTGAGTTTTTGTTTTAATGGGGTTAGAGTTTATCTGATGGGGAAGTGGCTATGGCTGTTCTTTCTCTTTTCTCTTCCCTTGGTTACTTCCATCAGATTTGTAACAACCCTCCATTAGTAAAACACCAGTTCTGGTGCCCTCCTTAAAGGACATCGGATACTATGTTGTGACCTGCCCCATTTGCTCATTAGTGAAAGGCCAGCCAAGGGAAACCTCTGACCTCCTGCAACCAGCTGCCAGTGAGCTCAGGAAACATAGTGATTTGGTTCTACTGATATTTGAAAAAGAGGGATTTAAGATAAAGACAAGAGAACAATTAGTAAATGAATGATTTGCTTGTGATTGGTTTAATTGTTATAGAATTTTTGAAAGATTTAAACCTGATAAAAGAAGTTTTGTTTTCACAGGAATTAAATCTGAACTGGACGTTAATTTATGTTCTGGAGATGACCACTTGTTTGATAAAGTATACAAAATGTTACTCAAGATGAATCTGGAAGATGAATACATTAAAAATTGTAAGGTAAAATGGACAAAATTTTGGGATATAACATAATGCTAGATAAATGCGGCCAAGAAGAGGCTTAGGGGCTTTTTAAATTTGTTTTATAAGAATTTTTAAAATAATTTAAGTATAGGGAGGGGTGGGAAGACTAAGATAGGTCTTGGGGGAAACCTATCAGGGCCGTTGCTAGACCCTGTGAAGGCTTGCGGAATGGACATTATCGGTTCGGAGGTAGAAGAGGAGGCTAGAGCTCGATACCATGAGGGCCGTTCCATCTGCACAGTAATTGGGAGGGGCAGGTATGGCGGAAGCGGGGGCCCGTATCATGTTTGGGGAGTGTGTGCTCGCTGTTTGCGAGCGATCACGCACTCCGGTCCCCCGGACTTTTCCTGTGCCCCGAGTGGCTTGAATCCTCAGAAGCTGGGCCTTCGGCTGATGTTGTGCAATGCCAGGTCCGTGGTAAATAAAGCCCCCCTCATTTCCAATCTTATACAAGAGGGGGGGCGGACCTGATGGGCATTTCGGAGACCTGGTTGGGCACAGAAGGGGGGGGTTCCCCTGGTAGAAATGTGCCCACCGGGTTTCTGTGCATTCCATCAGCTGAGGGCCCAGGGTAGGGTGGGGTGGTGGTGGTTATTATTAACGAGAGTTTAGAGCCGAGGGAGATCACTGTGCCACAGATAGCCAGATGTGAGTCCCTCTTTGTGAAGTGGGGCCTGGGTAAGCAGGTGGGTTTGCTGATCACCTACCTGGCTCCTTGCTGCGTGACAGAAACCCTGACCGAGCTGCTGGATGTGATTGCTGGGACGGCAGTTGAAACCCCCAGACTTATGGTCATGGGGGATTTCAATCTGCCATTGGTTGGGGTGGCATCCGCGTCGGCTTGGGAGTTCATGGCTTCCATGACGGCCTTGGACCTGACCCAGTTAGTGAATGGTCCCACCCACATCGGGGGAAACACTCTGGACTTGATTTTTGTCTCTGGACAGTGGTTGAATGATCTGGAGTTAGGGGATTTAGTTACTAGACCCCTGTCATGGTCAGACCATTCGCTCCTTCAGCTCAGCTTTCGAACCACCAGCCTTCACCACAGGGAGACGGAACCGACTCGTTGGTTCCATCCCAGGTGCCTGATGGACCCAGAGAGGTTCCAAATGGAGCTTGGGCCATTCCTTGAGGATTCAGCCCGCGGCTCGGCTGGAGATCTAGTCGCTGCCTGGGATAGAGTGGCTGCTGGAGCTCTAGATCGCGTCGTGCCTTTGCGGCCTCTGACTCGGTGCCGATCTCGACTAGCCCCTTGGTACTGCGAGGAGCTGAGAGAGATGAAGCGCCGAAGAAGACACCTAGAGAGTAATTGGAGGGCCTACCGCTCCAAATCTGACCTGACACTAGTAAGGTCTCAAATTCAGACCTATCTAGTGGTGATGAGAGTGGCAAAACAGGAGTATTTTTCCACTCTCATTGCATCGGCAGATAATCGCCCAGCCGCCCTGTTTGGGGTGACCCGCTCGCTCCTTCATCAGGGAGCAGTGGAGGACCCCTTACACGGACGTGTTGAGGAGTTTGGACAATATCTGTTCAATAAAATCGCTCAGATTCGGGAAGGTTTGGACTCAGATTGGGTAGAGCCGGGCGGGGTGGAAGAGGCAGGTCTTGAGGTTGCTACCTGGGATGGGTTTGATACTGTGGCTCCTGAGGACATGGACAGGATACTGGGGAGACTGAATGCGACCACATGTTTATTGGACCTGTGTCCCTCCTGGCTGGTACTGGCCACCCGGGAGGTTACACGAGGCTGGCTCCAGGGAATTGTCAACGCCTCCTTGGTGGAGGGTGTCTTTCCTACCGCCTTGAAAGAGGCAGTGGTGAGGTCCCTCCTCAAGAAGCCCTCCCTGGATCCAGCTGTTTTAGCAAATTACCGTCCTGTCTCCAACCTTCGCTTTGTGGTGAAGGTTGTTGAGAGTGTGGTTGCACGACAGTTCCCCCAGTACCTGGATGAAACTGTCTATCTGGACCCGTTCCAGTCCGGTTTCCGGCTTGGTTACAGCACGGAAACGGCCTTGGTCGTGTTGGTTGATGATCTCTGGAAGGCTCGGGACAGAGGTTGCTCCTCTGTCCTAGTCCTATTAGATCTCTCAGTGGCTTTTGATACCACTGACCATGGTATCCTGCTGCGCCAGCTCGGGGGACTTGGAGTGGGGGGCACCGTTTATCGGTGGTTCTCCTCCTACCTCTCTGACCGGTCACAGACGGTGTTGGCAGGAGGGCAGAGATTGGCCCCGAGGTGCCTCTTGTGTGGGGTGCCGCAAGGGTCGGTTCTCTCGCCTCTTCTGTTCAAAATCTATATGAAGCCGCTGGGCGAGATCATCCGTGGTTTTGGGGTGAGTTGTCATCTGTACGCTGATGACTCAGCTGTACATTTCCACCCCTAACCACCCCAATGAAGCCGTTGAAGTGATGTCCCAGTGTCTGGAGGCCGTACGGGTCTGAATGGGGAGAAACAGGCTCCAGCTCAATCCCTCCAAGACCGAGTGGCTGTGGATACTGGCAGCCCGGTACAGTCAGCTGATTCCATCGCTGACTGTTGGGGGCAAGTCGTTGGCCCCCACGGATTGTAAGATTTATCTTAAAGCATATATGGAGACCAAAGGGAATGGGGTTTTTTAGCTTACTATATATTTTACTTCTCAGGCCAATTTTAAAATAAGTTTTTTAACTGCATTTTAAATTTGTATATTATACCGTCAGTTTTATTCTTGCCTGTACACCGCCCTGAGTCCTTCGGGAGAAGGGCGGTATAGAAATCAAATAAATAAATAAATAAATAAATAAATAAATGTAAGATGAGGAATAGATGGGGAAATCATTGAAGGTTGCTACAAGGAATTTACATGGCTTGGGGGGAAAATATAAACGAGCAAGAATTGAAAAATCAACTAACAAAGAGAAAATGTATTTTTACAAGAAACACGTCAAAAGAAAGAAGTGGTGAATGAACTTAGGTTATACCTAATAGTCATATAAAAATAATATACAAACTATAATGAACATATTACAAGGTGCATCCAGGAAAACAAGCAGCATTGATATTTATTGATGCACAAAAAGCGTTTGATAACTTGAATTGGGATTTTCTTATAAATCAATTAGTAGTGATGAATTTCGGAGAAAAATTTATTGGAATGATTAGAGCAATTTAGTCAAACCAGGTGGCAAGAATAATACTAAATGGAGAATGAACAGAAGGTTTCAATATAACTAAAGGGGTGAGACAGGGATGTCCCCTATCCCCCCTGCTATTCATTCTCTCAATAGAGTCATTAATGCTACAAATCAGGCAAAATCAGGAAATCAAGGGATTAAAAATCAAAAAAGGAATATAAAACACAAGGCTTGGTGGATGACCTGGCAATTATTATAGAAGACCCGTTAGAAAGGATATCCTGCAGGAAAGTAGAAATAAAGGAGGTTTTGGGAATTCTACTATCTGGCTGCAGCCATGACGTGGCTCAAGGACTGGATCCTATTGAAAAATAAAAGCATACTAACAATAGAAGGCCACAATCTCCAACTTGGCTGGCATGCCTTCCTCTGGGAGGGGAAAAATAAATCCCATTCATATTTCCAGAGGAATCTAGTAAGAGGTGCCCTGCTAGGTACCTGGGGGGAAAATTTAAAAAATCATTATAGGAAGATCCCAATTTGGTTATCGACGATGAAGGCAATCATTTATCCAAACACTAAAGACTTTAATAAAATGCAGAACTTTTAAATGACAAAGGAGAAATAAAATTGGCCCAGGACTTGAAAAAACAAGGAATTGCTATGGAATGGTGGCCTTACTTACAAATTAAGACAAGATTTAAAAAGGATCATGAACAATATGGCATTTATGAGAAACAATTAGAATTGCAAGGAACTGAGGAAAAATGATTACTAAAATATATAACTTTCTTTTAAGATATAAAATGGAGGAAGAGACAGTAAAGGAGACAGTGATAAACTGGGCCAGGAACTTTGGCTATAATATTGAGCTAGAACATTGGGACAAATTGTGGGAAAGAAAGTTTACGATGATGGTAGCCTAGAATTGAAACCAGAATTATGTTTATTAGGCATACTAGATCCAAAAATGGATGGGGAGGAACAGGCTCAAACTTAATCCCTCCAAGACGGAGTGGCTGTGGATGCCGGCACCTCGGTACAGTCAGCTGCAGATGCGGCTGTCTGTCGGGGGTGAATCATTGACCCCGATGGAGAAGGTACGCAACTTGGGCGTGCTCCTGGATGGCCGGCTGTCCTTTGAAGACCATTTGGCGACCGTCTCCAGGAGAGCATTTTATCAGGTTCGCCTGATCCGCCAGTTGCGGCCCTTCCTGGACCGGGATGCCTTATGCACAGTCACTCATGCCCTTGTTACCTCTCGCCTGGACTACTGCAATGCTCTCTACATGGGGCTACCCTTGAAGAGCACCCGGAGACTTCAGCTAGTTCAGAACGCGGCTGCGCGGGTTATTGAGGGCGTCTCGGGCTCCCACATAACACCTATCCTGCAGACTGCACTGGCTACCTGTTGCTTTCGGTGCGCTTCAAGGTATTGGTTACCACCTTTAAAGCGCTCCATGGCTTAGGACCGGGCTATCTACGGGACCGCCTACTGCCGGCTTCTATCTCCCATCGTCCGGTACGCTCCCACAGAGGGACTCCTCAGGGTGGCGTCAGCCAAACAGTGTCGACTGGCGGCCCCAGGAGGGCCTTCTCTGTGGGAGCTCCGACCCTGTGGAACGAACTTCCCTCGGACTTGACAATTACCTGACCTTAGGACCTTTCGCATGAACTTAAAACTTATTTATTTCATATGGCTGGACTAGCCTGATTTTTATTTTTATTGGATGGGTTTTTAAAATTGTGTTATTTTACAGGGGAGTATGTTTTTTAACATTTTGGGCATTTAAATTAGTTTTTTAAGGGTTGTTTTTAAATTATTGTGTGTATTTATATTTTATCTGCCTGTTCACCGCCCTGAGTCCTTCGGGAGAAGGGCGGTATACAAATTAAAATATTATTATTATTATTATTATTATTATTATTATTATTATTATTATTATTATTATTATTATTATTATTATTATTATTATTATTATTATTATTATTATTATTATTATTATTATAAGAATGATCAGTACATAATATTACAAATATTAATCGCTGCCAGGATCGCTTTCGCACAAAACTGGAAACAAGTAAACATCCCCTCAGATGAAATGGTAATTAGAAAAATACTGGAATGTGTTGAAACGGATAGGATGACCATGGAGTTAAAAGAAAAAGAAGAATTGGATTATTATAAAACTTGGAGTAGACTGTACAAGTGGCTAGAGAATAGAAGCCAAAACAGTAAATAAAAGTTCTAAATCATTGACTATAATATAAAGATAAATATATATATGCAAAATCAAAACGGTTATAAACAGTATTATATTATTATAATATAATTGTTATACTATTACTAGATTTGTTAAAATCTATGAGAAGACAAATATTGAATAATGAATTATAAAAGCAGAATATACATGCTGCTACGGAAAGCTGTAAAATTGTATTATATTGTTGTATTTTCATTGTTTCTATTCATATTTGTCTTATTATTTCCTTATTTTTTCTTTTTTTCTGTTTGGTTTTTAAAATTGGAAAATGTTCAATAAAAACTATTTTAAAAAAAAAAAGAGCGTTCCTTCCTCTTTAAGGAATTGCGAGATTGGCTTCAGAGGCCCCATTTAGGAGGGAATGGAGACTCAGTAAGGCAGTGCCTTCCTCAAAGAGGCAACCATCCAAACTCTCTTTTGAGGATGAAGAGAGGAAATGTAGGATTCGCTGTGCCATTTCTTCTCTTTGGAATTTTGCTAAGATCCATCAGGAAAAGGACAACTTTCATTTCCTGGTCTCCTCCGTCTGGGATAAGAGCCATCTGGGAGCCTCGGTTTACCTCTATGAAAGTGGCATGTTGGTCAACAGGCACCTGGAGCTGCCGTCCAGACCTGCCCCTCCTAAGATTGAGCTGGTCCAGCTGGGCAGTGCCCGGATCACGGACAATCCGGTGAGCTTTGGGGGGGGGGAACAAAGAAAAAGAAAGAAAGAAAAAAAACCCTAATGTTGACCTTGTTCATTTGGATGTGACAAAATCAAGGGAGGAATTTTTTGGCACAGTTTACAATCATATCAGGGGTGAAATGCTCCCAATTCGGACCGTATCGGCTGATCTGGTAGCGATAGCAGCGGCTGGTTCACTGAACTAATAGCAAAAATTCCTCCCCCCCCCCCGCTCATCCCTCCCCCAAATCGCCTGGTCGCCTGCTTGCCCATTTTTCACTGCTTTCCCATCATTTGGTGCTTCCGGTCCACCCACCCCACCCTCGGCCTATATAAGTTCCCCTTTCTACACGGCCCAGCTACTTCGCCCAGAAGTTCGCCGACACCTGGCCACTCAGACCTCGCCTCGCCTCGCCTGGACGCCTCGCCAAAAATGGTAAGGATCACAGTTGCGGCCTAGCATGCCACCACCCCATCCCCAGGCTCGCGTAGTTCGCACAGCCGCCTGGGATCATTTGCGGGCCATGTGCTACCCCCTCCCCAGGTCCCTGGTCCCCATGCTTGCCTGTCTGGCCTGGCTAACCTACCTTCCCCCCAGCCTCCAGCTTGCTTTGCCTCACTTCGCCTTGCCTGGATGCCTCACTAACTGCTACTCAGTGAAAAAGGTAAGAATCGCCGGTTACCACCCCCGGTCCCTGCGTCCCTGTGCCTGGCCTGGCTAACCATCCACCTTCCCCACCAGCCTCCAGCTTGCTTACCTTCGCTCTTCGGACCAAATCCCGAGCCGTTGGTTGAAACGCCTGCCTTCGTTCGCTTGCTGCAATCCCTGCAGTCGATTGCATCCTCTAGCAACTGAATCTGCTGCCTGCAATTGATCTCATTGGTGAGCAACTGAATCTGACTGCCCTGTCCCTTCAACTGGGTAATTTTTTATTTTATTTTGGGGGGGAGCTTTAAAAAAATAGTTAATTGGGGGGATTTTTAGAGGGTTTTTTTTCATTTGTAGTTTAGGAAGTTTTAAATTTAGCTGCTTTTATCTTAAAAATAATAATTAAATAATTAAATAAATATTTGTGCAGCTTTCTGAGATTTGGTGTGTAAAGTGTAAAAGTTGTTTTTTGGGATTTTGTGGCTGTGTGCAGTTCCTGCTTTTTGCAGGGGCCATTCTGGGTCAAGCACAGCTGCTTTTACATTGTGGGCGAGTCTGTAGTGTTGTGTTGTGTTGTGTGTAAAGTGCAAAAGTTGTTTTTTGGGCTTTTTGTGGCTTTTGTGTGCTTTTACATTGTGTGTCATCAGCTAACAAATCTCTTTTTTCTCCTTTTTGCAGTAGCTGCTGCCTTTAAAAGGAAGGATGAAAAGGCAACAGACTTTGATGGGTTTCTTAGCCAAGAAACCAAAACTTGGACAACAACCAGCAGAAGTGGAACAAGAACCATTTACAGTGCCACAAGCGCCACCACCTGAAACCGGACAAAACAGCAAAGCAAGTATAGAGTCACCCGATGCACCTGAAATCGGAACTATTCTTCCAGACTGCTGGACCATGCAACAGTACAGCTACTTCCAAGAGAAATATGATGGGTTAGAAGTTTAAAACAAGAAACTAGGTTGCAAGTACTGTGTGAAACATGACTTCGCAATAGAAAGCGGTATTCATGTGTCCAAAGAATGGAAGCTTTTCAAGATTGAGCCAGCTAGGAAAAACAAGGTAGTGTGCCATGCGTCTCTACGGAAGGAAATCAGAGAACATTTTGTATCGAAATCGCACACCATTTGTAGAGACAACGTCAAACAAGCTGAGCAGGAAGCCATAACAATGGACAAGATCTCTGAAATGCAATTTGCCACCACTTCTAAAATGTTCAAAACTGTTTACAGCCTGGCAAAAGCAGATCCTGTCCCCGAAGATGACCCGGTGGGTCATGTTCCTGGCGGCCTACAACTATCGCCTGACCCATACAACTATCGCCTGACCCATACAACTATCGCCTGACCCATTGCCCGGGTAAGGCCTTGGGAAATGCAGACACACTCAGCAGATGCCCCCTTCCTGCCCACGTCACCAACCCTGCTCTGGCCTCATCAATTCTCCAGATCAATGACCAGCAGAGTCCAGTGTCTGCCACTGACATTGCAAGGTGCACGCCAAGGACAAAGTCCTACGCCAGGTCCTGGACTGGGTGAGGAGGGGGTGGCCCCTAGGGCAAGTAGATTCGGAGTTCCAACCCTATAAAATCCAGCAACAGGAACTGTCCACATTGAGGGGCTACCTATTGTGGAGCACCAGGGTGGTAGTTCCTATAGAACTTAGACGACATGTCCTAGAAACCTTGCATAACGGCCATCTGGGCATTGCCCGGATGAAGACTCTAGGCCACAGTTACCTATGGTGGCCCAAGTTAGATGAAGCGATCTCAAACTGGGTCGCAGAGTGCCAGCAGTGCCAGCGCACAAGGTCAGCCCCTCCTATAGCTCCAGTTAGTGAATGGGAGGTTCCGAAGGCCCCCTGGTCCCGAGTTAATTTGGATTTCGCGGGGCCATTCCAAGGCCGTGCCTTTATGGTCACCGTGGATGCCTATTCTAAGTGGGTTGAGGTGGTAACAATGGCCTCAACCACAGCGGATGCAGTAGTCTGGGCACTGAGAAAATTATTCGCAACCCACGGCCTACCTGACATAATTGTAACAGACAATGGGCCTCAACTGACCTCAACCACCTTCCAAACTTATTTAGCAAGACATGGAATTAGGCATGCCATGGTGGCTCCGCTCCACCCGGCAGGAAATGGTCTTACCGAACAGGCAGTTCGATCTGCCAAGGAGGCCCTCACCAAACTAAGGCCTAGAGACTGGCAAGCTAAATTAGACACCTATTTGTTAACACCACATGTGACCCCATTTCTAAGAACAAACCACAGCCTAGCTGAGTTGTTAATGGGCCGCCATCTGAGAATAGACCTAGAACGTTTACACCCTGAGAAACCCCTGGACTCAATTGGCGGGGCCCGCTCCTTTCAAGAAGGAGAATGGGTGAACGCCCGAAATTATGGGGGAAACCCTCGCTGGTTGCCAGGCCAAATAATTGAGGTAACAGGTCCCCTGTTCATACAGAGTTCAGCTGGGGGATGGAGGCATGTAGATCAACTGCGGCGTCACCATTTGCCTCCACACGAGACTCTCACTAGTGAGTCACTATCGGGGTCTGTCACACCTGGGTCCGCTGGAGCCTCGACTGCAGAGAGCAAGTCACTTCTTGAGCCTCAAACCGACAATGAGCGGTCTGCAGACCCACCTGTTGTTCCTGTACCCGCGTTGCTGAACAACACCCTCGTCGAAAATGACTGTTGTGTCTGCACCCCCCAAGCCAGGGTCCTTGCCAGAAAGTGACTCAGAAAGTGAGGGGGAAGGGCCATCAGGACTTACCTCGGGAGCACCGGCTTCCCTTGGCTCAGCTCCAGGAGCCAGAGGCAGGCCAGGTGGAGGAGATAATGAGGCCTCCGTCCCCTGACTCTCCCCCCCGACAGGCCACGCCTCCAGACCCAGCTGATGGCAATCAGGCCTGGCTGGACCCTAGGTTTCGTAGGCAGGAGAGGCGGGAACAACAGAAGCAGGGGTGGGGCAGGCCTAGGAAGTGCTGAGTCATGGAGCCACACCCCACAGGATATAAAAGCAGCAAGGGCTGCTATACCACTTTGTGGCGAACAAATCAACTGCTTAGAGGGAGAAAACTAGAGCTGAAGTTCTGTTTGTTCCTGGTTTCCTGGCTGACTCACCAGTATCAAGAGAGATAACAGAGACACTTGGCAGACGCTCGCTAGTTTGCTGCCAGAGCTGATAGTTGCCAGCTAATTAAGTCATCGCTCATGTCTTCCAGACTGAGGAGGGGGACAGAACAATGACAAGCAGTCTCCAGGAGTTCCATTGGCACCAAACATAGATCCTCCTATCCAGTCTGAATCCATTGGACTGTGCAGATCAGGGAGGAGCCAGAGACGCCCAGCATACCTCGCCAATTACGCATGTGCCATCCGGGAAGAAAGGGGTGTTATGTCCGGACGGCAAGCACGTGCAGACAATAGAGCAGCGGATTGGTCTGTATGCCGGCAAATAGCCGGCGGGAAATTGGTGGCTCCTGATTGGCCCAGCTTCAGGCAGCTCGGTATAAAAGAGCTGTCAGTGCCTCAAACGCTGCTCACTCTCCAAGGTAGCTAGCTAAGCAGAGCGAGTTACTGTTGGCCTTTCTTGTTAACAAAATAAACCGTTGTGAAGTGTTTAACCTGCCTCACCTCCCTTTTTGAGCCTTTGTTCAGCGAACAGAACAATAGACATTTTGGAAGAAAATTCACTTCTTTCAACTGCACTGTAAACACGCAATATGGACATAATAAAAGCTGAAAAATTGGTGAGAAGCTCAATAAAGGCATTTGAACTGCTAACAAAGGGAAACGAAAGAAAAGTTGAAGGACTAATTACCTCAGAAACCTTCAGGAATATAAAGTTCATAGAAAACGATCAATTTTTTGGTCTTCATCGAGAAAGACTTTTACAAAGTATCATCAAAAATTTGTGTAAACGACTGATGGACTGTGAGCATTTAAAAACTGGGAACCAACTGCAAGACACCACAGATAAACTACATTGGCTCTGCGCATGCGCGAGGAATGGAGGCTCGCGGCTGAAACGGGAGCCAGCAAGGGACTGTTTCCGAAGGATGGCAGCATCTTGACGACCCGCCGCGCTGCCTACACCCCCTGACCTGGTGGACGATCATCGCAGCAGCCGCAGGAGAGGTCTTTGGACCTTTTCGGGTTAGCGGCTGCTGAGAACGGGCAGGGGGAAGGCGGCAATGCGGCGAGCGGCAGCCATTTCCATCGGCGTTCGGCCTGCTGTTTGCTCTCGGCCTTCAGCGTTCTTCGGCGTCTTTGATATCAGACTGCCTACCATCCCCTCTGCAGCCCAGGAGTGGATTTTGGTGGTTTTGGGGCTGCTGAGGTATGTGTCCACCGTGGAGGTTTGTGGTCACGAAGAACGGGCCGGAAGGGAGGTGGCGAATGGCGGCCATTGTGCGGGCGGTTGGGAGATACGTGGGAGGCCACGGCCCAAGCCCGCATTTGTCCATCGACGTCTGGTCCGCTTCTCTAACATCGGCGTCCGCCCTTTACCATCGGCATTTGGATCTTGGCGAGACCGCGGCGGGGAGTGAGGCCGCGGAGTGGTGAGCTTTGAGATCAGCGTTTTTGTTTTTTTTTATTGTCCCATTTATCATCCTTCATCGCTGATTCATCGTTGTCTTCGACGGCACTTTGGCCCTCCCCCATGCCTTTTGGAAGAGGATGGGGTGAGGGGCTATTACCCAGTTCTGTAGATCGACCGGGGGACTTTTTCCGGGAATCAACGGTGACAACGATGGTGGGGACGATAACGCTACTCACCCTGTTTCCAATGGGATTGTTGGCCCCTTTTGATTTACCATTGGACAAATGGGCTTCCACTGGACGGAACATCAATTAACTTGCCTTGCCTATCTGAGGATTTGACTATCTTTCGCTGTCTCTCCTTTCATCATGCGATACTCTGCACATGAACTCTTGCGCCTGCGAGGTGCCCCCGCCTCGCAGGAATGGCCCGCCACATTACCTAGGGCCGGCCTCAATGACGGGTCTTGGGACCCACAGAGTGGCATGCGTCAAGAAAGAGCCTTTGGGGATTTTTAAATAGGGAATTTTTAAGGGGAGGGAGGGTAAGGGCGGGTGTTGGGGGAAACCCGTCGGGGAGGGTATGTCCAGTCCCAGCGCGTGTTCACGGCATTACTTTAGTTGGTCTGAAGACGGGGGAAGGGGAGTGTGCAGAGCAGAGAGTGTTATTCCATCTGTACGGTAAGTGGGAGGGGCAGATATGGCGGAGGCAGGGGGCCGTATCGTTCTCCAGGAGCACATGTTCGATGTTTAAAAGCGATCATGTGCTCCGGCCCCTTAGTCCTTTCTCGTTCCCCGAATGGTCAGGACCCTCAGAGCTTGGGTCTGCGGCTGATGCTTTGCAATGCTCGGTCCGTGGTTAATAAGGCTCCCCTGATTTGTGATCTGATTCAGAGGGAGTCCGCGGCATTACGGAGACCTGGCTGGGCACAGAGGGGTGTGTACCCCTGGTTGAACTGTGCCCTCCGGGTTTCCGTGCATTCCATCAGCCGAGGGCCCAAGTTAGGGGTGGGGGGTGGCGGTTGTGATTAAAGAGAGTCTGGAGCTGAGGGAGTCCACTGTACCTCAGATAGCTGGTTGTGAATCCCTCCTTGTGAAGTGGGGCCATCGGAATCAGATGGGTATGTTGATCACGTACCTGGCTCCTTGCTACGTGACTACAGCCCTACCTGAGCTACTAGAGGTGCTGGCTGGGGTGGCGGTTGAGATTCCCAGACTTTTGATCTTGGGGGATTTTAACTTGCCATCGGCCGGCTTGTTGTCAACGGTGGTTCAGGAGTTCCAGGCCTCCATGACGGCCTTGGACCTGATTCAAGTAACTGATGGCCCTACACACATCGGGGGAGGCGCACTAGACTTGATTTTTATCTCTGGTCAGTGGGTTAATGATCTGGAATTAGGAGATATAGTGATGAAACCGGTGTCATGGTCAGATCATTTTCTTCTTTGCCTAGACTTTCGGACCGCCGCCCACCACCGCAGGGAGACGGACCCAATGCGCTGGTTCCGTCGCAGGCGCCTGATGGACCCGGAGAAGTTCCGGATGGAGTTTGGGCCGTTCCCTGAGGATCTTGCCCACGGCACGACTGAAAAACTAGTTGCGGCCTGGGAACGGGCCGCGGCTGGGGCTTTGGACCGTGTCGTGCCTTTGCGACCTCTGACCCGGCGTAGATCTCAATTGGCTCCCTGGTTCTCCGAGGAGCTGAGAGAGATGAAATGCCGGAGAAGACGCCTAGAGAGCACTTGGAGGTCTAGCCGTTCCGAGGCTGATCGGACACTAGTGAGGTCTTTTACTAAGACCTACCTAGTGGCAATGAGGGAGGCGAAACGTTCTTACATTTCCACCCTCATTGCATCGGCAGATAACCGCCCGGCCGCCTTGTTTCAGGTGACCCGTTCCCTCCTCCATCAAGAGGGACGGGATGACCCCTTACAGGGACGAGCTGAGGAGTTTAACGGTTATCTATACGATAAAATCGTTCAACTTCGGGATAGTTTGGACCAAGATTGCGATGATTCAACCGAGATGACGGAGACGCGTCTTGTTGAGGTTATTTGGGATGAGTTTGATTCTGTGGCTCTCGAGGACGTGGACAGGTTGCTGGGGAGATTGCATGCAACTACATGTTTACTGGACCCGTGTCCTTCCTGGTTAGTGCTGGCTACTCAGGAAGTGACACAAGGCTGGCTCCAGAGGATTATAAATGCTTCTTTGTTGGAAGGGGTTTTCCCCGCTGCCTTGAAAGAGGCGGTGGTAAGACCCCTCCTCAAGAAGCCTTCCCTGGACCCAGCTATTTTTGGGAATTACCGTCCAGTCTTCAACCTTAGCTTTGTAGCAAAGGTTGTAGAGAGTGTGGTTGCATGGCAGCTTCCCCGGTACCTGGATGAAGCTGTCTATCTAGACCCGTTCCAGTCCGGCTTCCGGCCCGGTTATAGTACGGAGACGGCTTTGGTCGCGTTGGTGGATGACCTCTGGAGGGCCAGGGATAGGGGTTGCTCCTCTGCCTTGGTCCTATTAGATCTCTCAGTGGCTTTTGATACCATCGACCATGGTATCCTGCTGCGCCGGTTGGAGGGATTGGGAGTGGGAGGCACCGTTTATCGGTGGTTCTCCTCCTATCTCTCCGACCGGTCGCAGATGGTGTTGACAGGGGGGCAGAGGTCGTCCGCGAGGCGCCTCACTTGTGGGGTGCCTCAGGGGTCGATTCTCTCGCCTCTCCTGTTCAACATCTATATGAAGCCGCTGGGGGAGGTCATCAGTGGCTTCGGGGTGAGTTATCATCTGTACGCTGACGATACTCAGCTGTACTTTTCCACCCCGGACCACCCAACGAAGCTATCGAAGTACTGTCCCGGTGCGTGGAAGCCGTATGGGTCTGGATGGGGAGAAACAGACTCAAGCTCAATCCCTCCAAGACGGAGCGGCTGTGGATGCCGGCATCCCGGTACAGTCAGCTGCATCCGCAGCTGACTGTTGGTGGCGAGTTATTGGCCCCAATGGAAAGGGTGCGCAACTTGGGTGTCCTCTTGGATGGGCGGCTGTCATTTGACGATCATTTGGGGGCCGTCTCCAGGAGGGCCTTTCACCAAGTACGCTTGGTTCTCCAGTTGCGCCCCTTCCTTGACCGGGATGTCTTATGCACGGTCACTCACGCTCTGGTTACGTCTAGGTTGGATTACTGCAATGCTCTCTACATGGGGCTGCCCTTGAGGTGCACCCAGAGGCTACAGTTAGTCCAGAATGCGGCTGCGCGAGTAGTAACGGGAGCCGCTCGTGGCTCCCACGTAACATCATTGCTCCATAGTCTGCACTGGCTTCCTGTGGTTTTTCGGGTGCGCTTCAAGATTTTGGTTACCACCTTTAAAGCGCTCCATGGCTTAGGACCCGGGTACTTACGAGACCACCTGCTGTTACCCTTTGCCTCCCACCAACCCGTATGCTCTCACAGAGAGGGTCTCCTCAGGGTGCCGTCCGCCAAACAGTGTCAGCTGGCGGCCCCCAGGAGTAGGGCCTTCTCTGTGGGGGCAGCAATGCTCTGGAACGAACTTCCCCCTGGCCTACATCAAGTGCTTGATCTTCGGACCTTCCGTCGTGAGCTCAAAACACACTTATTCATTCAAGCGGGACTGGCATAATAGTGTTGAATTTTAATTTGGGGTTTTGTTAATATTTTAAAATTTTAAATTCTAAATTTTTAATTATCAGCCTTTTATAATCTGCTATGTTTTAAATGTTGTTTTTAATTGTATATATCTTGTGTTTTATTTTTGGCTGTACACCGCCCTGAGTCCTACGGGAGAAGGGCGGTATAAAAATTTAATAAATAAATAAATAAAAATAAATAAAGACAATCATTGCCCAACTCCAGTGTGGTCCATCAAGATGATTTCTTTAAGTCTCAAGGTGAGATACAGGTTGAAGACAGGTTTAAACAGTACGATGTTATTAGTGCTTTGAATATGGATGCAATGATGAATACCATCAGTGGCCTGGGGGGAAAATCCAATCATGCTTGAGCAATCCCAATGCATTAATACACTTGATATCAGAACCATAGAGGAAAATGATGACACCATTCATATTCTTATTGTGGAAGGATTTTTACTTTATATTTACAGATCCCTGATCGATATTTTTGACGTCCGGTATTTTCCTTATGAAGAATGTAAGAGGAGGAGAAGTTCAAGGAATTACACTGTCCCAGATCCACCTGGATTATTCGATGGTCATGTCTGGCCCATGTGCAGCAAACGTAAGGGGATGGAAGGCCTTAAGGTCCCCCATTGCCATTTCCTTCCCGGAGATGAAGGACCAACTTGAGCAACTGAAGCAGCTCTGCGTGCAACATGGTCATATATTCCAGCAAGAGATGGGGAAAGCGCTGCTTGCTGTTCGTGAGGAAAAGGAAGAGGCCTCCTTCGATAAGGAGGCCTTCAAGGAGCTTGCCAGAAAGAAACAGAAGATGGACTTCGTAAACTTTTGCTTGTCCTGCAACAAAGGCCTGGAAGTCATCTCTGCTCAGAACCTAGATAAAATATTGTTTAAGTGCCGAAACAAGGTTGTATTCACATTTATGTTGACTTCCTCTAAAGAGGATTCAAAGAGCAAAGAAGGAACTACCATTTACTCACTTCAGAAATGATAAAGTACAAAATAATGTATAGAACTTGAAAATTGGGGAAAGCTATGGGTTAAAAATTATAAATTGACAATGTCAGCAGCATATAGAGAGAATTTATATAAAATGTTTTACAGATGGCATCTATCCACAGCCAGATTAGCAAAAATGTTTCCAAACAGATCTTCAGAATGTTGGAAATGTAAACAGAAGCAGGAAATATATCACATGTAGTGGAAATGCCCAGTAGCAAAAAAAATACTGGACAAAGATAAGAAAGTGGCTAGATAGTAAAACAACAAATAGAACTAAAACCAAAGATATTCCTACTAGGCGTATTAAGAGGAAACTATGATAAAAAAGACCCCAATATTTAATATTACATGTAATTACAGTGGCTAGAAGACAAGTGGCTTGTCTGATTCCAAGATGCGCTGCCAAAGGCTGCCTTGGTGAAATGCTCTCTTAATGGTTTCTTTATTTTTAATTATTCTCTGCCACTCACTACAGATTTCTTACTCATAAGACCATCCGCTAAAAATTAAGCAACATTTCTTTAAGGAACCGCTTTCTGTGATCTCACCCCCCTCCACCCCCCATCCCCATCTTTACAAATGCGGAGGAGATTATAACATAGGAAGAAGCAATTTCCCCAGAGCCATGGATTACCAAAAAAACCATACGGAGGAAGCGAAGAAGGAAAGGTAAAAGGGCTGGAATTTTAAACAGATTAAGGAATAGGAGAAATAAAACTCCTCTGCCTTCAATTTTCCTAATCAACGTACGTTCACTTGCTAATAAGATAGATGAAATACTCCTTTTAAACAGATACAATTCTGACTTTTACAATTCAGCAGCCCTGTGCTTCTCTGAAACCTGGTTAAATGAATCAATTGATGATAGCAGCCTGCATATCCCAGGGTTTCAGATTCAACAATCAGACAGAATTGCAGAAACATCTGGTAAAAAGAAGGGAGGAGGCTTATGCTTACATATCAACAACAGCTAGTCTCAGGGTATGACTATAATATATAAATTCTGTGATGAAAACTTAGAGACATTAATTATCAACTGCAAACCATACTATTCGCCTCATGAATTTTCCTCATTTCTTCTAACTGCTGTTTATGTCTCTCCACAAGTCTCTGTAAACCCGGCATTACGAACTTTAGCTAAGGTCACACCGTACCAAGGTTGGAACTGCAAACCATACTATTCACCTCGTGAATTTTCCTCATTTCTTCTAACTGCTGTTTATGTCTCTCCACAAGTCTCTGTAAACCAGGCATTATGAACTTTAGCTAAGGTCACACCGTACCAAGGTTGGAACTGCAAACCATACTATTCACCTCGTGAATTTTCCTCATTTCTTCTAACTGCTGTTTATGTCTCTCCACAAGTCTCTGTAAACCAGGCATTACGAACTTTAGCTAAGGTCACACCGTACCAAGGTTGGAACTGCAAACCATACTATTCACCTCGTGAATTTTCCTCATTTCTTCTAACTGCTGTTTATGTCTCTCCACAAGTCTCTGTAAACCAGGCATTATGAACTTTAGCTAAGGTCACACCGTACCAAGGTTGGAACTCTGCAGTGCCATTCTGGCTGTAGAACTCGCAGACCTGATAATGAAAATGATACAACTTGAGCTACAACCCACCACCTTCTATATGGGCAGTAAGGTGGTGTTGGGCTACATTCACAACCAAAGTAGATGCTTTTATGTCTATGTAAGCAATAGGTGCAAAAGATCAGAAGATCTTCGAGTCCTGAGCAGTGGCAGTATGTGCCAACAGACCAATACATCAGTTCATGCTATATGGTCTATCCCCCCATTCCATTTGACAGAATCCTGAGTTCTGCCAAAGATCCTGAGTTCTTGGCTCGGACAGACACCTTGATTTCACAGAGACCAGAATACCATGAGCTTCTAGACCCAGATCAGGATGCCGACGTTTGACCTCAGGTGCCCAGCAAATAGCTCAGACAGGACAAGAAAATGACCATCCAGGCCACCTGCTTGTCAACAATGGTCAAGGAGACAGAAAAACTGCCCCTTAACTATCCCCTAGAACTAGCTCGCTTCGAACGTTTCTCCAGATGGAGACCTGTCATATTGGGCATAGCAGTGATTGTCTGTTTCCTACACCATGAGATAAGCTTCCCAGACAGCTATCTCCAAGCAGAGAGAGGAATTCTACGAAGTTTGCAATAAGATGCACACTGGATACTATTTGAGTGTCTAAAAGTTAAGAAGCCTAACCTGAAGTCTAGTCCACTTCTGAGGCTGAGCCTGTTCCTTGACAGCCACGAACCAAGAGGTACATCACTACTGTCTTGCATTGTCGCAAACAATGGGGTGCGACACAACACCAGCTGATGGCTGACCAGCCACCCAAGCTTCTTAGTCCCAGACTGCCATTTACTAATGTAGATCTAGACGTCTTTGGCCCTTGGCCTGTGACTGCCCATCAGACTAGTGGTGGTCAAGCTAACAGCAAACTTTGGGCCATTCTCTTCACATGTCTTAGTATTCAAGCTGTTCATATTGAAGTCATCAAATCCATGGACACCTCTTGCTTTATCAGTGCTCTAAGAAGGTTCCAAGCCTATAGAGGCCCAGTCAAGGTATTGAAATCTGACCGTGGAATGAACTTTGTAGGAGCCTGCAAGGAATTACAGTTCGATGAAGGAACTGATCTTGATTCAGCAATTGACGACTACCTAAAGGACATTTAATCCTCCACATGCATCCCATATGGGAGAAGCATGGGAACGTATGATCGGCATAATATATCATAGCCTTTACTGTCATTGTACATCCTGTATACAATGAAATTGGTTTTAGCCTGACTGGTGCAATCCATGACAAAAAATACAAACAACATAAATAGTATAAAGAATAATTGCAAAATCCTGGACTCCGTGTTGACAAAGACACCCTCGCTGATGCATGAGATCCTCACCGCCCTCATAGCAGAAGTGGCAGCTATCATCAATGCTCGACCTTTGGTTCCAGTTTCTTTGGATCCTGAAAATCCAACTACCCTCACCCTGGCCACCTTGCTAGCTCAGGTGACTGGCCAGCACCATTAGGGAACTTTGTTCCCAAAGACATGTATAAACAACAAAGATGATTAGGGGACTGGAGGATAAAACATATGAAGAACGGTTGCAGGAACTGGGTATGTCTAGTTTAACAAAAAGAAGGACTAGGGGAGACATGATAGCTGTGTTCCAATATCTTAGGGGCTGCCACAAAGAAGAGGGAGTCAGACTGTTCACCAAAGCATCTGAGGGTAGAACAAGAAGCAATGGGTGGAAACTGATCAAAGAAAGAAGCAACTTAGAACTAAGGAGAAATTTCCTGACAGTTAGAACAATTAATAAGTGGAACGACTTGCCTTCAGAAGTTGTGAATGCTCCAACACTGGAAATTTTTAAGAAAATGTTGGATAACCATCTGACTGAGATGGTGTAGGGTTTCCTGCCTGGGCAGGGGGTTGGACTAGAAGGCCTCCAAGGTCCCTTCCAACTCTGATGTTATGTTATGTTATGTTATGTAACAACGGAGACAAGTTCAACTGCTTGCCAACACCATCTGGAAGCTCTGGAAGCAAGAATACTTGTCTACCCTACAGGATTGCTGCAAATGGACAGCTTTATATTAAAATATATTTTATTCCTTATACAGTCTCCATCCTCCCTTAAACATTAACAGAATCCACAATAGACAGAGAATCAGCATCTCCACTAAATAATTGATGGTCAAGCTAACACTAAATTAATAGAATAGAATAGAATAGAATTTTTATTGGCCAAGTGTGATTGGACACACAAGGAATTTGTCTTGGTGCATATGCTCGCAGTGTACATAAAAGAAAAGATACAAGTAAAAGTAGCAAACTGGAGAAAATCTTTTACTCAAACTTTCTTAAACCCCCAAATATAAGTTACCCAGACTTAATCCACACATCAGAGGAGAAGGTCTATAAACACAACAGTTAATTATAACTGTTTCCCAGTAGAACTGCGTGTTTGGTGCTCCTGCTTGGATCCATATACCATCGCAATTAAGGTGAAAGGGACAACAAAGAGCAAGGAAAATGTTTTTTGTTGGGTATGAATCTAATCACAGATCATTTAGATTTTGGGCGGCAGGTACCACTAGCGTTTATTGTAGTGCTAGTGCAAAATTCCTGGAGGATGAAGGTTGGGATAAGCTTGAGCAAGCTGATTACAGAAAGGAGGATAATGTTATTATTATTATTATTGATGATCAAATGTTCAATAATACCCCTGAAGATGAAATAGATGATGTAGAAACTAATGTAAAAGAGGAAGAAAGTTTAGGGGAGGAAGTAGATGTAAGACCAGTTATGAGTCCTGTATTACCTAGAAGATCTACTAGGGTACGATGTCCACCCGACAGGTATCAAGCAAGTGTGGTTTGTCAAGTAAATATACAGTAGAACCTTCTATGATGATATTAAAATGTATCCTGAAAAGGATCAAGTAGCTTGGAAGGAAGCTATGGATAGAGAACTGAAATCGTTAACTGAGTTAGGTGTATATGAAAATGTTCAATTACCACCAGGAGAACAGTTAATTGGTTGTAAATGGGTTTATAAGTTAAAGACAGGTGCTGATGGAACTGTAACCCATAAAGCGTGATGAGCTGCGTTTGAATGGAATAGATGTATAGTAAAAGAACTAAATGCTATAGGTTTTATGGGAGGTGTAGCAGATAAATGTCTCTTTAAACGGGAGAAAGATGGTTTGATTTCAATTTTACTCTTGTTTACAGATGATATTGCTATTATAACGAAAACTGAAAAGGAAGCAATAGGGCTTATTTCTATGTTACAGAAAAAATTTAAGATAAGGAATCTTGGTAAAATCAAACACTATTTAGGTCTTGATATTATGAAAACAACTAGAGGGTATAAACTGTCACAATCTAGTAAAATTAGCCAATTGTTGAAACGCTACAATATGGAACTATGTAAGCCAGCAAAAACACCTATGAGTCAGAATTTTAAACATGGAGATATATACAAAATCCTGTATTCAGCAAGGAGATTTATCAATCCTTGATTGGTAGTCTATCTTACATTAGTAATTGGTCTAGGCCAGATATTTCCTATTGTGTTAACCAATTAGCTAGGTATAAAGCAGAAACAACTGAGAGGCATTGGCAAGCTGCAAAGCGAATACTGTGATATTTGAAACTAACAATGCATTATGCATTATATTTAGAACCTACCTGTGATCTTGTACTAACTGCATATGCTGATGCTAGTTTTGCTACTGATTTATCTACATGAAAATCAACATCAGGTATTGCAATAATGTTAGGGAATCTGCTTCCAGATTGAAAGAATTAGCCAGAGACATCACCTACTAAGATTGTTGGATGGGCAGGCACAAAAATAGCCAGGAAAGTGATTGAAGCCTGGGAAACAGGCCCCTCATCAATCAACAGGAGTGCCGATTTACCCTCAGCTTATCAAATATTTAGGGCTTGGCAGGGCTTGGCAGCACAAGGAAACAACAGCCAAGGACTAAATAGACAACCATCAACTCCCCAATCTACATCTAAAAAGCTACACACAACAGGCACCATATAAATACCACACATAGAACAGCCCAAAGTACACAGAGAAGTTCCCTGAGGGTGGGCTCCAACACAAGTCCAAAACCTCAGAAGAAAAAACCTCTGGTCCCAGTGACCAACCCAGATTAGGTCCTGAAATATTAACCTGGGACATGTATTAGTGACATCACCATTGCCCAAGAGGTGCCATATTGGGAGCATCTTTCATTTCTCCGGCTGGAGCTGCAGCAAAGTTGAAGCACTCAGGTCTTCAGCGTGGGCACACTAACCTCCGATTCAGTGTCCTATTCATGTGAGCCATCGTGCTCCTTGAATATCATAGATAACATGTACCTACACATGCTTTTGCCCCTCCAGTGTCACCCTAGCATCAATACATACATACATCCATACCCTTAAGACCCACACCAAGGACAAGCTCCCCTACAAAACAGCTTTTCTGTACTTCATTTTCTCATTTTTCCCCACCGACAAACCTATTTGCTTTTGGGAATAAATAACTCTCCTTCCCTCACAAGCTGTCTGGGTTTCATTTTGATTTGTTCTTCTTGTGCAACCCTGGCATGTGTTGGAACCCCAAATTCTTCTTCTGACATTATGGCGCCCAACATGGGGCCTTGAGACTAACCAGGCCAGTGGACCCAGTCTTCATCCGGCTGATGCCAGACCATCTTGTCTGGGGTTGCTGCTCTGGACTCTGCCTGCTTGTCACTACCAGTAAAGGGGTTTTCAAGCTTTAATCCAGACAGCTGCATGAAAAGGAGAAACTTGGCAAGTACCTCCAAATTTCTGTCTTTGTGCTCAGGGAGCAGATAAGTAAATTGTGTGTGCCCGTGTGTATGTTTACTGTTTGATTTCACACTCCAATGCTTTTTCCAGCACGAGTCAAAAAGAGGGCTGTGAAAATATTTACAGATCCCTCACATCCTGGACATGAACTGTTTCAACTCCAGGAAAAAAAAGGGAGGGGCTCTTTAATCACCTTCCATTCTGCAGCTTATTCTGACCTTTTGCAACTGCTAAACATTTCTTTCCTCTAAATCTCTTTAAGAAATGACAGAAATAAGCTATGGGGGAGAATTTCCCCAAATTGATTTGCCTGGCCAACAAAGCAATGCGGAGTGGGCGAAGGGGACGACGACCACTTTTGCCCTCTTCCTTCCTTTTCTTATCTCTTCCCCCAAGAAATAGGACAAATGTTCTGTTTTGAAAAAACTGTGTCTTAACCAAATGTATCTTCCTTTCTGTAATTTGTCAATCTTGCAAGAAAACCAGCAAAAGATAGGGGAGCCAGTCCGGTGGATACTTTAATTGGTCCTAACTTTAGCTAGCTGGTTGCTTCAATTAATTCCTAGTTAATTTACTATCTTACTTATCGCCTTAAGAGGAAGACCATGCAAACCCACAATCCAACAGAGGCTTGTTTCCCAATCTCTAGCTGCAAAGTATCTTAAAAGTAATGCTAGCCCCAGTCTGCTTTGGTATTTGTAAACTGGATTGTAAGAGGTAAATGGAACGTATAGATAAGTACAACTTATTAAGAAATGGGAAGGCATTAAATACTTGGCAGCTCAAGTAATGGGCATTGCAAGTCTTGCCTTTAGGCTTATTTGTATTCACAGATACCCTATTCCACGCATGGGAAGCTTCTTTCTGAAATGATATCCATTGGAATTGCATGCATTGCTACAATTACCAATAGCAATAGCTTTGGCTAGTTTAAATTGTTCAAGGAATGCCCACATGGCAATCCTTGATCTGGAAAAGGCTTTCGATCACATCCCACATAAACTCATTTGGCATGCCTACAACACTCCCCCCCCCCAATGTCCCCGAAACCTATGTCCACTGGATTCAACTATTGTACCAGAGTGTCACTAGCATTGTCTGATGTGCATTGGGAACATCTCCCTTCACCATCAATGTCAGATTGCATAAAGGATTGGCGATTTGCCCCTATTATTCATCCTTTGCGTGGACACTGTGACACTAGACCTCCAATTGCCCCATTGCATGGTGACTCCTCTATGCAGCTTCCTTGAAAATGAACAATGTGAAGACCTCCAAGAGCAAACAGCAATGGAATGAACAGCTGGGCGAATTTCGACTTTGACTGAGCATCAAGAAAACTAAACATATGGAGTGTGGCCCCCAAACTGATTAACATTGGTGGTGAAGAGCTGCAGAAAATAGAGCAGTTCAAGAATGCAGTTCCCTCATATGCAGCAACAGCAATAGATTTCTGGATGCCCACACCAGTGTCAACACCACTTAGATGAAGTGGCACCAGGTGACTAGAATCCTGTGTGATCATTGACTACCTTTATACCTCAAGGCAAAGTTTTACAGAATGATAGTGCACCCTGTTGCCCTCTACAGATTGGAGTGCTGGCCAGTGACAGCAAAGCATGACCAAGCCCTATACAGGATGGAAATGCGAATGCTTCCATGGTGCCTTGGACTAACATGATTTTGTCGAGCCCAGCTCTGGCCCGACACATGATGCTACAGGGATACGGATCATGGAAGCAGCCCCTAATCAAAGATCCAAAGGGATGACATATCAAGGACTTGTTTGAGGGCTGCAGGAACCCCTCCAAGACCGAGTGGCTGTGGATGCCGGCATCCCGGTATAATCAGCTGACTCCATCGCTGACTGTGGGAGGTGAGTCATTGGCCCCCACGGCGAAGGTCCGCAATCTGGGCGTTCTTCTGGATGCACGGCTGTCGTTGGAAGAACATACGACGGCCATCGCCAGAGAAGCTTTCTATCAGGTCCGCCTGATACTCCAGTTGCATCCCTTCTTAGACCGGGATGCCCTATGCACGGTCACCCATGCCCTTGTCACCTCCCGTCTGGACTACTGTAATGCTCTCTACATGGAGCTCCCCTTGAAGAGCACCCGGAGGCTCCAGCTGGTCCAGAATGCGGCCATGCGGGTGATAGAGGGAGCAAATCAAGGCTCCCATATAACACCACTCCTGCGTAGGCTGCACTGGCTTCTGGTGATCTTCTGGGTGCAATTCAAGGTATTGGTTACCACCTTTAAAGCGCTTCATGGCATGGGACCTGGCTATTTATGGGACCAGCTACTGCGACCGATGGCCCCCCAGAGACCAGTGCGCTCCCAGAGAGTGGGCCTCCTCGGGGTGCCGTCGGCTAGACAATGTCGGCTGGCGACCCCCAGGGGTAGGGCCTTCTCTGTGGGGGCCCCAACCCTCTGGAACGAATTACCACCAGGTATTCGCCAACTCCCTGATCTCCGGACTTTCCGACACGAGCTGAAAACATGGCTTTTTCATTGTGCAGGACTGGCCTGATAGTTTTAATTGGGAATTTTAAGGATTTTAAGGATTTTAAGGATAATTAAGGAGTCAGCCTAAATTTAAATATTTCATTTTAAATTATTTTAGTGTTTGTAAAATTGTTTTAACATGGCTGTAAACCGCCCTGAATCCTTCGGGAGAAGGGCAGTATAGAAATATAAACAAACAAATAAATAAATAAATCTGTGTTTGGCAAGCATGAGAAAGGAATCAGCACACTGGTGGCCGGGATAGAGGGATATGAGGGATGGGCATTAGTTGCTGCTTTAGTTCTGGGATTTAGCAGATGATGTGGCAGCTGAGGCTGTCAGACGAGGAGGGAGAGAGTGGCTGGGCATCCAATCAATGGAGCAGTTCAGCCATGGGGTGGGGCATGAGCAGCGCAGGATGTTTAAAAGGGCTAAGAGGCAGAAGCTCTCAGTGCTGACTTTATACAGAGAGACCTCAACTTTTACTGAGACCCGGTTTGTAGCAGACCCAATAAACAAAGTCACTATCAGAAAGAAAACCAAGTTGGCTTGTTTCTTCTCATGGCGTCTGACACAACTGTGGCTGAGCTAGCTGAGATTACGCCATGAATGATGATGCTTGACGTTGACTGGGAGTTGCGTCAATCATAGCAAGACTGTGGCAAGGCAAACTTACACTGTATGGACACCCTGTACACAATAAAGAAGACTCAGAGGCAAGGACATCCATGTGTCTAAAACCTGATAGCAGAAGACCTTGGTAGACTCAAGATACAGTAGATGGATTACATCAAGGAGGACATGAAATGCATGGGTGTCGCCCTTGAAAATGCCCTGGATCGAGCCAAATGGAGATGGATATGCTGACAAGCAGACTCTGCAATAGTGAGAGAATAACGCTAGGAAGAATTAATCTGTTTGGATTTTGGAATGGAACTATTTGCAAGTACTTTACCAACAAGGAAAAAGAAATATATGGAATTATGGCCTGAGACTGCTGGGAAGAGTTACTCATTGTGAGTTCAGGAGGACCAAGATGAAATCTAGTGGACCAAGGCAGTGGCTTGCACACACCTAAAGGCATGCAGATCATGTAACTGAAAATCTAAAACAGCAGTAGTTCATCCTTGGTAGGTGGAAGAGGTTGATCATAGACCTACGCTGGCAGACAAAAATAAAGAAAAATAATATCATTAGAGATCAGTAGGGCTGATTATTACTTTCATTTCCAGAATATTGAGGAAGAAAAGGGAGAAAACCTAGTGGAGATATTGACAGAGTTGCTGGCAGAAGCCTTAGAGGTGACCAAAGAAAAAATTCTTGCAGTGATTGATGGAATATTAAGAGTTAATACCAATACATGACAAGAAACAGACTGCCTAGAGAGGGGCATGTGAGATTCACTAAAAAAGCAATCAAAGCAGAAATTCTACAACGAGCGAGAGATAATCCTTTAAAATACAAAGGGAAAGAAATAGTAGTCTTAAAACAGATTCCAAGAAGAGTCAGAGAAATAAGGAAGGAATACCAGTTCCTGACAAAAAAACCTAATTAAAAATAGAGTAAATTTCAGATGGCTGATACTGGAGGGAATATTGGTGACTTGGATGGAGCAAAGACATAGATTGGATTCCATTGAAAAAGCAGAACAATTTTATGAGCATTATTTTGGATCACAAGAGGAAATGAGACCAAGAGAAAAAGAAGAGGACAAGCAACGAGAGGAAGCTACAGGAGAGAGAAAGATACAACAAAAAGAAGATGAAAGAGACTTGGAGGATATAGCAAAAAGAGAAGAAGCAAAGGCAAAAGAACCAAGATAGATAAGAGCGACCAGAACAACAAAACCCATCTCTAAATTATGGAAGAAGTAGTAAAATTAATGTCAATTAGCATAAATGGACTGAATTCAGCAATAAAAAGGGAAAGGATTTTTAGTAAATTAGAAAAATTAAAGTTAGACATAATCTGCTTGCAAGAAGTTCACATTAAAAAAACAACACAATTAAATATAATTAAGTATTGTTTACTGGACCCGTGCCCCTCCTGGCTGGTGCTGGCCACACAGGAGGTGACACGAGGCTGGCTCCAGGGGATTATTAATGCTTCCTTGTTGGAAGGGGTTTTCCCTGCCGCCTTGAAAGAGGCGGTGGTGAGACCCCTCCTCAAGAAGCCTTCCCTGGACCCAGCTATTTTGGGAAATTATCGTCCGGTCTCCAACCTTTGCTTTGTTGCGAAGGTTGTAGAGAGTGTGGTGGCATGGCAGCTACCCCAATACCTGGATGAAGCTGTCTATCTAGACCCGTTCCAGTCTGGCTTCCGGCCCGGATATAGTACGGAGACGGCTTTGGTCGCGTTGGTGGATGATCTCTGGAGGGCCAGAGACAGGGGTTGTTCCTCTGCCCTGGTCCTATTAGATCTCTCAGCGGCTTTTGATACCATCGACCATGGTATCTTGCTGCACTGGTTGGAGAGTTTGGGAGTGGGAGACACCGTTTATCGGTGGTTTTCCTCCTATCTCTCTGACAGGTCGCAGACGGTATTGACAGGGGGGCAGAGATCGACCACGAGGCGCCTTACTTGTGGGGTGCCACAGGGGTCGATTCTCTCGCCTCTCCTGTTCAACATCTATATGAAGCCGCTGGGGGAGGTCATCAGTGGCTTCGGGGTGAGTTATCATCTGTACGCTGACGATACTCAGCTGTACTTTTCCACCCCGGACCACCCAACGAAGCTATCGAAGTACTGTCCCGGTGCGTGGAAGCCGTATGGGTCTGGATGGGGAGAAACAGGCTCATGCTCAATCCCTCCAAGACGGAGTGGCTGTGGATGCCGGCACCCCGGTACAGTCAGCTGCAGCCATAGCTGACTGTTGGGGGCGAGTCACTGGCCCCAATGGAAAGGGTGCGCAACTTGGGTGTTCTCCTGGATGGACAGCTGTCATTTGAAGATCATTTGACGGCCATCTCCAGAAGAGCTTTTTACCAGGTTCGCCTGGTTCGCCAGCTGCGCCCCTTCCTTGACCAGGATGCCTTATGCACGGTCACTCATGCTCTTGTTACCTCTCGCTTGGATTACTGCAATGCTCTCTACATGGGGCTCCCCTTGAAGTGCACTCAGAGGCTTCAGTTAGTTCAGAATGCAGCTGCGCAGGTGATAGAGGGAGCCGCACGTGGCTCCCATGTAACACCACTCCTGCGCAGGCTGCACTGGCTGCCTGTGGTCTTTCGGGTGCACTTTAAGGTTTTGGTTACTACTTTTAAAGCGCTCCATGGCTTAGGGCCTGGGTACTTACGGGACTGCCTACTGTTACCTCACGCCTCCCACCGACCCATATACAGAGAGGGACTTCTCAGGGTGCCGTCCGCCAAGCAATGTCGGTTGGCGGCCCCCAGGGGAACATCCTTCTCTGTGGGGGCTCCTACCCTCTGGAACGAACTTCCCCCTAGCTTGCGCCAATTGCCTGACCTTCGGACCTTTCACCGCGAGCTGAAGACATATCTATTTATTCGCGCGGGGCTGGCTTAAATTTTAATTTTAAATTTTAAATATTAGTTTTAATTGGGGTTGAATTAATTGATATGAATTTTAAGGGTTTTTAGGTTAAACATTTTAAATCTCTGCCAATTATATAATAAGTTTTTTAACTTTTGTTTTAGTTGTACATTACTATTGTTTTTATATTGGCTGTAAACCGCCCTGAGTCCTTCGGGAGAAGGGCGGTATAAAAATCTAATAAATAAATAAATAAGTAAATAAATATTGAAATATCCTAAAACTGGGAAATTATATACTTCTTTTTCTCAACAAAAGAAGAGGGGAATAGCCCTATATGTAAAAGAGACAATAAATGTTAAAACAAATCTTTACGGATGAGAAAGGGAGGATTTTGATGATGGAGATAACAATGAGCTATAAACTGATATCTTATTAGTAATATATGCACCAAACATTAATCAAGAGGATTTTTGTTATGTCCTGCACCGGCAGTGGCGGCCCCTAGTGGTGGAGATGGTTTCTCGTTCTGTTCTGATTGGCTCCCGCTTTTGACAGCTGAATATAAAAGGGCTGTCAAAGCAGGCTGTCTCTTCTGGTTGTTGCTGGTCTCTGTGAGTTAAAATAAACGTTATGTGTGAACATCTGTGGAGCCTCAATTATTACGGAACCCACAGAATATAGTAATTTTTATGGTAAACTTCACAAGAAAATAATAGAACTGGAGTATGAAAACTTATGTACAGTATAGCAGGAGACTTTAATGCAATTTTGGATGCGGAATTAGATTACAAAACCAGGAAGGTAAATAAAAAAGCCAGGAAAACACTTCCTAAGGCTTTCTTCAAAATGGTGAAAGAAATTAGACATCCAAGATGCATGGTGAGAGATACATCTTAAGGAAAACTAATATTCATTTTATTCAAATAGACATGTTTCAGGACTTCCGGTGGTGACATCACAGCAGTGCGAGGGGAAAGAGAACAGTCTCCGTTCCTAGACCCTGAATTTTTTGCATTTGCCTCGGGGCATGGTGAGCCTGAAGAGCCACGTGGAATAGAGGGGAAGCCTGGAGGGCAACGAGGTGAAAGGTGATCACAATAGAATTGAAACTATTTTTTAAAAAAAATAAAAAACAACATACTTCACTATCAAATCTATGGGACACCATGAAAGCCTATATAAGGGGGAAAGCGATAGCATACATGGCAAAAGAAAAATAAGGAGAAATGGAGGCAGCATAACATATTAAAGGAAGAAATTGGAAAATTAGAAAATCAACTCCAAAAAAAAATCAGGGAATGAACAAATTAAAGAAACATTGACTTTAGCTAAACATAAATTAAATATAATATATACATTGCAAGAAACTTAAAATTTACCAAACAAAATTTCTTAGAAAACATGTCAATAAACCAGGGAGATGGTTAGCTTATATAAATTGAAAAAAGAAAAAGAAGGAAAGATACAGCAGTTATATGGTGACATGGAGAATTTACAAAATAACGAAGAAGAGAAAAAAGATGATTACGCAAGTAGATACAGTGTGTACCTTTTTTTAATGAAACTTATCAGCACTTTTGATCAGTGACATCATCAAAGTAAACAAACCAACATGATGATTACGCCACCAGATCATGACCCTAAGCGGAAGTGATGTTCCCAGCCCCCACCTTCCGGATATGACATACATAGCCCTCCTCCCTGGATGTGATGTGCATAATCCAACCCCACATGGTGCAGGACTCACAAGGTCATAATCCTAGCCGGATATGATAAGGCCCCCCTAATATACGATCTTATTCAGGGGGGCGCCGCGGACCTTATAGGCGTTACGGAAACCTGGCTGGGCACGGAAGGGGGTGTGCCCCTTGTTGAGATGTGCCCGCCGGGTTTCCGTGCATTCCATCAGCCGAGGGCTCAGGGTAGGGGTGGGGGGGTGGCGGTTGTGATTAGAGAGAGTCTAGAGCCGAGGGAGACCACTGTACCTCAGATTGCCGGGTGTGAATCCCTCTTTGTGAGATGGGGCCATAGGTGTCAGATGGGTTTGCTGATCACGTACCTGGCTCCTTGCTGCGTGTCAGCTGCCCTGCCCGAGCTCCTGGAGGTGCTGGCTGGAGTGGCAGTTGAGACCCCCAGACTTTTAGTCATGGGGATTTTAACTTGCCATCTTCCGCTCGCCATCAACGGCAGCTCGGGAGTTCATGGCTTCCATGACGGCCTTGGACCTGACCCAAGTAGTTGATGGCCCTACTCACATCGGGGTGGCACTCTGGACCTGGTTTTGTCTCTGGTCAGTGGTTGAGAGATCTGGACTTAAAGGAAATAGTCATTGAACCTTTGTCATGGTCAGATCACTCTTCTTCGCCTGGACTTTCTGACCGCCATTCACCACCGCAGGGAGACGGAGCCGATACGCTGGTTCCGGCCCCAGGCGCCTGATGGACCCGGAGGGGTTCCGGACGGAGCTTGGGCCATTTCCTGACGGTCTGGCTCACGGCTCGGCTGAGGAACTTGTTGCGCCTGGGAACGGGCCGCGGCGGGGCCTTAGACCGTGTCGTGCCTTTGCGGCCTCTGACCCGCGCAGGTCCCAACCGCCCTTGGTTCTCCGAGGAGTTGAGAGGATGAAGCGCCGGAGAAGACGCCTAGAGAGTTCTTGGAGGTCTAGCCGCTCGAGGCTGATCGGACACTAGTGAAGTCCTATACTAGGGCTTACCTAGTGGCAATGAGGAAGCGAGGCGAGCTACGCCTCCTCCCTCATTGCATCGGCAGATAACCGCCCAGCCGCCCTGTTTCGGTGACTCGCCCTCTTACATCAGGGGAGCGGGATGACCCGCTGCAGGGACGTGCTGAGAGTTTAACGGTTATCTATACGATAAAATCGCTCAGCTCGGGAGGCCTAGACCAAGATTGCAGTGACGTGGGTGAGACGGCTGAGGGTGGTCTTGGGGACATTTTATGGGATGAGTTTGACCCTGTCGCTCCCGAGGACATGGACAGGTTGCTGGGGAGGTTGAATGCCACCACATGTTTACTGGACCCGTGCCCCTCCTGGCTGGTACTGGCCACTCAGGAGGTGACACGAGGCTGGCTCCAGGCTATTACGAGCGCTTCCTTGGTGGAGGGAATCTTTCCGACCGCCTGAAAGAGGCGGTGGTGAGACCCCTCCTCAAGAAGCCTTCCCTGGACCCGGCTGTTTTAGGTAATTATCGTCCGGTCTCCAACCTTCCCTTCGTGGCGAAGGTTGTAGAGAGTATGGTGGCATATCAGTTTCCCTTGCACCTGGATGAAACTGTCTATCTAGACCCGTTCCAGTCCGGCTTCCAGCCCGGTTACAGCACTGAGACGGCTTTGGTCGCGTTGGTGGATGATCTCTGGAGGGCCAGGGATAGAGGATGCTCCTCTGCCCTGGTCCTATTAGACCTCTCAGCGGCTTTTGATACCATCGACCATGGTATCCTGCTGCGCCGGTTGGAGGGATTGGGAGTGGAGGCACCGCTTATCGGTGGTTCTCCTCCCATCTCTCCGATCGGTCGCAGACGGTGTTGACAGGGGGCAGAGGTCGGCCCGAGACACCTCACTTGTGGGTGCCGCAGGGTCGATCCTCTCACCCTTCTGTTCAACATCTATATGAAGCCGCTGGGTGAGATCATCAGTGGCTTCGTGTGAGGTACCAGCTGTACGCTGATGACACCCAGCTGTATTTTTCCACACCGGGCCACCCCAACGGTTATCAAGTGTTGTCCCGGTGCTTGGAAGCCGACGGGTCTGGATGGGGAGAAACAGGCTCAGGCTCAATCCTCCAAGACAGGGTGCCTGTGGATGCCGGCATCTCGGACAGTCAGCTGAGTCTTCAGCGGACGGTCGGGGGCGAGTCATTGGCCCCGATGGAACGGGTGCGCAACTTGGGCGTCCTCCTGGATGAACGGCTGTCTTTTGAAGATCACTTGACGGCCGTCTCCAGGAGAGCTTTTTACCAGGTTCGCCTTGCGCGCCAGTTGCGCCTTTCTAGACCGGGATGCCCTGTGCACGGTCACCACGCCTCGTGACGCCTCGCCTGGATTACTGCAATGCTCTCACATGGGGCTCCTTGAAGGGCATCCGGAGGCTTCAGTTAGTCCAGAATGCAGCTGCGCTGGTGATAGAGGGAGCCCTCGTGGCTCCGTGTGACACCTATCCTGCGCAGACTGCACTGGCTGCCTGTGGCCTTCCGGTGCGCTTCAAGGTTTTGGTGAACATCTTCAAAGCGCCCATGGCATAGGGCCGGGTTACTTACGGGACCGCCTACTGCTACCGGATACCTCTCACCGACCTGCGCCTCACAGAGAGGGACTCTCAGGGTGCCGCCAGCGAGACAGTGTCGTCTGGCGACGCCCAGGAAGGGCCTTCTGTGGGGCTCCCACCCTCTGGAACGAACTCCCCAGGACTTCGTCAACTTCCGGACCTCCGAACCTTCCGTCATGAGCTTAAAACACATTTATTCATCTGCAGGACTGGATTAGTTTTTAAATTCGTGGGTTTTAAGGGTTTTAATGGGTTTTAATGGGTTTTTAATGGGTTTTATTATTTGCTAAATTTTAATTGCGGCCAAATTGAATAAGTTTTTTAGTGGTATTTTAATAGTATTTATTTTGTAATAGTACTGTTTATTTTATCTGGCTGTAAACCGCCCTGAGTCCTTCGGGAGAAGGGCGGTATAAAAATTTAAATAATAAATAAATAAATAAATAAATAAATGATGTGTTGGCCTAAGCCCATCAAGATAAGCATGAGTAACCCTAACAAATAAGGTGTGGTGCAAGGTCATAGCCCTATTTTCACTAAGGCATGGTGAATCTACCCCCATCAAGAAAGATATGGCAGTCAAGCCTCTGGGTGCATGATTAGTTTAACCCTAGACGAATTCTATGGACATTCAAAACCAAAAAACAAAACAAATCTAAGTAAAGTGAATAAATAACAGAGGCCTGTATTTTTGGGAAACAAAACCTACTGGGGGGGGGGGTTGTGAAATTGTTGGAAGAAATATCCATCTGGGTTCAGTTCCAAGTGGGGACAAAGACACTGGAAACATGGAGGCTGCTTGGAAAGATGGTTTAATGGTGGTCAGGATCACATGGCTTGAGTTCCTGAACAGAAAAGGGCTGAGATCCTGTGTGCTCCCTGGTTTTATGCTTTTTCTGAGCTTTGAACTTTCTGGGGCACAGGAAGAGTACCCTGATTGGCTGTCAGACTCCCAGGGGGTGGGGGTCTTAGCTAGCCTTGTAGGTTGTCTCTCAAGCTTGCCTGAGCCTTGCCATGTGGTGAGTTTCTGTTCTATTGTGTTGCAAAAGATGGTCCATTAACAAAGGTGGGGGGATTGAGTTTCTACCTCTGACCCATTGACAAAGGTGGGGGGAAATGAGTGAGCTTGGTTGAGGCTTTAATGGCCCATTGACAAAGGTGGGGGGTGGCAGGAAGTTGCAGGGAGCTGCTTTGTCTTTAAAACATGTTTCTCCATTTCTCATCCAGGGAAATATATTTTGCCTTTTTAAATATTTTCTAAAATATTTCATTCTTCTAGGAGGGGGGTGGGTGCTTAATTCCTACAAAATAAAAAAATGCTTTTTATTTCTAATCATTCTAGCCTAACGATGCTTTTAATTTTTTGGAGTTTTAAAAATCAGTCCCTCAAAAGCTAGGAAAAAAGGAGCCCCTAAAAGGCAGCCAGGACCTGCATTTAACCCCTTTTTTCTAAAAGGTATTTATTTCTAGGTGGTTCTAAAATCATTTCCTTGAATGCAGGGGGTGGGGGGAAACCACAACCCTTTTAAAACCCGCAGCTGGTTTTTACCTTTGTAAAAATCTAAAGACACATATTTTGCCAAGTGCACCCTCAAATCCTCATGTGCACGTAACCGTTCAAAGCATGGCCTTAATAAAATTTATTCTGCCCCCTGCAGCAAAAGACAAAGAATATTAATAGGAATTAAAATGCTCACAAGAGGCAAGCAACCAGGAGGCAAGTAGGGGCTAAGACTTGTTCAGGCATGTCAGGACTGCGATTCTGGGCATGTGTGTTTGTGTCTGCTAGTAAAAAAGGAGGTTAGGCTTTGTTCGGGACATGCCCGGGGTATGTCATACCCCTGTGATTCTGGCCATGCAAGGATGTGTCATTGCAAGGGCAGGGTAGTTTGTGCAGGCAGTCCTGAACAGCTAGCGATTTCATTCCAGCAGTCTTTTGAAGATGGCAAATACTGATGGGAATTTGTTTGATGTAAATTTGACCCCCAAACCTCCCAAGCGTGGGCGTAGAATAAAAAAGGACCTGAGCTATATGGCTTGATTGAAGAGAACGTACTTATAAAGCCTTGTTATTGCAGGTTTTGCAAAATATCAAATGGTAACTAAATATAAAAATTAAGAAAACAGTATTTTGATTAGTTGAAGCAGATAGCCTAATTCTACACCTTATTTCCTGCTTTAGAAACGGTGGAGTCTCAGAATGTCAGCATGCCTCAGATTCTGAAAGCGTGTATCATTAAAATATTGCACCATTGTTTAATGGGGTGTCTACAATCAGATGAAGACTATGTGGTTGATGGTACCAGTGAAACAGAGCTTATCAACAGCTTATGCTTTAGACTTTCTATGCCTCACGTTCTCTGGATCATCATCAGTATTTCTGACAAAGTGAATAAACCCCCCCGGGGATTCCCTTGGTGAGCTCAAGACATTCATACAACATATCAAGAAGGACAGTAAACCACTGTCATTAATGTCAAAGATTGAAGCTGAATTGCCATTGTCACTGAAGAGGTTCATATGCCAGAATGTAACAGAAATTAATTACAAGAAACTGTTAATGCTATGAAATTTATAATAAAATGTGCTTTACAAATCACATGAAAGATGTATTGTTACGTACAGAGGTACGTGATGAAATTTGCATGTCCGCCGCTGATTGGTTGTTTCAGCGGCGGGAAAATTAAAGTGCTGTCAGTAGCCGGCTTGCATGCCGGCGGTCTATAAAGAGCCAGGCTCGGTGGCTGCCGAGCTGTTCGTATTCTGCCTGCTGAAGTGCGAATTCATCAATCCAGAGAAGATGATGAAGGATCGCATCCTCCTAGGCATGAGGGACCTAGCCCTCCAAAAAAACGAATGATGAGGCGAGGGGTCTCCTTCAAGGATGCAGTAGAGGAAGCAAAAGCAGCTGAAACTTCAGATGCCTCGAGTATTACAGATCAGTCATTTGAGGTGAGCAAGGTATCTAAAAAGAGAAGCCACCTTCTGATTGGTGATTCAATTGTAAGAAATGTCAATTTAGGAAAGGATGTGGAGGTTCTGAAAGAGGTCAGGTGTCTGCCTAATTCCACTGGCAACAGAGAAAAGAGGCACATTGTTAAGATACTCAAGAATGCTAGTAAGGACTATGATGATGGTGGTGTTGTACATCTTGACACCAACAACCTATCTGAAGAAGATGTGCTTTCTGTGCAGAGTGATTTGTGTTATTCTGTTAACAGCTAATCGGTCTCCTGCCTGGCCATGGATCATTGGAAGGACGGAAGCCCCTTTGAGATCAAGACATCCTGAACTCCAACCAACCATTTGTTGACCACCACCCCCTCACCCAGTCTTTGTCAAGCAAGAGAAAGAGAAAAGGTTTATACAACTCATGTGTGAAAAGAAGAGCCTGCTTTCCTGCTGATGAAAACGCTATAGGAACATACCTGAAAATGCACAATGACATGTGAATGGACACTCAATAAGAAACTTTGCACCACTTTGCAGTTATAGATGCACCGTAAGTGTTAATAGTTCCTGGCTCCCCCACGACAATGGCTAATGTTTGTCTTTTGATTTGGTAGACTTCAATAGGAGAAACTGCAGTCACTTTGGGAAGAGTTGACTGCAACTAAACAGCGTTGGACTTGGTTAGCCTGTACTGACTAAACTGTCTGCCTGAATTTCTACACCAAGAGCTACATTGCCAAAACTGAACGACTGATTGAATTCCGACTAAGACTCAATCTGAATTAGAATAAAGGAACAGAGGGTGGGTGGGAAAAGAGGCATTCTTCTGTATATTTATGGTTATTGGTATACTTCAATATGTGCATTTATTATTAATATGCCACGTATCCCATACATGTGCAAACAAGACCTCAAGTAAAACTCCAGGGAAAACCTGCGGAAGCCTGGACATGGCTGATCATAAGGTTTGTAACTTACTGGGATAATTGGCCTTGTTTGGAGCCTTTCAAATTATTTTCTGCCCAAAGACATTTCTCACCTAACAGAGGATTGCACTACTTGAAGCATTCTAGTTAACACTATACTATCTTTTTCTCCCTTCTAACAATGTTAGTGGTGTACAAGTATGTACCTTTCCGTATATATATATATATGTACAACATGAGGATTGGAGGAAGTTTTACATTAAAATATAGCATTCCTTATACTGTCTCCATCTTCCCTTAAACATTAACAGAATCTATAAGGGACTGAAAATCAGCATCTCCACTAGATAATTGATGGTCAAGCTGAAACTAAGTTATTCAAGTAAAAGTAGCAAACAGAGGAAAATCTTTTACTCAAACTTCCTTAAACCCAGACTTAATCCACCCATCAAAGAAGGTCTGCAAACACAAATAGATTTAAATGAAAACTGCCCTCCCAGTGGAGTTGCATGTTCACTAAAATAAATGTCCTAGATGACCTAGGGGAATGCCGGCACTCTATAAAGAGCCAGGTTCGGTGGCTGCCGAGTTGTTCATATTCTGCCTGCTGACAAATAAAGTCTTGAAAGCTACCACTCATCTCTTCCTTGCTTCGATCTAACACTGGCAACGAAGGTGGGATCTCAGGAAGGACAAGGTAACTGACCAGTTCCAGATGGTAAGCTGCGGCCATCTTATTGATCGGAATGACTTCCATCAGCAACCTGCAATGGTAACCCAAACCGCACAACCTACGATCCATGAACAGAAGAATGGCACACCTTCAGAACATTCCTGCAAGCAAATAATTACCAAGATTTGCCAGAAAACCGAAAAAGAGCCATTTTCCTAATGTACTGCGGACCGAAGCTATATAAGATGGCACAGACCCTACCTAGTCTCACCCACCGATACTGAATCCATCTCATGGTCAACACTTCAGAGGAAGCTGCGGGACCACTATGCACCAGCAGCCACCCCCATGGTCAGCCAGCATGAATTCTACCGGTGCTGCCAACAAGAGGGGGAAACCATCAATGATTTTGTAGCAGACCTCTGCAAAATCGCTTCCAAATGCGATTGATCAAGACAGAGGACATGATGAAGGACCGCATCCTCCTGGGCATGAGGGACCTAGCCCTCCCAAAAAACAAATGGTGAGGCGAGGGGTCTCCTTCAAGGATGCAGTAGAGGAAGCAAAAGCAGGCAAAACTTCAGACGTCTCTAAAAAACCAGTGGTGTGCACCAGAGCTACCGCGAGCCCGAAACTCTGTGGGAAAATTCTGAGGACGAGGGGGTCGACAATGACATCATTCACCAAAATATCCAAGGAGAGTACGAAGCTGCCGAGACTGGGATAAATTCCATGTGACCATCTCCATTGAGGGAAGCCCGTGCCAAATGGAACTGGACACAGGGTCCTTCTTCACCATCAGATCATGGGAGACCCTGAGGCACTTAAACCCAAGACTGACCAAGAACCAACTAAAGCCACAAAGTCAATGTATCTGCAGAGCATGCCTCAGGGAAGAATGCCGGCAGGTGGAGGAGGAGGAGACGTGCTGCTGTAGGTGCAAAGTGTTTTGCCGGTCTAAAGTATGTCTTGAAAGACACACACAACTTGCTATGGAGGGAAAAGTTGACTGTAAGAATAAGGAATATTGTGAAACATGTTGAGTTTACATCTTTACCCCCCCCAAAAAAGTGCAAAGTGGACAGTGGACAGTGCTCTGAGAAGGTTGAAAGCTTGGAAGGGCATTTATTCTTTCTACAATTGTTGGACCGACTGCGAATTGGCGAAAGATCCTTGCACCAGGGATATGTTGAAGGATGGGTATGATAAAGGTGTTGTGAGGTGGGATTGTTGTGGTGTTAGATGCCTGGAGTAGTTTGTAAAAGAAATTTATAAATCGTAAGTTTAAAGGATGTACTTTTATCGCTCACAACACCGAAGGTTATGACAGGTACCTAGTACTGAGACAGCTGATCCGTGAAAAGGTTAGGGTTCAACTTATAAGTCGGGGGGGGGGAACTGTTGTGTATCACTCTTCCGGATTATAAGATTTGGTTTATTGATAGCCTCTCATTTTTGCCCCTTAAATTAAGCAAATTACCCAAAGCTATGGAGTTTCAACGCGACAAAGGATATTTCCCCCACTTGTTCAGTACAATGGCCAATCAGGACAACATGGGACCACTCCCTGAAACCAAGTACTACAGCCCTGAAACCATGATGCCTGGGGAGAGAGAAGAATGCCTGAAATGGCACGCAGCTAATACAGGTACTGTGTTTAAACTGAAGAAGGCTCTGGTTTACTATTGCAGACAAGATGTAGATATATTAAGAGAGGCCTGTATTCAATTTAGGGAACAGGTGATGAAAATGACTGAGCGCGAGTGTCTCAGTGGGGTCGGGGGGTGCACTCCGGACCCTCTGACTCTTCCTGTTCCCCGGGTGGCCGGGATCCTCAGAGCCTGGATCTTCAGCTGATGTTGTGTAATGCCAGGTCCGTTGTGAATAAAGCCCCCCTTATTTTTGATCTCATACAAGAGGGGAGTACGGACCTGATGGGCATCTCGGAGACCTGGTTGGGCATGGAAGTGGGGGTGCCCCTTGTTGAAATGTGCCCACCAGGCTTCTGTGCATTTCATCAGCCGAGGGCCCAGGGTAGGGGTGGAGGGGTGGCGTTTATTATTAACGAGGGTCTGGGACCAAGGGAGGTCACTGTACCACAGATAGCCGGATGTGAATCCCTCTTTGTGAAGTGGGGTCAGGGGATACAGGTGGGTTTGCTGATTACGTACCTGGCTCCTTGTGGCGTGACAGCAGCCCTGCCCGAACTGCTGGATATGATAGCTGGGATGGCGACTGATACCCCTAGACTTATGTTTATGGGGGATTTCAACCTGCCATTGGTCGGTGAAGCATCTGCTGCAGCTCGGGAGTTCATGGCTTCCATGACGACCTTAGAGCTGACCCAGTTAGTCGATGGTCCCACTCACACTGGGGGAAACACTCTGGACTTGATTTTTGTCTCTGGACAATGGTTGAATGAATTAGGGGGTTTAGTTATTCAACCCCTGTCATGGTCTGATCATTCGCTCCTTCGGCTGGACTTTCGAACTGCCAACCCACACCGCAGGGAGATGGAACCAACTCGTTGGTTCTGTCCCAGGAGCCTGATGGACCCGGAGAGGTTTCTGACAGAGCTTGGGCCATTTCCTGAGGACCTGGCTCACGGCTTGGCTGAAGAACTTGTCACCGCCTGGGAAAGGGTGGCGGCGGGGCCTTGGACCGCGTCGTGCCTTTGCGGCCTCTGACCCGGCGTTGATCTCGACCGGCTCCTTGGTATTCTGAGGAGCTGAGAGAGATGAAATGCCGGAAAAGATGCCTTGAGAGTGGTTGGAGGGCCAGCCGTTCTGAATCTGATCGAACATTAGTAACGTCTTTAAAGCGCTCCATGACATAGGGCCGGGTTACTTATGGGACCGCCTGCTGCTACCGAATACCTCTCAACGACCCGTGCGCTCTCACAGAGAGGGACTCCTCAGGGTGCCGTCGGCGTGACAGTGTTGTCTGGCGACACCCAGGGGAAGGGCCTTCTCTGTGGGGGCTCCCGCCCTCTGGAACGAACTCCCCCCAGGACTTCGTCAACTTCCGGACCTCCGAACCTTTCGCCGCGAGCTTAAAACCCACTTATTCATCTGCGCTGGACTGGGTTAGTTTTTAAGTTTATGGGTTTTTAATGGGTTTTAGTTCTAAATTTTAATTGTGGCCAATTTAATAAGTTTTTTAACTGTATTTTAATTGTATTTATGTATTTTTTATTTGGCTGTGAACCGCCCTGAGTCCTTCGGGAGAAGGGCGGTATACAAATTTAAATAATAAATAAATAATAAATAAATAAGATCTCATATTCAGACCTACCTAGTGGCGATAAGAGCGGCGAAACGTGAATATTTCTCCACCCTTATTGCATCAGCAGATAAACACCCAGCCACTCTGTTTAGGGTGACCTGCTCCCTTCTTACTCAGGGAGCTAGGGAGGACCCCTTGCAAGGACGTGCTGAGGATTTTGGACAATATCTGCACGATAAAGTTGCTCAGATCCAGGATGGGCTGGACTCAGATTGGGTAGATTCGGGCGGGTTGATGGAGATGGATCTTGACGACGTCATCTGGGAGGAGTTTGATACTATGGCTCCCGAGGACATGGACAGGATACTGAGGAGGCTGAATGCAACCACATGTTTATGGATTGGACTATGGACTATGGTCAGACTGATAGTCATTTCTACCTTATTAAGACCTTTTGTAGAAACGTTTTCCATAGGTTTACCATGGAGGCTGTCGGTCTGTCTGCTCAGGCTTATCATCTCCATCTGGTTCCAGCTTTATTTGTCCTCTTTGACAACTGGACATCCGTTGGAGGATCCATCTTCTGTTAACGTCTTACCATCTGGGATTTTACCATCTTAGCATCCTTCACCGATTCGTACTTTTCTATGCGTTACGCTGCACATGAACTCTTGCGCCTGCGAGGTGCCCCTGCCTCGCAGGAATGGCCCGTTTCGTTACCAAGGGCCGGCCTCAATGACGGGTCTTGGGACCCACAGAGGTGGCATGCGAAGAGAAAGAGCCTTTGGGGTTTTTTAGATAGGGCATTTTTAAGGGGTGGGAGGGTTAGGGCGGGTGTTCGGGGTAGCCCGTCGGGAGGGAAACCAGTTCCTGCGCGTGCTCGTGGCGATTATTTAGTGGGTTCGGAGGTTATGGGGGGGAGTGTGTTCCTTTTTGTGAGGGTGGATCCATTTGCACGGTAAGTGGGAGGGGCAGATATGGCGGAAGGGGGGGATCGTATCGGTCTAGGGGGTCACGCGTTCGATGTCTGCAGGCGATCGCGTGCCCCGATCCCTCTGACTTTTCCCGTTCCCCGGATGGTCAAGACCCTCAGAGCCTAGGCCTTCGTCTTATGTTATGCAATGCACGGTCCATGGCCAATAAGGCCCCCCCTAATACATGATCTTATCCAGGGGGGCGCCGCGGATCTTATAGGCATTACGGAGACCTGGTTGGGCACTGAAGGGGGTGTGCCCCTGGTCGAAATGTGCCCACCGGGTTTCCGTGCATTCCATCAGCCGAGGGCCCAGGGTAGGGGTGGGGGGGGTGGCAGTTGTTATTAAAGAGAGTCTAGAGCCGAGGGAGACCACTGTACCTCAGATTGCCGGGTGTGAATCCCTCTTTGTGAGATGGGGTCATAGGTGTCAGATGGGCTTGCTGGTCACGTACCTGGCTCCTTGCTGCGTGACAGCTGCCCTGCCCGAGCTCCTGGAGGTGCTTGCCGGGGTGGCAGTGGAGACCCCCAGACTTTTAGTCATGGGGGACTTTAACTTGCCATCTGCCGGCTCGTCATCGACAGTGGCTCGGGAGTTCATGGCTTCCATGACGGCCTTGGACCTGACTCAAGTAGTGGATGGCCCCACTCACATCGGGGGTGGCACACTGGACCTTATTTTTATCTCTGGTCAGTGGTTGAAGGATCTGGATTTGAGAGATGTAGTCACAGAACCTTTGTCATGGTCAGATCACTCTCTCCTTCGCCTGGACTTTCTGACCGCCACTCAACACCGCAGGGAGACGGAACCACTATGTTGGTTTCATCCCAGGCGCCTGATGGACCCGGAGAGGTTCCGGATGGAGCTTGGGCCACTTCCTGAGGGTCTGGCTCACGGCACGGCAGAGGAACTAGCCGCAGCCTGGCAATGGGCTGCGGCTGGGGCTTTAGACTGTGTCGTGCCTCTGCGGTCTCTGACCCGGTGCAGATCCCAACCGGCTCCTTGGTTCTCCGAGGAGCTGAGGGGGATGAAACGCCGGAGAAGACGCCTAGAGAGCTGCTGGAGGTCTAGCCGTTTAGAGGCTGATCGGACACTAGTTAGGTCCTATACTAGGACCTACCTAGTGGCACTGAGGGAAGCGAGGCGTTGCTACGCCTCCTCCCTCATTGCGTCGGCAGATAACCGCCCAGCCGCCCTGTTTCGGGTGACCCGCTCCCTCCTTCACCAGGGGGAGTGGGATGACCCATTGCAGGGATGTGCTGAGGAGTTTAACGGTTATCTATACGATAAAATCGTTCAGCTTCGAGACGGTCTGGACCAAAATTGCGGCGATTCAGATGAGGCGTCTGAGGGTGGTCTTGGTGATATTGTTTGGGATGAGTTTGACCCTGTGGCTCCCGAGGACATGGACAGGTTGTTGGGTAGGCTAAATGCCACCACGTGTTTACTGGACCCGTGCCCCTCCTGGTTGGTGCTGGCCACTCAGGAGGTGACACGAGGCTGGCTCCAGGCGATTACGAGTGCTTCCTTGTTGGAGGGAGTCTTTCCGGCCGCCTTGAAAGAGGTGGTGGTGAGGCCCCTCCTCAAGAAGCCCTCCCTGGACCCGGCTGTTTTAGGTAATTATCGTCCAGTCTCCAACCTTCGCTTTGCGGCGAAGGTTGTAGAGAGTATGGTGGCATATCAGTTTCCCCTGCACCTGGATGAAACTGTCTAACTAGACCCGTTCCAGTCCGGTTTCCGGCCCGGCTACAGCACGGAGACGGCTTTGGTCGCGTTGGTGGATGATCTCTGGAGGGCCAGGGATAGGGGTTGTTCCTCTGCCCTGGTCCTATTAGACCTCTCAGCGGCTTTCGATACCATCGACCATGGTATCCTGCTGCGCCGGTTGGAGGGATTGGGAGTGGGAGGCACCGTTTATCGGTGGTTCTCCTCCTATCTCTCCGACCGGTCGCAGACGGTGTTGACAGGGGGGCAGAGGTCGGCCCCGAGGCGCCTCACTTGTGGGGTGCCGCAGGGGTCGATTCTCTCGCCCCTTCTGTTCAACATCTATATGAAGCCGCTGGGTGAGATCATCAGTGGCTTCGGTGTGAGGTACCAGCTGTACGCTGATGACACCCAGCTGTACTTTTCACACGGGCCACTCCAATGAAGCTACCGAAGTGCTGCCCCGGTGTTTGGAAGCCGTACGGGTCGGGATGGGGAGAAACAGGCCCAAGCCCAACCCCCCCAAGACAGAGTGGCTGTGGATGCCGGCATCCCGGTACAGTCAGCTGAGTCCTCGGCTGACTGTTGGGGGCGAGTCATTGGCCCCGATGGAGAGGGTGCGCAACCTGGGCGTTCTCCTGGATGAACGGCTGTCTTTTGAAGACCATTTGACGGCCGTCTCCAGGAGAGCTTTCCACCAGGTTCGCCTGGTGCGCCAGTTGCGCCCCTTTCTAGACCGGGATGCCTTATGCACGGTCACTCACGCTCTCGTGACGCCTCGCCTGGATTACTGCAATGCTCTCTACATGGGGCTCCCTTGAGGGGCATCCGGAGGCTCAGTTAGTCCAGAATGCGGCTGCGGGTGATAGAGGAGCCCTCGTGGCTCCCGTGACACCTATCCTGCGCAGACTGCACTGGCTACCTGTGGCCTTCCGGGTGCGCTTCAAGGTGTTGGTGACAATCTTTAAAGCGCTCCATGGCATAGGGCCGGGCTATTTACGGGACCGCCTACTGCTACCGAATACCTCTCACCGACCCGTGCGCTCTCACAGAGAGGGACTCCTCAGGGTGCCGTCAGCTAGGCAGTGTCGTCTGGCGACACCCAGGGGAAGGGCCTTCTCTGTGGGGGCTCCCACCCTCTGGAACGAACTCCCTCCAGGACTTCGTCAACTTCCGGACCTCCGAACCTTTCGTCGCGAGCTTAAAACACACTTATTCATCTGCGCGGGACTGGATTAGATTTTAAATTTACTGGTTTTAAATGGGTTTTTATTATTTATACTGTTTTTTAATAATTCGGCTATAGAATAAGTTTTTTAATTGTCATTTTAGTTTGTATTTATATGTATTTTTAATTGCCTGTGAACCGCCCTGAGTCCCTAGGGAGATAGGGCGGTATATAAATATGAAAAAATAAATAAATAAATAAAATAAATAAATAAATAAATATTGGACCCATGTCCCTCCTGGTTGGTACTGGCCACACAGGAGATTACACGAGGCTGGGTTCAGGGAATTGTTAACGCCTCTTTGAGGGAGGGTGTCTTCCTTACCGCCTTGAAAGAGGCGGTGGTGAGACCCCTCCTCAAAAAGCCTTCCATGGACCCAGCTGCTTTAGTGAACTACCGTTTCGTGGCGGAAGTTGTCAAGAGTGTGGTGGCGCATCAGCTCCCTCAGTACCTGGATGAAACTGTCTATCTGGACCCCTTCCAGTCCGGCTTCCGGCCTGAGTACAGCACAGAGACGGCATTGGTCGCATTGGTGGATGATCTCTGGAGGGTCCGGGATAGGAGTTGTTCCTCTGCCCTCGTCCTATTATATCTCTCAGCGGCTTTTGATACCATCGACCATGGTATCTTGCTGTGACGGCTGGAGGGGTTAGGAGTGGGAGGCACCGTCTTTCGGTGGTTCTCCTCCTTCCTTTCTGACCAGTCGCAGATGGTGTTGGCAGGGGGGCAGAGATCAACCGTGAGGCGCCTCTTATGTGGGGTGCCACAGGGGTCGGTTCTCTCGCTTCTCCTGTTCAACATCTATATGAAGCCGCTGGGTGAGATCATCCGTGGTTTTGGGGTGCGGTGTCACCTGTATGCTGATGATACACAGCTGTACTTTTCCACCCCTAACCACCCCAATGAAGCCGTTGAAGTGATGTCCCGGTGTCTGGAGGCTGTGCGGGTCTGGATGGGGAAAAACAGGCTCAGACTGAACCACTCCAAGACTGAGTGGCTGTGGATGCCAGCATCCCAGTATAGTCAGCTGATTCCATCGTTGACCATGGGAGGCAAGTCATTGGCCCCCAGGGAGAGGGTCCGCAATCTGGGCGTCCTTCTGGATGTACAGCTGTCGTTTGAAGAGCATATGATGGCCGTCGCCAGAGGAGTTTTTTATCAGGTTCGCCTGATACATCAGTTGCGTCCCTTCCTAGACAGGGATTCCCTATGCACAGTCACTCACGCCCTTGTCACTTCCCGCCTGGACTACTGCAATGCTCTCTACATGGGGCTCCCCTTGAAGAGCACCCGGAGGCTCCAACTGGTACAGAATGCGGCCGCACGGGTGATAAAGGGAGCAACACCTCTCCTGCGCAGGCTGCACTGGCTTCTGGTGGTCTTCCGGGTGCAATTCAAGGTGTTGGTTACCACCTTTAAAGCGCTCCATGGCTTAGGACCGGGTTATTTATGGGACCGCCTGCTGCTACTGGTAGCCTCCCATTGACCAGTACATTCCCATAGGGAGGGTCTCCTCAGGGTGCCGTTGGCCAGACAATGCCGGCTGGTGATCCCCAGGGTGAGGGCCTTCTCTGTGGGGGCTCCAGCCCTCTGGAACGAGCTACCTCCAGGGATTCGCCAACTCCCTGATCTCCAGACCTTCCGACGCGAGCTGAAAACATTTTTGTTCCATCGCGCAGGACTGGCCTAATAGTTTTAATGGGGTTTTTATTGGATTTTTTTATAGTTCTTAGCCAAATTTTAATTTAGTCTTTTAAATTCAAAGACAACAAAGATTGTTGGGAGCAATAAAAAGTTGACTTTGTATATAATATACAATTGGATGAAGACTATTGCTTAACACTGTGCGAATCCCTCTTTGTGAGATGGGGTCATAGGTGTCAGATGGGTCTGCTGATCACGTACCTGGCTCCTTGCTACGTGACAGCTGCCCTGCCCGAGCTCCTGGAGGTGCTGGCCGGGGTGGCAGTTGAGGCCCCCAGACTTTTAGTCATGGGGGACTTTAACTTGCCATCTTCCGGCCCGTCATCAACAGCGGCTCGGGAGTTCATGGCTTCCATGACGGCCTTGGACCTGACCCAGGTAATTGATGGCCCTACTCACATTGGGGGTGGCACGCTGGACCTGATTTTTCTCTCTGGTCAGTGGTTGAGAGATCTGGACTTAAAGGAAATAGTCACTGAACCGTTGTCATGGTCAGATCACTCTCTTCTTCGCCTGGACTTTCTGACCGCCATTCACCACCGCAGGGAGACAGAGCCGATACGTTGGTTCCGTCCCAGGCGCCTGATGGACCCGGATGGGTTCCGGACGGAGCTTGGGCCATTTCCTGAGGGTCTGGCTCACGGCTCGGCCGAGGAACTTGTTGCGGCCTGGGAACGGGCATGGCGGGGCCTTAGACCGAGCCGTGCCTTTGCGGCCTCTGCCCCGGCGCAGGGCCCAACCGGCCCCTTGGTTCTCCGAGGAGCTGAGGGGGATGAAGCGCCGGAGAAGACGCCTAGAGAGTTCCTGGAGGTCTAGCCGTTCGGAAGCTGATCGGACACTAGTGAAGTCCTATACTAGGACTTACCTAGTGGCATTGAGGGAAGCGAGGCGTAGCTCGCCTCCTCCCTCATTGCATCGGCAGATAACCGCCCGGCCGCCCTGTTTCGGGTGACTCGCTCCCTCCTTCATCAGGGGGAGCGGGATGACCCAGTGCAGGGACGGGCTGAGGAGCTTAACGGTTATCTATACGATAAAATCGTTCAGCTTCGGGATGGTCTGGACCAAGATTGCGTGATGCGGGTGAGACGCTCGAGGTGGTCTTGGCGACATTATTTGGGATGAGTTTGACCCTGTGGCTCCGAGGACATGGACAGGTTGCTGGGTAGGTTGAATGCCACCACGTGTTTACTGGACCCGTGCCTCCTGGCGGGTGCTGGCCACCCGGGAGGTGCCACGAGGCTGGCTCCAGGCGAATACGATCGCTACTTTGGTGGAGGGTGGCTTCCCGGCCACCTTGAAAGAGGCGGTGGTGAGGCCCCTCCTTAAGAAGCCTGCCCTGGACCCGGCTGTTTTAGGTAATTATCGTCCCGTCTCCAACCCGCTCGCGAAGGTTGTAGAGAGTATGGTGGCATATCAGCTTCCCTTGCACCTGGATGAAACTGTCTATCTAGACCTGCTCCAGTCCGGTTTCCGACCCGGTTACAGCACGGAGACGGCTTTGGTCGCGTTGGTGGATGATCTCTGGAGGCCAGGGATAGGGTTGTTCCTCTGCCCTGGTCCTATTAGACCTCTCAGCGGCTTTCGATACCATCGACCATGGTATCCTGCTGCGCCGGTTGGGGGATTGGGAGTGGAGGCACCGTTTATCGGTGGTTCTCCTCCTATCTCTCCGACCGGTCGCAGTCGGTGTTGACAGGGGCAGAGGTCGCCCCGAGGCGCCTCACTTGTGGGGTGCCGCGGGGTCGATTCTCTCACCCTTCTGTTTAACATCTACATGAAACCGCTGGGTGAGATCATCAGTGGTTTCGTGTGAAGTATCAGCTGTATGCGGATGATACTCAGCTGTACTTTTCTACACCGAACCACCCCAACGGCTATCGAAGTGCTGTCCCGGTGTCTGGAGGCCGTACGGGTCTGGATGGGGAGAAACAGGCTCAAGCTCAATCCCGCCAAGACAGAGTGGCTGTGGATGCCGGCATCCCGGTACAGTCAGCTAAATCCGCGGCTGAACATCGGTGGCGGGTCATTGGCCCCGATGGAGAGGGTCCGCAACTTAGGCGTCCTCCTGGATGAACGGCTGTCGCTAGAAGAGCATTTGACGGCCGTCTCCAGGAGAGCGTTCTACCAGGTTCGCCTGGTACGCCAGTTGCGCCCCTTTCTGGACCGGGATGCCCTATCCACGGTTACTCACGCACTCGTGACGTCTCGCCTGGATTACTGCAACGCTCTCTACATGGGGCTCCCCTTGAGGGGCATCCGGAGGCTACAGTTAGTCCAGAATGCAGCTGCGCGGGTGATAGATGGAGCCCCTCGTGGCTCCCATATGACACCTATCCTGCGCAGACTGCACTGGCTTCCTGTGGCCTTCCGGGTGCGCTTCAAGGTTTTGGTGACCACCTTTAAAGCGCTCCATGGCATTGGGCCGGGTTACTTACGGGACCGCCTACTGCGACCGAATACCTCCCACCGTCCCGTGCGCTCTCACAGAGAGGGTCTCCTCAGGGTGCCGTCAGCGAGGCAATGTCGTCTGGCGACGCCCAGGGGAAGGGCCTTCTCTGTGGGGGCTCCCACCCTCTGGAACAATCTACCCCCGGACTTCGTCAGCTTTCGGACCTTCGGACCTTCCGCCGCGGGCTTAAAACATACTTATTTAATTGTGCAGGACTGAGCTAGATTTTAAATTTTGGGTTTTAAATTGGGTTTTATTTCTATTTTTAATTGGACGGGCTTTAGAATAAGTTTTTTAAATGTTTTATATTGTATTTATATTCTATTTATCTGTTTTTAGTGCCTGTAAACCGCCCTGAGTCCCTTGGGAGATAGGGCGGTATATAAATATGATTAATAAATAAATAAATAAATAAATAAATAAGCCGCCCTGAGTCTTCGGAGAAGGGCGGGATATAAATTCAAATTAAAAAAAATTAAAAAAAATATGTTTTTAATTTTTGTATCTGTTGTTTTATTCTGTAAACCTCCCTGAGTCCTTTGGGAGAAGGGCGGTATAGAAATTAAAATAATAAATAAATAAATAAATAAATGCCGACCACGTGGCAGACATCCGTCGTTGGGCCGACGTACCCGAGCAAACATCAGTGTTCCAGCTGCCGGTGATGATATCGAATTGAGGGCTGCTGTACAGACCGTCAGGCGAAGGACTTCGGGCCATGGGCTTGAGCCGCAGAGACTTAATGGACCTTTGCTTATTGGCCATTAGCTGCTCGCTCATGTGTTTTGACCTTTATATGCGCTGGACTAAGGACTGGAATGGTTGACTAAACTGTTTTGTCTTGCCTGTATCTGTTGATATGACTGTCTTTCTAGTGAGTTATTCCCCTTAGGGAGCCTGGCGGGCGGGAAAGGAATAGGAAGATGTATCATGCACTACTATGACTTGTACTGTACTGCCTTGCTTTTCTAAAAATAAATGTTAACTAGCTGTTTGCTTCAATTAATTCCTGGTTAATTTACTATCTTACTTATCGCCTTAAGAGGAAGACCATGCAAACCCACAATCCAACAAAGGCTTGTTTCCCAATCTCTAGCTGCAAAGTATCTTAAAAGTAATGCTAGCCCCAGTCTGCTTTGGATTGTAAGAGGTAAATGGAACGTATAGATAAGTACAATTTATTAAGAAATGGGAAGGAATTAAATACTTGGCAGCTCAAGTAATGGGCATTGCAAGTTTTGCCTTTAGGCTTATTTGTATTCACAGATACCCTATTCCATGCATGGGAAGCTTCTTTCTGAAATGATATCCATTGGAATTGCATGCATTGCTACAATTACCAATAGCAATAGCTTTGGCTAGTTTAAATTGTTCAAGGAATGTCCACATGGCATTCCTTGATTTGGAAAAGGCTTTCAATCGCATCCCACATAAACTCATTTGGCACACCCACAACACCCCCAATATCCCCGAAGCCTATGTCCACTGGATTCAACTATTGTACCAGAGTGATGTGCATTGGGAACATCTCCCTTCACCATCAATGTCAGATTGCATAAAGGACTGGTGATTTGCCCCTATTATTCATCCTTTGCGTGGACACTGTGGCACTTGACCTCCAATTGCCCTATTGCAATGGTGACTCCTCTATGTAGCTTCTTAAAAAATGAACAATGTGAAGACCTCCAAGAGCAAACAGCAATGGAATGAACAGCTTGGCGAATTTGGACTTCGACTGAACATCAAGAAAACTAAACATATGGAGTGTGGCCCCCAAACTGATGGAACCATCAATGTTGGTGGTGAAGAGCTGCAGAAAGTAGAGCAGTTCAAGAACGCAGTTCTCTCATATGCAGCAACAGCAATAGTTTTTTTGGATGCCCACACCAGTGTCAACACCACCTGGATGAAGTGGCACTAGGTTGCTGGAATCTTGTGCGATCATTGAATACCCCTACACCTCAAGGCAAAGTTTTACAGAATGATAGTGCACCCTGTTGCCCTCTACAGACTGGAATGCTGGCCAGTGACATCAAAGCATGACCAAGCCCTATACAGGATTGAAATGCAAATGCTTCCATGGTGCCTTGGACTAACATGATTCAATTACGCCATTAATGACGATGCTTAGCATAGCAAGACTGTGGCAAGGCAAACATACACTGTATGGACACCCTGTACACAGTGAAGAAGACTCAGAGGCAAGGACATCCATGTGTCTAAAACCTGACAGCCAGCGTCCCTGTGGTAGATTCAATATACAGTGGATGGATTGCATCAAGGAGGACATGAAATGCATGGGTGTCATCCTTGAAAATGCCCTGGATCAAGCCAAATGGAGATGGATATGCTGACAAGCAGACCCTGCAATAATGGGGGAATAACGCTAGGAAGAATGAATCTGTTTGGACTTTGGAATGGAACTATTTGCAAGTACTTTACCAACAAGGAAAAAGAAATATATGGAATTATGGCCTGAGACGGCTGGGAAGAGTTGCTCATTGTGAGTTCAGGAGAACTGAGATGAAGTCTAGTGGACCACGGCAGTGGCCTGCACACCTAAAGGCATGCGGATCATGTAACTGAAAATCTAAAACAGGCAGTAGTTTATCCTTGGTAGGTGCTTCTGTAATTGCAATTTTATTTTAGAATGTTTGGCTTATTTCAATGCAGTACTTGTTTTGCAGCTGTCTTTCATAGTATTCTTTTTAAATGTGGATACTGTCCTATTTGTAAGCAAATTGCTAGTCTACATGAGCTTATCTAGAGTCTCTAGTCTATGTTCTCCAGACAGAAATTAGGTATCCAACTCATCCATTCTGTTTCATGGAGCTGCCCTGCTATCAGCCTCCTTTTACCATAAAGATCCTGCAGGAGAAGGGCAGCATGGACCACAGTGGGATCTGGCAGGGTGAGAGCTATGAACCATAAATACGAAGCTTTTGGTATCTCCCTACATATTAGATACACTGCTGTTGCTGAACTTAATAGGGATACTAAGGTGGCAGGTCAAGTTGTTTGCAATGATGATGATAATTCAGCTGAGCAGGAGATTGTGCTCCAAGAGGAAGTAGCTGTTTTGGATAGGGGAAAGTATGAATCAGGTATTACAGATCAGTCATTTGAGGTGAACAAGGTATCTAAAAAGAGTAGCCACCTTCTGATTGGTGATAATTGTAAGAAATGTCAATTTAGGAAAGGATGTGGAGGTTCTGAAAGAGGTCAGGTGTCTGCCTAATGTCACCGGCAGCAGAGAAAAGAGGCACATTGTTAAGATACTCAAGAATGCTAGTAAGGACTATGATGTTGGTGGTGTTGTACATCTTGACACCAACAACCTATCTGAACAAGATGTGCTTCTGTGCGGAATGATTTCTGTTATTTTGTTAACAGCTAATCGGTCTCCTGCCTGGCCATTGATCGTTGGAAGGACGGAAGCCCCTTTGAGATCAAGACATCCTGAACTCCAACCAACCATTTGTTGACCACCACCCCCTCACCCAGTCTTTGTCAAGCAAGAGAAAGAGAAAAGGTTTATACAACTGATGTGTGAAAAGAAGAGCCTGCTTTCCTGCTGATGAAAACGCTATAGAAACATACCTGAAAATGCACAATGACATGTGAATGGACACTCAATAAGAAACTTTGCACCACTTTGCAGTTATAGATGCACCGTGAGTGTTAATAGAACCCTGGCTCCCCCAAACAATGGCTAATGTTTTTCTTTTGATTTGGTAGACTTCAATAAGAGAAACTGCAGTCACTTTGGGAAGAGTTGACCAAGACACTGCAACTAAACAGCGTTGGACTTGGTTAGCCTCTACTGACTAAATTGTCTGCCTGAATTTCTACACCAAGAGCTAAATTGCCAAAACTGAACGACTGATTGAATTCCAACTAAGACTCAATCTGAGTTAGAGTAAAGGAACAGAGGGTGGGTGGGAAAAGAGGCATTCTTCTGTATATTTATGGTTACTGGTATACTTCAATATGTGCATTTATTATTGATATGCCAGGTATCACATACATGTGCAAACAAGACTTCAAGTAAAACTCCAGGGCAGATTGTGCAGGTTGTAACCTATTGGGATAATTGGCCTTGTTGCATCAATGGAAACTTTAATATACCCAAATACTTTTAATTTTAGAACTATTGTTAGATACAAGGAATTATTAACAGATAAGGGGGAATTGAAGGGGAAATAAGAGCTGGAAGAAGAGGGGATTGAGTTGGATTGCTATATGTACATGCAAATATGCAGACATTGCGCATGTCCAAGATGGCGCCGCACCACTGAGCAGGAGACCGGGCCAGGGAGGCCTTTTTGAGAACTTAGGCCCCCCGCCCGGGTAGAGAACAGTGTTACCATCAGGAGGATGGGCAGCTTGACGCTGGGCGGCTCCGTGTTGCTTCGAGAAGAGCTCCGGAGCTGTCTCTCCCCTGGCGGCGGTGATTTCGGCGGCCTTCCGGCGCCAGCGGCCTAGCCTTTCCAGCGGCGGCGACGGCCTTGCTTAGCGGTTAGCAGTTAGCGGCTGGGTCCGGCGGTCGGTGATCTGACTCAGCGGTCTGAGTCAGCGGCCTGGCCCAGCAGGCCCAGCGGGTGAGCGGCCTGGCCCAGCGGGTGAGCGGCCTGGCCCAGTGGGCGAACGCGTGGCCTGGCGCGGCCTGGCGGTTTGGCGGTTTGGCAGCCTGGCGGTTTGGCTTAGCGCTCGCCAACTGGCCCAGTGGACGTCTTCTTTACCATCTTGGAGGACATCCACGGGCCCAATGGTCACCCTTTCTACCACCTTGGCAGACGTCTATGGGCCGGCTGCGGGGGACCCCCTTAAGACCTTCGGTCCCCCCCCTGGACCTTGGGAGAGAGGTGGCTCTCTCCGGAGGTGTCGGTTGCCCGGCCTGGTTTGGAGGCTGGATGGGCCGGGCGGCCGGTGCCGGCGTCGGGGTGTTCGGTGCCATTCGAGCATTCGAGGGATGGGATGCTTCCCCCCCAGTCGGGGGAGTTGAGGACGGTCCTGGACAATCCTGGCAGTGTCATTGTAGGACTCCATTTTTTTCCCTCCCCCCTCTCCCACAGACCACCCTTGGATTGTATATGAGGGGTTGGTGAATTGACTGAACAAAGCGGTTCTTCTCCATCTACCGCCTAAGAACTATTCTTCGATTGTTCTCATCCGGAATTGCTGGCGTTGTCATTTTACCATCTTGACTGGTCCAGGATGGGTCTGCTTGCCAGACTTCTTTTATGCGGACATTTACAGCGGCTGACCTTCTTGCCTGCAAGATTCCCCTCTCTCGCGGGTTTGGCCCTCTACATTATCGAGGGCCCACCTTGAGGACGGATTTTGGAACCCCGAGAGGTGGCATGCCAAAAATAGGAGGCTTAGGGGATTTTTAATTAATTGTTTTAATCGATTTTTTAAGGGGAGTTTTAATGGGAATTTTAAGGGGAGGGTGGGAATTGACGGGTTTGGGAGGGGAGGGAGGGAAAGGGCAGGTATTGGGAGTAACCCGTCGGGGGAGGGGCCAGTTCCTGCATGTGCTCGCGGCAGTTTTCTAACAGGTTCGAAGGTAACGGGGGAGGACTGCATTCCTATTTGTGAGGGTGGTCCCATCAGCACGGTAAGTGGGAGTGGCAGATATGGCAGAAGTGGGGGGTCGTATAAATTTCTGGGGGCGCGTGCTTGCTGTTTGAAAGCGATCACGCACCCTGACCCCTCAGACTTCTCCTGTTTCCCGGATGGTCAGGACCCTCAGAGCTTGGGCACGGTCCGTGGTTAACAAAGCCCCCCTAATTTGTGATCTTATTCAGGGGGGATCCGCAGACCTTATGGGCATTACGGAAACCTGGTTGGGCATGGAAGGGGGGGTGCCCCTTGTTGAAATGTGCCCATCGGGTTTCCGAGCATTTCATCAACCGAGGGCCCAAGGTGGGGATGGGGGGGTGGCGGTTGTCATAAAGGAAAGTCTAGAACCAAGGGAGATTACTGTTCCTCAGATTGCCGGTTGTGAATCCCTCTTTGTGAAGTGGGGTCATAGGCGTCAGGTTGTTGGTCACGTACCTGGCTCCTTGCTGCGTGACAACAGCCCTGCCCGAGCTGTTGGAGGTGCTTGCCGGGGTGGCGGTTGAGACCCCTAGACTTATGGTCATGTGGGACTTTAACCTGCCATCTACCGGCATGTCATCAACGACAGCTCGGGAGTTCATGGCCTCCATGACGGCCTTGGACCTGACGCAAGTAGTTGATGGCCCTACCCACATTGGGGGAGGCACACTGGATTTGATTTTTTCTCTGGACAGTGGTTGAATGATCTGGATTTGGGAGATCTAGTTACCGAGCCTTTGTCATGGTCGGATCATTCTCTCCGTCGTCTGGACTTTTGGACCACCACTCAACACTGCAGGGAGATGGAACCAATACGTTGGTTCCGTCCCAGGTGCCTGATGGACCCAGAGAGGTTCCTGATGGAGCTTGGGCCATTTCCTGAGGGTCTAGCCCACGGCACGGCTGAAGAACTAGTCGCGGCTTGGGAACTGGTCGTGGCTGGGGCTCTAGACCGTGTCATGCCTTTGCGGCCTCTGACCTGACGTAGGTCTCAACCAGCTCCTTGGTTCTCTGAGGAGCTGAGGGAGATGAAATGCCGGAGAAGACGCCTAGAGAGTGCTTGGAGATCCAGCCGTTCGGAGGCTGACCGGACACTAGTTAGGTCTTATAGTAGGACCTACCTAGTGGCACTGAGGGAAGCGAGACATTTCTACGTCTCCTCCCTCATTGCGTCGGCAGATAACCGCCTGGGCGCCCTGTTTTGGGTGACCCGCTCCCTCCTTCAACAGGGGGTGCGGGATGACCCGTTGCAAGGGCGTGCCGAGGAGTTTAGTGGTTATCTATACGATAAAATCATTCAGCTTCGAGATGGCTTGGATCATAATTGGGTGGATCCAGGTGAGAGGTCGGAGACCCGTCTTGTTGAGACTGTTTGGGATGGATTTGATCCTGTGGCTCCTGAGGACATGGACAGGTTGTTGGGGAGGTTGAATGCCACCACATGTTTACTGGACCCGTGCCCCTCCTGGCTGGTACTGGCCATGCAGGAGGTGACACGAGGCTGGCTCCGGGGGATTATCAATGCTTCTTTGTTGGAAGGGGTTGTCCCTGCCGCCTTGAAAGAGGCGGTGGTGAGACCCCTCCTCAAGAAGCCTTCCCTGGACCCTGTATTTATTCTTGTTCTATTTTACCTGGCTGTAAACCGCCCTGAGTCCTTCGGGAGAAGGGCGGTATAAAAATCTAATTAAATAAATCAAATAAATCAAATACAAACAAGATATGAAAAAGGTGCTAAACTGTTCATGATTACTGGTATATTTCAATATGTGCATTTATTATTGATATGCCAGGTATCACATACATGTGCAAACAAGACCTCAAGTAAAACTCCAGGGAAAACCTGCAGAAGACTGGACATGGCAGATCGTAAGGTTTGTAACTTACTGGGATAATTGGCTTTGTTTGGAGCCTTTCAAATTATTTTCTGCCTAAAAACATTTCTCACCTAACAGAGGATTGCATTAGTTTATGTATGTACTACTGTATGTATGTTTATGTTGTGTTGTTGTGTTGTAGTAAAATCAATAAAAAACTTTTAGATAAAAAAATAATATATATAAGAGATTCTCACGGACATTCAGCTTTGGTTTGACCGATTACGTATCCCTATTGGTTTTCATTCCGAGATAGATAAATCATGCCCAGGAAGACCAATGTTCAGTGAGCAATAGTCGGTGGGCAAGGAGGCGTGGCTCTCCCCAGCTTTCCTTTTCAGGCTGCTGGGCAAGGCGCTTCTCTCCCCCACCGTAGCCCTGCCTGGAGTTGTAGAAAACTTATTGGAACGAGGAAGAGCCCATCTTTCCCCTTCATTTGGGGAGGGGGTGTTTCTGTGTTTTTTTTCTTCCCCCCAAACAACAGCTCTGCGAGATAAGCTTGGATGAAAAATGGATTATTGGAGGGCCATGATAGGGCGGTATCCATTTCTTTGGTACAGGAGAAGTAAGGCACATCAGTACTTTTAAAGGCATTACATAAGAAATGCATTACTACTAGTGTGGAATAAAATCAAACAACCAAGTTATTATGAAAATACCAATCTGGTTTTCCACCTTAGAAGCACTGATACATCCAAACCTTATAAGTATGGAAAAAAATGTTTCATTTTGAGAAGGGCAAATTGAAAACCAGATTAGAATTAAAAGAACAAGGGGTGGAATTGGAATGGTGGTCATACCTGCAAATACAATCATGCTATGTGAAGGATGTGAAAATATGGGGTATCTATAGAGAAGTAACGATATTAGATAAATTATTAGTGGGGACCGATGACAAATTGATAAAGACAACATATAAATATTTACTAGATTACAAAATGGAGGAAGAACAAGTTAAGGAGACAATGGTTGTATGGGCCAAAACTTTGGCTATAATATTGATTTGGATAATTGGCAAAAACTTTGGGAAAGAAACTGGAAATTGACATTGGCCACGTCATATAAAGAGAATCTTTATAAAATGTTCTACAGGTGGCATCTTCCCCCAGCAAGACTGGCTAAAATGTTTAGCAACACATTCCCCAAATGTTGGAAATGTAAACAATTACCAGGCACATACTACCACATGTGGTGGACTTGTAAAAAAGCAAGGAAATTTTGGTTACAAATTCAGATGTGGCTAGAAAAAAATGGTTGGACAATGTATAGAATTTAAGCCAGAATTATTTCTATTAGGCATTATAACAGATAGCTATAGCAAAGGGTCAACGTACCTAATACTACACATCCTGACAGCAGCGAGAATGGTGTATGACAGCAATAGAAAAGTGAAAACACCCCCTCAGAAAAGGAGATAATAAGGAAGATATGAATATGTTCAGAAATGAATAGACTTAGAATTAATAAACAAAGGAGAAATACATGGAACAGATTTTATCAATGGCTGGAAGCACGAGGTGGGACTCGGAGCATGAAAAAATTAGGCTAAGTAGACCCGGAATGAATATGTTGGTCAAAAATAATTGTACAAAACTAGCACTGTATTAGTAGTATATATGTTATTTGTTTTTATGGTTGATGAAATGCCAGGACTGTCACATTGTGTTCAATATACTTTATATGTAAATAATAAAAATATATTTTAAAAAAATCTAAGGGTCCAATCTGGTTTGGACAAAAATCAGCAGCACTGATGGGTTTTAAAGTTTTGTAATTTTATGGGGGAGTATGTTATTTTAACATTTGGGCAAATTCAAATTAGTTTTTTAAGGGATGTTTTAACTATTGTGTGTATCTGTATTTTATCTGCCTGTTCACCGCCCTGAGTCCTTCGGGAGAAGGGCGGTATACAAATTAAAATATTCATTCATTCATTCATTCATTATTCATTCATTCACTTTTTCCTGCGGCTGTTGATAAAAATAGGATCGCCAACGTCCAATAACTGTTATGGCACAAGAACAAGAACAAGAACAAGAACAAGAACAAGAAAGAAGGGAAAATTTTACTCTATGTTTGGTTTATGTATAACAATACCTTGTGATTGACCCGGGAAGCCGGGGGTGGGGTGAAGGGAGGGAGGAAGGGGTGTTTTTTTTGTGGGGGGGGGGAAAGGGGGGGAAATGTTTTTGTTTGTTAAAACTTTTTCAATTAAAAAAAAAAAGAACAAGAACAAGAAGAAGAAGAAGAAGGGGAAAAAACAATTTGGTGGATGGAGATAAAGTACCTGACAGAGCACCTTTGCTCACTAAATTACAGGGTGCTGTAAGGGTGCAGAGGTGTTTGCAGGATTTCGCGCATTCATCAGAGTGACCAAAGCAGCATCGCACCATAAGCTCTGCTCGGTTTTTTTAGATACGTGTGACTCCCAGCAAAGGGACAGAAGGAAAAAGGGCGAAACTTGGGTGGGATCACTGCTATTCATCGGCCTTCGCTTTGACACGCACGCACCACTGATGCCTCTATGACGGCGTTTCTCAATCTTAGTCAAACTCTCCGATGTGTGGACTTCAGCTCGCAGAACCCTTAAAGTTGCCAAGGTTGAGAAACGCTGCTCTTTGCCATGGAGACAAAAGCCCTTGCCCACCGAAGGAGGACGGGCGGGGGGCGAGCAAAACTAGGAAAGCTTCGGTTTCTTTGCCCACGAGAGGGCTCCCTGGTCTTTCTTTGCTAGACCCGAAGTACCTGCTAGTTTTTCCTCTTGGCTGCGAACAGCATGCAAGTGTCCCGTTTTGTTTTCCGGGTTATTGGGCAGTTGCTGCGATTGCTCCGCTTACACGGCCGTCTTATTTCGATGCAAGGGGCGGGGGTGTCTAAAAGCAGAGACCTCTTCCTCCTTTTTTGCCTTAACCCTAAAGTAAGACTTCTTTCCCTTCTCTAAATATTCGGCTCAAAAGTGTTTTTGGCACTGGAGGGGTGAGGGGGGGGCGGGTCCCCATCCTTCCGTCCGTCCGCCCACCCGCCTGCAGAACCAGCTTTGTGGGTGTGTGCAACCCTCCTTCTCAGCAGCAGAGAAATTGGCCGGGGTTGCAGGGCAGTCAGAAAACAGGAGTCCGAAAGAGGATTGAGATGGAGGGATTGACAAGCACAACGCCCGGCGTCTCTTTCGAGCCCCGGCTTTGCCGACCAGCATTTTCCCCCCTCCAACCTAGAAAGGGGGAACGGGGTGAAGATTTATTTCTGACTATGGCGGGGGGGATTCTGCGATGCAAACTCGGTTTCTTTCTCTCGGGGGTGGGGTGGGGATATCTTTATAGGCAGGGGAATACTCCAGGCCGCCAAGCAACCTGGCCCTCTTATTTACAGGGAGAATAAGGAATAAGCAGAATTAGAAGGAAATTGTGGTGACATTTCTCTTTGGAGATGGGCAGAATAAGACAAAACAGCAAGGGTGTGACCGTTTCTCTCCATCAGTTATGAAGCGTTTTACATGCTTTGTGTCTTGCTTTTGCTGTTCTTGGGTGCAGATTTTCATTCCCTTTTTGTTTTCAGTATGGCCCAATATATAAGACTTTTCCCCCCCGTTTTCTCCTATAACTAGTTGCAAAATTTCCTTTGAGATGGACCCGCAGCTGTCCCAAGTCCAGGTAGAGGAAGCAATTTCTTGGGATCTACAGGGGGACTGGTGTAGAAGAAGATCCGTTTGGCCCATCTCCAAGAAAGATCCAGAAGCCCATCGCTTTGGGAAAGAGGAACCGGTTGGCATCCCCATCCCTGGGGAGGTCAAGGTGGACATCAGTGAGCGGCTCAAAGACATTGAGGAGTACAGCAGGCAGATGTTTCGTTCCGATGCTCTTCCTTTGGGAGAACGTCCCTGGCAGACTCTGTTCCAGCTGGGAGAGGCTGCTCAGAGATGGCTGAGACCACAGGACCGCACCAAAGGACAGATTGTGGACGTGGTCATCTTGGAGCAGTTTCTGCATGTGCTTCCTTTGGGAATGCAGGCTTGGGTGAGAGCCAGGAAGCCAAGTACCAGCCAGGAGGCAGCTCAACTGGCTGAAGTTTACCTGGAGCAAAAGGTAAATTCTTTCTAATAAGAAAGGGACACACACACACCAATTCTTGGTCTAATGCTAGGACTGTTGCTGTGCCTCTGACCACAAGCACTAACTAAGCAAGAAGGTGCCTTGGGCAGGTTGGCTTCTGAACCACCTGAATTTGTCCTGCAATAGGTTATAAATGGAGTGGGCAGTAGAAAGAGGGAAAGCTAAAACTTCATCTCCTTTAGTAACAGTTCCCAGCTTTCTAGGAAAGCCTGTTCTTACTTTGAGAGCTACAGATCAAAAATATACCCCAATATCTGGGTTCATACCTTGCTAATTACAAATCCTGGGTTGGTATCTCAAGTTCACATAATGTCTTATAGCTATATTGTAACTTAATCCAATGGCCTGGTTAACTTAATAAATCAGTGGCTGCTTTTTCTACAGCTTGCTGAACCACAAATCACAACAAAAACTGAAAACTGAGGTGGGTCCCAGTGGTAGGACTATGGTTAAATTTCTGATCTTTATCCTGCTACTTTTTAGGGGAGACCTTGCTTCAACATTATGTTTAAATATCACCTACCAGAGAGCTTTATATAAACTTAGATAAGGAATTATAAATTCAAGATGCAGCAGGTATTACTGAATATTTTTGCTAAATGGCATGGTTAGCAGTCATCAGAATAGTAGACAAATCAAAAGCATTAATTTATTCCATTTTCTTCCTCTTATAGTGTCCTATGGCATTCCAGGACATAGCTATTTACTTCTCAGAAGAAGAATGGGACCTTCTAAATGAGGAGCAAAGAATATTGTATTACACCGTCATGCAAGAAAATTCTGAGAACATAACCTATTTAGGTAAGACTTCCATTCCTGTAAGATCATGGGATCCTTTCTGAAGCTGTCAACTCCATTTTGTTTATATAACAGCCCTTGCGAGTTTTTATTATTTATTTATTAAGCCAATCTAATAACCTGGGAGCAAATTACATTTTATTTGGGAATTTTTTATTTTATCCCTAAAGCAGACCTTTATGTTAGATTGAGCTGAGCGACAACAGATGCAAAGTTCCCCAAAGTTCCCATGGAAACCTTCCCCAAAGGTTTCCATGGCTTAGGGTGGACTTTAATCTGATTCTTCCCAAATCTAGTCCAGCATTTCAACTATGCTACATTAGTAGACAATTCTAAGCTATTTAGTTTCTTGGTATTTTCCGAGCTTGGTTGTTCTCCCACAAACTATTCTCCAAAGCACCTGAGGGTAGAACAAGAAGCAATGGGTGCAAACTGATCAAAGAAAGAAGCAACTTAGAACTAAGGAGAAATTTCCTGACAGTTAGAACAATTAATAAGTGGAACGACTTGCCTGCAGAAGTTGTGAATGCTCCAACACTGGAAATTTTTAAGAAAATGTTGGATAACCATCTGACTGAGATGGTGTAGGGTTTCCTGCCTGGGCAGGGGGTTGGACTAGAAGGCCTCCAAGGTCCCTTCCAACTCTGATGTTATGTTATGTTAAATAACTCAGGTGATCTAGAGGTTCAGTGTCATTTTGCACAATGCAGGAAGTGGTACCAGAGAAACCATTAAGAAAGAAACAATGTTCTCATCAGGGCACTATCAAAAAAGAAATTAGATTCCAACTTGTCATCTATCTACCTTTATGAGGTGTACCTGTTATTGGAATTTTTGAACTAGCTAATTTACCCGGCCTGTCTCTGAATAAGATACATTGTGTTAGATAGCTATAAAGAAAATCAATAATCTTCCTTTCTTTTGTTGTGTTTCTTTCCCTTCCTCTAGAGCTTTTGATTTCCAAACCAGATCACAGTCTCCAACCTTACTGGGACGAAGAGGCACAGAGGGCCTTCAAAGGGAAAAACTCTATTGTTGAAGGAGTTGTGAATTGGGAGGACATAACTGTGGTCGGTGAGAAAATCTTTCTGTAACAAAAGAATCCACGTATTTTAAGTCTTATTGGGTTAACATATGTTACTTTTTTTCAAAGTCAAGCACTTTGAATCACCTGTCTCACATCCAGACACACAGCAGTTGGAAGAGACAACACTGATCAGAATGTCCTTTAGTACATAGTTTAGCTCATATGTTGGTGACTTTTCCCGCCATTAATTTAGCTGTTGCCTGGCTGATTTCATTACTTCCCTCTGTGAGGGACCTGGGTTGGCTGTACAAAATCAGAGACATGTTTCTGAGGGCTCAACATTAATCACTGAACCATTCCCATGGATGCCCTCAGCAGAATCTGGGGGACGTCCATTCCGATTCAGCAGTCCTCTTTGCCCATTTTAATTGGCCCATTGTAGTTGCTGTAACTCTCAAGTCCCAGTAAATCTTAACTCCACCCAATAAGGTAGTCTCTTCATGTCCACAAACCACAAAAAGTTACGCATACTTGGACCCCTCAGCAAAACCGTGACTGAGGTACATCTGGTAACCAGTGGGAAAGATCTCAGAGAGACCCCACAGAGTATAGTGGCCACCAAAACATCCCAGGAGACTTGGGTGTTCCCCTAAATCAACCCTAGCCAGTTCCAGCATGGTAATATGTTGAATTAAAGCCTGAGAAAAACTGATCTCCATTCAAGGTAAAGATTTAATAACTTTTAGATATCTAGTACTAGTCTTTTTTTCCCTCCCTGGATTGTTTCCAATATTTCCTCTGGCTTCACTTTTTTCCTTATTTTAGAATTGCCACCCCAATATCCATATGACTGCCTGCATAATGGTGAACCTGACGTGATCTTCCAGATCGGAAGAGATGGGATCATTCAAGAGTCTGAGGAAAGGAGTAATCTGAGGCATTCTTCTCCAGGTAAGCCGTTAGGATTAGGGTCTGGGGTTTTGTTTGAAGCCACCTGGGAAGGTGAGGATGGGAAGAAAGAAGAGGACAGATGACATTGTAAGACAGATCCAGGTTCCTTTTGAATGAGCAAAACGTAAACCTTCAGGAACCAAACATTCTAAACAATGCAGAACTTTGTTTTCCTACAGGTCGTGCCTGTCTGGCATTCCTGGGAAGGAGTAGCCCGGCAGTTTTCCAGTGTTCTTCAAAATATTCCAGTGCCACAGCAATTCATTTTTCCCCACTTATTTTCCATCCTTGCTATTATGTCTGTATCTAGAATGTCAGAGGAAGTGAGGTCTTTTAGTACTCTGTTAGTGAATCAAATTGTGAGGAAGGTACTTTTATTTTTGATAGTTCCCATCATGGCGTGGGACCAGGTTATCTGAGGGACCATCTTTTGCCGGTCACATCCACCCAACCCACTAGAGTGGGGAGGCAAGGTCCTGTCGCCTAAGGAGGTACATCCGGCGGGACCCAGCAGAAGGGCCTTCTCCGTGGTGGCTCCTTTCCTCTGGAACATTATCCCTCCAGAAAGTAGACTGGACTCTACTCTGACACTTTAGTAAGGGCCCTGAAGATACGATTTTGCAAGCATGCTTGGAGAACCCAGAGTGGGATGGAGCCCATTAAATGGCTGAGTATGTGTTGTTGCTGAGTGATGGGGGTGTATTTTATTATTTTTAATTCTTCTACATTGTGTTTTTATTTTCTGTAAGCCGCCTAGGGTCACTGTGAGTGAGTAGGGGGCTACATAATTTTTACAAAATAAATAAATAAATGAAAAGGGATACTAAAAATAGGTGAAGAAAGAATGATGGTTTAACTGAATTAGCCAAGGATTTCAGGCCAAGCATTTAAAAACCTGACTGTGGACCACTGCAAGCCATTGTAAATGCAAAGCCAGCTGACAAGCAGCCAAAATATAATCATGCGACTGTGGTGTGGTGGGGTATTTGTGTACGTGTATCAGTTGTGACGACGAGAATAGGCCAGTATTACCTTTCTTGAAGCCTGTCATAAATCTGAACTGTCATTTAGCGACCAGTCATATAGCCTAGAAATCAAAATTTCATATTGTATTTCAGGCCTGAATCCAAATAATGGTATTTTTTCAATAATTAAGGAATGTGAAGGAATAATTCAAAGTTTGGTATTGAAACTGAGTCCATATCTTTACCCTTTTCTTGCTTTGCTCCCCCCCCCCTTATTAACTTCTTTTGCATCTGTCTTCAAAACTTCATTTATATTTTTCTTGTTCTTGCAGAAAACCTGACTACCAGAAAAAAAAATCATCAAGAAGAGTTTGGAGCAGAACAACTTCAGGAGCCAACGCAGTGGGATGTGTTCTTTGATCCCAAAATTTCTGAACCAATGGAGATTAGATCTAGAAGGCAGCAAGGGCTATTCCTGGAACTCATACAAGGTTCTAAGGGTGATAAGAAAATGCCCAGCAGTAGCTCCCAAGTAGGTTCTACTGTATCAAAAAGAAACTATCCCTGTTCTGAATGTGGGAGAAGTTTTGATCGCCGTTCCAACTTAATTAAACATCAGCGAATCCACACAGGAGAAAAGCCTTACCCTTGTACTGAATGTGGGAAATGCTTTGACCAGCAGTCTAATCTAAACGTCCATCTAAGAGTTCACACTGGAGAGAAACCATACGGTTGCCCCGATTGCGGCAAAAGATTTAGTATCAAATCACATTTACATGGACACTATAGGATACACACAGGGGAGAAGCCTTATGAATGTGAAGACTGTGGGAAGAGCTTCCGTGTGAAGTCTTCCCTAAATAAGCACCAGCGAACCCATACAGGAGCTGCTAAACTCTCCAAACCATCTGAGATCAAATCAGAGGGTCCCCGGGCAACATTGCCAGAAGTGACACGTGTTTATTCAGCTCCCAAATCAGAAAAAATAATTAAAATTATGAGTAGGAAGCCCCCTATAGAAATCACAGTGTCAAACAAGAATTTTTCCTGTTCCGAGTGTGGGAAAGGTTTCGATCGACCCTCACATCTCATCACGCACCAGAGGATCCACACTGGGGAAAAGCCATATCCCTGTATTCAGTGCGGGAAACGTTTTCATCAGCAGTCTAACCTTAATGTCCATTTGCGTCTCCATACTGGAGAGAAACCTTATGGCTGTCCTGAATGCGGCAAAAGATTCAACATCAAATCCCACCTACATGGACATTACAGGATCCACACAGGGGAGAAGCCATTCGAGTGTGAAGACTGTGGGAAGAGCTTCCGGGTGAAGTCTTGTCTCAATAAGCACCAGCAAGTTCATACAGGAGAAAAGCCATATAAATGTCTTTGAGGGGAAAAACTGCAATTCTAATCCACGTCATTCTGGAGAGAAAGATTACGATGCTCTGAACTTGGGGGAAAGCAACTTTTTGCAATAGATGAGACAAACTTGAAAGATTTCACACAGGAGAAAATCCTTCTGTTTTCCTTCTGCAAGAAATAAGCATCTGAAAAATCTACGGAGTCTTTGTGGGTGCTTAATCTGTGGGAAAATGTTCAGGAAGATAGTTCTAGACCATAGATAGTGATCAGGAAGGCCTGGATTTGAGCACACAACTGAGACACTGATCATAGCAGCACAAAAACAGGCACTTTGTACATGATCCATAGAAACAAGTGTCTACTATCTAGACAAATGCAGACTATGCAGAGAGGCCTCAGAGACAGTCCAACACGTCGTGTCTAGATACAACACATAGATGCAGGCAGAAACAGCACACTGAACAGCCCAGCAAGATAACTGGCATTGTGTACAGGAATATATGCACAGTGTATGGGCCACAACACGTCCCAATGGGAGACTCTGTATAAGATCATAGAAAATAATAGGATCCTGTGGAACTTCCAGATTGAGACGGATAGGCAGGTACTAGCCAATCAACCAGACATCGTAGTAATAGACAAGGACAGAAGACGGCAATGGCGATAGGTGTATTGGTACCAAATGACACCAACATGTGGAAGGAGTATAAGAAATTGAAGAAGTTCCGGGAACTGAAGAAGGAATTAGAAAATATGAGGAAATGGTCCCAGTGGTGGGAGGAGTGCCTGTGGCTGTGACTCCTATGCTAGAATGAACAGCAGAACAACACCAGAGCTTTGTTCAAAAGAATGCAGGGTTAGGAACAGTTAACCCTCAAACTCCCAGGCCTCTGGTAAAGGACCCGAGACTGAAGAAAACACATATCGCCATAGGGGTGAGAAGGGAATTTTTTAAAATGTACACTATAATTCATACGGTACAAGCTGTAATAATTCGAAATGCAAGAATTGAGAAACGTTTCCATGATTTTTTTTTTATTTTTTTGGAGAAGGCTATTGTTCAGTGAATTCCCTAAGGAACAAAAGCAAATGCTTCTATGGGGGTCAGAGTGAAGCCATGTGTGTTTGGAACTTAAATGTCTTAAACTTAGAACAAATTGAGAGCCAGTTTGATGTAGTGGCTAAGGTGCTGGTCCCTCCTTCTCAACCCAACCAACCTCACAAGGTTATTAGGGAGAAAATAGGCAGAGAGGAAGGCATGTTGGCATAGCACAAAGTCCGGTGGTTTATTTCACCTGGTGCAATTTAGCCAATAACCACACAGAGGTGGGTGGGAATACATTAAGAACTTTATTTCTACACAGAAGAGCTCACACTTGGGATTAGTGTTACAAAGCAAGTCCTTCTGCATTCCCCTCACAACAGATATTTATATACGCTACAGATTGCATCCGTTTTGGATTGGTTGGAGACATTTGCTTCACCATACCCCTTAACTTTTTTGGGTGGGTTCTTCCTTTTCTCTGGACAGATATCCTTAACAGCCTTATGCGGGGGGAGGGGGAGATGCCTGGTGACTATGCTCATTTTCCCCCCTAGAAAATTCATGCAGCTGCTTCTAGTGTAGGACAACTAGCTTACGGCTTTTATTGTTTTTGCAATGTATAAAATACCAAGAAAAATAAAAACAGAGAAGGAAAAAGAGAGGGAAGGAAAATATGAGGTACAAAAGAAAGGAAAAACTGTTGACTTTCAACTCTTTAGCACAGTACGAAATAACATTACAGCCTCAACTTTTTACTTTTACACATTAGTATGCAATTAGCCATTTATGTAGCAAATCTACCTAATTGGCAAAGCTACTTGCAGACCCTTTGCCATATGGAGGATCTTGTGGGGCGATTCTAGGACTCTCTTTAACCCAAGAAGTCATATAAACTGAAGGAATGCCAGTTCCTTCGGCTGGTAAATTGAAAAAACTACAGGGGAAAACCTTTCAGGGATCCTTCCCTGGGTGTGTCGTCAGTTGGCCATTTTTTTCCAGTAGAAGTCAGTGTGTTGCAATTAGGAATATTTGGTATGTTAGTCCCTTTGAGATATTTAAAAATAATGAAGATGGGATAAAAATAACTTTTTCATTCATGCCCCAAACTGATGGAAATTAACCTCCAGAGCCCTTAAGTCCTCTGCTGCTTAAAATGCCTTTTTAGGATTGGCTTGAAGGAATTTACTAAACAATAGTCATTCCATGTGAAGTATTGATGTCATGCTGGCTGGTTTTGATTTTCCTTGCAACAAGTGGCATTGCCTTCCAAGATAGGTAGTTCTGCACCTCAGTATAACCTGAAACTAAGTAATAGTTTTCTAAAAAAAAAAATCTCAATTGGGAAGAGAGAGTCTTCAGGTTTAATTCTGTTTATGGCTTCCTGCCCGTGCATAGCTATTTTACTGAAGCTTGTCTGAAAGTAACATGAGATGCTTCAGAAAAAAAACGTCCTTGATCTCGTAGCTGTAAGGCAGAAGTTTTTTAAGGCTTGCCTTTCAAGGCCCGGTGGGAATCAAAACGGATTGGATGAAATATGCAACAAGTTGGAAAAATAAAATTGCCAGATAAGGAATGTAGCTTTTATTTCATGATACTGCTTTCTTCAGAAACATCAGTTGAAAAAAGGAAATGCTTCTCTTCCTCTTCCTGAGTTTTCATTTCCGTTCTTCCATTTATACATCCAGATGACAGTGGATGTTCACACAACATAAAACAGGCTGGTTCACACAGCATACCTGAGTCACAAAGACTATGTTATGTGAACTCAAAAACTGTATTGATTGTTTGATTAGCCCTAAGAGAATTCATCTTTAAGCAATCCTAGTTTTCTGGAGATAAATTAGCCCATGTGTGAGTGCACACATGCATAATCTAAGTTGAATTACCTAGACAGCTGACCTGAAGGTTAAGTAATATCTCTGCCTTCAGTGGCCAGGTCTTAAGGGTTTGCCCTACAGGTAGTCCTCATATAATAACCATTAGTTCAGTGACCAACCATGGCACCGTCAGGCGCAAAAGACTGAATCCACACATGAACGTTCAATTAAAACAATTTATACAAGCTATGCACAGAAATCTTCTCAAATGAATGGTTAGCATCTGTTTGGAGTTAGTTAACTGTCATCAGAATCGGGGTGGGTGGGTTTGAACTTAGTCCACTTTGGCTACGTAAAGATTCTAGGCTGATCACTTTAACTGTCCCCAGCTCTTGCAATTCTTTCCTCTTGCATTGAACAAATGGTACTTATGCACAATCCCTGAATGTATGGGTGTAGCAGTTCCCCAGGGTCACGCAAACTAAATTTTGGTGCTTGGCAGCCTGTGCACATTTAAAACCATAGGGGTACTTCAACTCCCTTTTGCTCACTTATTCCCATCGTCTCTGCCCTTTGGCTGCCCTGCATGGTGGCACTCTTTTGTGGCATCTTCTCACTGCTGACAAGGTGTGCTCTATGTAATGCAGCTGCTGCCCATGGCAGTCCTTTTTCCTGAGGCTTCCTACGCCGTTCTTCAAAATTTCAAGAATGGAGCAAACAATTTGGAAAACAATACAGCCTCAGGAAAAATTGTAGCAGTAATGGCAACAAGTAACACAGGACTTGGCCTCCTTTGTAAAATCACTTTGCCTTTAATCCTTGATTATATTTTTCTGGCTTTCTCTGGCAGTTGCTAAACGTTCCTGAGCAATCTGTTCAAAGGCTTACAACATTCCTTTGTATTAGGATATATTCAGTTAGTCTTTTCGGGCCTACTACGTTTCCACATCAACCTTCAACGATGTCTAGAACATCACAATGTTTTCTTCCATACGGTAACTCAAAGAAGTTGAATATTGTGGAAGCCTGGGAATTTCCCTGTATGCGAACCTATCAGCCACATATCTGCATATAGATATTTTAGTAGTGCTTATTGGAAATTGGTCCCTTGATCCATCGGGATCTCATTTGGTATGCCTACAGCACTGAAGATTTTGAGACCAGCTCCTCTGCTATTTGCTTGGCAATCACATTCTTTATTTTTTTTAAAATATACTTTATTAAACTTTTTTTACATTAAAAACACATTCTTTAATTGACCAGCTTCATGGTACCGAGTGGTGTAGTCACAGACAACCAGGATACACTCATTGTCTTTACTAGGTTGTGGCAAAGAGTCTACAATATCCATGCTACTTTAGATAAGGAAATAGGGGGTAAAATGTACCCTTTTCCATAGGAAAGTTGTTCTGTTCTCTTTTTAGCTTCACCAACTGACACACAGAGCAGGTCTTGCAATACCATCACTCCACAGATCCCCGGCCAATACCACCTTATCCAAAATTCTATATCCATCCCTATTCCTACCCATAAATTTGGACCATGGAGTTTCATGGGCTAGCTCCAACATTGCTTTGCAAGATCCCCCAGCAGCTGCTATTGGTTAATTTTGTTCCTTTGTATAGGGATGAAGCCTTATTCGTTACAACTGTTCTTTTTGCTGAAATCTGGGTGTTGTGTCCTTGTTTCCTTCCTTTTCTGTTGCCACACAACAATGTTTTAGGGTTTGTTGGCTCTTTCTTTTGCAAGGGTCCCAGGTGAATTTTCCATTTAGGAGTCTCTATGCCTATAGGTTGCCACACAACAATGTTTTAGGGTTTGTTGGCTCTTTCTTTTGCAAGGGTCCCAGGTGAATTTCCCATTTAGGAGTCTCTATGCCTATAGATTCAACCCTAAAACTTTGTTTTTCCTAGAACATCTCACTTCTCCTATTAAGTCAAGATAAATCCCATGTTCCTTCCTTTCCTGTTTCAAGCTGCATTCTCTCATCTTCAACTGGTCCCTTGTAGTTACTCCCACTATCTTAGCTTCTTTCTTGACTCCTTTTCTCTAGGTCCAATCTTCAGTAAATGGAAAGTCTGTTTTCATTAAGTTATATGGCATGTTAGGGATTACTCCTACTACTGTTTGTATGTTCCTTTCCCTATGCCTGTTCTTTGGCTTTAACCAATGTGGCCATCTCAGTCTGCCAAAACAAAATAAGAGGCTCTTTCTCCATAACTTTTGTTATTAAATGAGGATGCAACAAGGTTAGTCTACTCCCAGTATCTACCAAACTTTTCACATTGGCCCCATTACTTTTTGTTGAGATCATAATTTTTCTTCCCAGTCCTACTGCAGTCATTCCCTTTTTTTCCCCCTTTGGCTTTTACAGACTGAATAAATGGCCATTTTTCCCACAGGTGTTAACAGCTATGGGTCTCTGACCTCCCAATGCCTTCCCTTTGATTTGGGTAAGAGCTAAAGGCTTCTTTTTCCTTTTGCCTTTCTCATCTTCCATCTCCTTAAAGTTCTTATTTTCTGGAACAAGCTTTCTTATTCTCGTTCCTCTGCACCTTCCTTTCTAATATCCTCAGATTTCTCTCCTGCCACATACTCCTCAGCTACTTCAACATTCCTTTGAGCTGACTCGGTTGTGTTCCTGCATCTCAATATGGTGGAAAGTACATGTGGAAACTGTTCTAAAATTATTTCCTCTACTACTTTTTTCTTGTTTCTTTCATCTGGCCACAACCACTTCCCTGCCCAGGTCTTCCCACCTTGACAGCAGTTCACAAATCCCTTCATGTTTGTTGTAAGTGTAGCTCCTAAAACTCTGCCTATAGGTGTAAGAAGTGGCATATCTGTGTAAGATTGCTTCTTTAATGTGAGAGTAACCCACTACTTCTCTTGCTGGAAAACTACTATAAAGTTTCAAAGCCTTTCCTATTAAACAGGGGGCTAGTCTGGCCACCCCATTCACTCTCAGACCACTTGCAAGAGGTAACCACTCTTTCAAACATTGTAAAGTAGTCTGTCTTCGTCTCATAACTTGGGCATTGTGATGTCTTTGGGACCACCTCCACACACTATGCCTTCTGAAAGTTGAATATATTCCTTCTGGTGACTGTATTTCATTTAGTAGATAACCAGCCCTTAAATCTCTTTTATTTTCTTTTTACTCCTTTCCCAGTTCCAGGCAATCTTTCCTACACACACACACACCCCTCCAAGAGCAACTCTTCCTCTTTAATTGGAGACTTTCTTCTTGTTGCAGCCTTATCAGTTACCACTAATTTAGGGTAGACTCCCATTTTTAACCAAGTCAGTAGCCGCTTCTAAGGGAGAAGCCGCCCCTCCTTTTTCCATGTTGGTATGTTTGGTGTAAGCTCTGGTGCAGGGTTTGCTTTCCTCAGCCAGGATTGTTGGCTAATTTCTACAAGGTCTGGGCTTTGCAAGGTCCAAGCTCTCTCCTTTTTACAGCCCCCTTTTTAACCAAGGCTTGTTTTTTTTTTTCATAGAGCATACTAAAATGCTTGCGTTTAAGCCATCTCCACCCTGTATTGGATATTCCCTTTGGTGTAAGCTCTGGTGCAGGTTTGCTTTCCTTAGCCAGGATTGTTGGCTAATTTCTACAAGGTCTGGGCTTTGCAAGGTCCAAGCTCTCTCCTTTTTACAGCCCCCTTTTTAATCAAGGCTTGTTTTTTTTTTCATAGAGCATACTAAAATGCTTGCGTTTAAGCCATCTCCACCCTGTATTGGATATTCCCTTTGGTGTAAGCTCTGGTGCAGGTTTGCTTTCCTTAGCCAGGATTGTTGGCTAATTTCTACAAGGTCTGGGCTTTGCAAGGTCCAAGCTCTCTCCTTTTTACAGCCCCCTTTTTAACCAAGGCTTGTTTTTTTTTTCATAGAGCATACTAAAACGCTTGTGTTTAAGCCATCTCCACCTTGTATTGGATATTCCCTTTTTTTGATATCCACTTTGCTTTATGGATATCCCACTTCATGGATAGCCTATTGGCATCCTTTTGTCAAGGTTCTTTTACATATACCCAAGTCAATGGGTTTCAAAAAATGCCAGAAAGCCAATACAGCCCCACCTAGACATACACCCACAAGCACTTAAAGGTCACTACTCACTGTTTACTACCTTTCCCCAATTCTACTACAACTCCCATTTCTCCACTAGCTTTGTTAATCCTACTTCTGGAGAAGAGTAACTTTCCCCACAGGCTGCTTCATGCCGTTTTAGATTCCCAAACCACGTTTTCCCCCCTCTCACTCCCACACCACCAAGCCAATACGGTACGCGCAGCTGCCTCTCTGCTCAGCTTTTATAGCCATAATTGCTGGGCTGGCTAAGGAGAGGTCTTAAAGGGACAGGGCACCAGAAGCCCGGATGCTGATTATCCTGCAAGCAGCCAGTCCTCTCACATTTAGCAAGCATTCAGCAAACGCACAAGCTGCGATCTGGTGAAATAGAATAAAGGTGGGCAAAATTAGGCAAGAATTGGGATTATATTCATCAAAAAGGCAAAGAACTTTCCAGAGCCCTAGAAATGTTACTGAGAACAATTAGCATAAGGGGGTCTCTAAGGAAGTGGCCCTTGGTTATTCCAGTTTCAGCCTGTTCTGTAAATCATGGCATAATAGAGATGGAGAAAAACAGCTGCCAAGCGACCCTTCCTTTATTCCACACTTAAAGGAAACAGTTTGGTGGATGGACACTTCCCCCCTGAAAAACAGGGTGGTCTAAACCAGGGGTCTCCAACCTTAGTAACTTTAAGGTTTGTGGACTTCAACTCCCCGAGTTCCTCAGCCACAAGTCCACAAGCCTTAAAGTTACTAAGGTTGGAGACCCCTGGTCTAAACCAGAGGTGTCCACAGGATGCATTCATCCGAATGACCAAAACAGCATTGCACCATAAGCTCTGCTCTCTTTTTAGATAGTGACTGCCAACAATGGAACAGGACGATGCTTGGATGGGGTCGCTCATTGCTGCTGTGCCTCTGCCTTCATTTGACACGCCCAAAACCACTGACAGGTGCCTCCATGCCAGCGTTACTCCAATTTTAGCAAAACTGTCACAATATGTGGAGTTCAACTCCCAGAATTCTTTAAAAGTTGCCAAGGTTGAGAAACGCCGCTCTGTGCCAAGCCAATAAAGACCTCTTGCCCACCGAAAGACGACGGGCGGAAAGCAGTTTGCTGCATGTCAAACAGAGGTGAAATTAGAAAACTTTTCTTTCCTCTGCCCACGAGAGGGCTCTCGGCTTTTTCTTTGCTAGTCCTGAACTACCGGTTAGCTTCCCCCCCCCCCCCCTCTTCACTGCGAACGGCATGAGAGATTTCTGTTGTTTTCCGGGTTATTGGGAAGTTGCTTCGCTCCATGGCCGTCCTGTTTCGATGGCAAGAGGTCTAGCAGAGAAAAAAAAATCTTCTTTTTTTTTGGCTTAACCCTCCGGTAAGAATTATTTTCCTTTTCTGATATTCGGCTAAAAAGGCTTCTTGACACAGGGCTGAATCTGAGCAGGTGGAATATGGGGTGCGGTGGGGGTGTCCCCATCCTTCCGTCCGCCCATCCACCCGCCCGCAGGTCCATCTTCGTGTAGTCCTTCATAGCCTGGCGGAGTCTCTTCTCAGCAGTAGAAAAATGAGCCGGGTTGCAGGGCAGTCAGAAAAGAAGCGGCGGAAAAGGACTGAGATGGAGAAATTGGGAATCACAACGGAGGTTGTTGTTTTTTTCCTCTCTCCAACATGGAAAGGGAAGAACTGGATGAAAAATTATTTCTGAGTATCTATGGGGGGTGGGGGATTTCTGCGATGCAAAATCGGTCTCTTCTCTATGCAGAGTAAATCTGAAAAGCAGATGAACTCCAGGCAGGACTGGATGGCGATCAACCTGGTCCTCTTTGAATAGAATAGAAGATTTTTTGTATTGGCCAAGTGTGATTGGACACACAAGGAATTTGTCTTGGTGCATACACTCTCAGTGTACATAAAAGAAAAGATATATTCATCAAGAATCATAAGGTACAACACTTAATGATAGTCATAGGGTACAAATAAGCAATCAGGAAACAATATCAATTTAAATTTAAATAGGGGCCGGATAGCTCAGGCTGGTAAGGCCTGTTATTAAGAACACAGAAGCCTGCAATTACTGCAGGTTCAAGCCCGGCCCAAGGTTGACTCAGCCTTCCATCTTTTATAAGGTAGGTAAAATGAGGACCCAGATTTTTGGGGGGGCAATAAGTTGACTTTGTAAAAAAAATATACAAATAGAATGAGACTATTGCCTTATACACTGTAAGCCGCCCTGAGTCTTCGGAGAAGGGCGGGGTATAAATGTAAACAAAAAAAAAAAATCATAAGGATACAAGCAACAAAGTTACAGTCATACAGTCATAAGTGGAAGGAGATGGGTGATGGGAACGATGAGAAGATTAATAGTAGTGCAGATTAAGTAAATAGTTTGACAGTGTTGAGGGAAGAAACTGTTCTTGTGTCTAGTTGTTCTGGTGTGCAGTGGTCTATAGTGTTGTTTTGAGGGTAGGGGTTGAAACAGTTTATGTCCAGGATGTGAGGGGTCTGTAAATATTTTCACAGCTCTCTTTTTGACTCGTGCAGTATATGGGTCCTCAATGGAAGGCAGATTAGTAGCAATTTTTTTTCTTCAGTTCTAATTATCCTCTGAAGTCTGTGTCTGTCTTGTTGGGTTGCAGAACCAAACCAGACAGTTATAGAGGTGCAGATGACAGACTCAATAATTCCTCTGTAGAATTTACAGGGAAATTCTTATTTACAGGGAAACCATCCTAGTGGAATCAGGAGCAGATTGTGGTGATGTTTCTGTGTGAAGAATAGACAAAGCAGCCAGTGTGTGTATCTGTGTTTCTCTCCGACCACCCCACTATGTCATTTACGAAGTATGGCTTTTGGTTTGAGCTCCGAGCTTGGCAATTTGGTCGCAAACATTTCATTACCATTCAAAGAGACATCCTCAGTGCGTTTTGAAATGTCAAAACAATTCAAAACGCACTGACAATGTCTCCTAGGATTTGACGAAATGTTTGCAACCAAATTGTCAAGTTCAGAGCTCAAACCAACAAGCCTAATTACCAACCCGAGCTACTAATATTCAAACACATGTCAACTTTTGAAGTGTTTTACATGCCTTGTGGCTTGCTTTGGCAGTTCTTGGGTGAGGTTTTTTGTTCCCTTTACTATTTTTGTTTTCAATATGATTCATTGCCCAATAAGTGAAATGTATTTTGCTTTTCTCCTCAAACTAGTTGCAAGATTTCCTTTGGGATGGACCCCAATACATTTCGCCTTTCCCAAGTCCCAGTAGAGGAAGCAATTTTTTGGGCTCCAGTGAATCTACTGGGGGACTGGTATAGAAGAAGATCTGCTTGGTCAACATCCATGAAAGATCCAGAAGCCCATCGCTTTGGGAAAGAGAAACTGGTTGGCATCCCTGGGGAGGTCAAGGTGGACGTGGATGCCCTCCTCAAAGACATTGAAGAGTACAACAGACAGATGTTTCGTTCCGATGCTCGCCCTTTGGGAGAACGTCCCTGGCAGACTCTGTTCCAGGTGGGAGAGGCTGCTCAGAGATGGCTAAGACCACAGGATCGCACCAAAGGACAGATTGTGGACGTGGTCATCTTGGAGCAGTTTCTGCATGTGCTTCCTTTTGGAATGCAGGCTTGGGTGAGAGCCAGGAAGCCAAGTACCAGCCAGGAGGCAGCTCAGCTGGCTGAAGTGTACCTGGAGCAACAGGTATCTTTAATAATAAGAAAAGGACACACAGACACCCATTCTTGATCTAATGCTAGGACTGTTGCTGTTGCTCTGACCACAAGCACTGACTAAAACAAGAAGGGTTCTCTGGTGGGCTGGATTCTGAACCCAGCTGAAATTGTCCCACAATAGGTTATAAATGGAGTGGGCAGTAGAAAGAGGGAAGGCTAAAAATTTCACCCCCCTTGATAACAACTCCTAGCTTTCTAGGAAAGCCTGTTCTTACTTGGAGAGCTACAGAGCTAAGATATAAGTCAATATCTTGGTTCACACCCTGCTAATTTACAAACTCTGGGTTGGTATCCCTGGTTCACATAACATCTTTTAGCCGTACCATATTATGACTCAACCCGTGACCTGTTCATATAATAAGTCATTGACTGGGCTGCTACAGCTAAATGGAATGGACCAGTCATTGGAAAAGTAGACAGATCAAATGCATTAATCTATTCAATTTTTTCCCTCTTCTAGTGGCCTGTGGCATTTGAGGAAGTGGCTGTACATTTCACCCCAGAGGAGTGGGACCTTCTGGATGAGGAAGAAAGAATTTTGTATTACACAGTCATGCAAGAGAATTCTGAGAACGTGACCTCCCTAGGTAAAGTTCCCATTCCTGTAAGACCATACAAACCTTCCTGAATGTGTCAGTCCCAAAGATCAGCCTAGGTGTAACAGGCAAATTGCATGTTTTTGTAAAGTCATCTTCCTTACTTTTAAGGTTTTTAGGCAAACTGTTGAACCGTCTCCATATCCCCAAGGGCTGTTCCTACCTAATGCTACATAGTCTAAGTGAAACTCACCATATTTCTGAGAATTAGGACTTGCCATTGACTACCCAACATTGGCCAAGGAGGCAAGCAGTTGAAATCTATAATGCTCTGGACTACCTCTACCAACAGTGGCTTGAAATTAGCATAGGTTGATCAGAAAGAGGTGGATCAGTGGTGGTATTCTACCAGTTCGCACCGGTTCTGGCAAACCGTTAGCTCCGACTTTCAGCCGTGAGCGAACCGGTTTGCTCCGATTTTGAAGTGGGCCCGCCTGCTTGCCTGCCCCTGCATTATATTTACCTATATTTCCATTTTCCAAAGCCCAGCTGATCGGCGCGGCAGAGAGGATTGCCGTGCCTCAGCTGTTTTCTTTGCCAGCAGTAATGCAGAAGGTGAGTTTTCTGAAAACTGCGCACATACGCATAATGAACAGGTTGTTAAACCAGTAGGATCCCACCCCTGAGGTGGATGTCAGGAACATAAAATTTGCCATTGTTGCACAAATAAAGTATCCTTGACTTATAACTACAGGGGTGCTTGGTATTTTGGTTGTAAGTCATTGCACTTGTAAATAAAGACACCGCATGATTAAACTTTGTCTTACAAGTGTTTAACTCTGTTTGTGAAGTAAGTCACTTTAATTGTTAAGCAAATCATGTGGTTTTTAAGCAAATAGTGTAGTCATTAAACAAATAATGATGTAAGCATATCCAGTGGGCAGTTTTTGGTATTTTCTGCTGGAAAATGGAAAGAAAACTTGCAAATTGAGGTCACATAACTACTGGATACTGCAACCTGTCTTAAATGCAAGCAGGTTGCCAAACAGCCAAAATACAACCATGGGTCTGTGTGTACCTGCAGCAGTTAAAACTTTAAGGGTGAGTCATTACCTTTCTTGAAGTCTGTCATAACTGTTGTTGAAGAACCAGTCATAAATTGAGGACTACCTGTAATGGATTAAATATCCCAGAAATGAAAATGTCTGATGTATCACATTTCATGCTTAATTTCAAATAGTGGTATTTTTTCCATAGTGAATGCTAAGGAGTAGACCTAAGATTTGAGGAAAGGAAACCTGGCTTCAGTTAGATCCTTGAAGAAGAACATAGGTTTATTCATCTCCAGTTAAAAAGTATTCAGCAGCTGAGAATAGCATAGTCCTCTTTAGGAGAATCTGGGATGCGTTCTAACCAAATAAGGTATTTTCTAATTTGTGGTTTCTTAGATTTCTATCACAGAAACAAAAGACAGGTTAGACAGATAGACAGATAATGGTAGGTTCAGCTGAGAGACAAGGACAAATGCAAGGTTTCCTGAGGTTTCCATAGCTTGGGTTGGACTTTAACCCGATTCTTCCCAAATCTAGCCCAATACTTCAACCGTACTATTGAACAGTACCTTACTATTTGGTTCTTGGTGTTCTCTGAGCTTGGTTGTTCTCCCACAAACATCTCTGAGACAATCACCAGGCTCGGTATCATTGTTGTGCAGCATAGGAAATGGTACCACAGAAACAATGAAGAAAGAAAGAATACCCTGATCAAGGCACAATCAAAAAAGGAAGTGAACTCCAACCAACTATCTATAAACAACCAGCAGACTTCTCACTTTCATGCACTGATGATATTATCTTACCTGGTAAATGAAATGTGTGCAGAAGAACATCCAAGATAACAGAACCCCTGCATGTTGCAAAGTGCCAGAGGTTAAGTCACATGACCCCAGGAACACTGTGATGGTTGTAAGATTCATTGTGAAGTTGTCGTTTTTTTCAGTGCCATTGTAATGGCACATTCCAATGGTCACTGAACTAGGCAATTGTTAAGTGAGGTCTTTTTGTATTGGAATTCTGAGGTACCATATTTTTCGGATTATAAAACGCACCTTTTTCCCCCAAAAAGAGGGTGAAAATCTCAATGCGTCTTATACTCTGAATGTAGCCCCGCCCAGCTTCTCAAATGGCGGTTTCAGAGGCTGAAAAAAGCATCAGTAACAGAGCTTCAGAAAAAAAGCCCCACACAGAGCTTAGAAAAAAAGCCCCAAACGGAGCTTCAGAAAAAACCCCAAACAGAAAAGAAGCTCCCAAACAGAGCTTCAGAGGCTTTTTTTCTGAAGTTCTGTTTCGGAGGCTTTCAGAGGCAGAAAAAAGTTTTTAAAAGAAGTAAAAAAAAGCAAGTCCCAGAGCTCACAACCACGGAACCTGTTGCTAAAATTCACCTCTGGGAACAGCTGATTGGGGGGGGTATTCCGGGAGGCCAATCCACCTGCCAATCAGCTTTTTTCTTATTTTCCTCCCCAAAAACTAAGGTACGTCTTATACCGGTGTGTCTTATACTCCAAAAAATTCGGTAACTAATTACCCAGGCTTCCCCAGGATAATATACTTTATCGTGTTGGATAGCTATAAAGAAAATCAATAATCTTCCTTTCTTTTGTTGTGTTTCTTTTCCTTGCTCTAGAGCTCTTGGTTTCCAAACCAGATCCAAGTCTCCAGACTGTGTGGGAAGAAGGGTTACAAATGGCTGATCTCCAAACATTCAAAGGAAAAGACTCTATTGCTGAAGGAATTGTGAATTGGGAGGACATAACGGTGGTTGGTAAGAAAGTCTTTCTTTCTCTGACAAAAGAACCCTTTTATTACGCTTTATTGGGTTATATAATTTACTTTTACTTACAATTTACTGGTTAGGTGGCTCAGTGGCTAAGATGATGAGCTTGTCAATCAGAAAGGTCAGCAGTTCGGGCGGTTCAAATCCCTAGTATAGGTCTCCTGCATGAACAGGGGGTTGAACTAAATGACCTCCATGGTCACTTCCAACTCTGTTACTGTTATACTTCTCCTGTCTGCCACCCAGATTCAAGTCAGTTGGAATATACAACATCTAATTAATCGGAATGTCTACAATGTTAAATGGTATTCTTTTACTACATAGGTTTTAGTTCATGTGCAGCAGAGGTGGGTTTCAGCAGGTTCTGACCAGTTCTGGAGAACCGGTAGCAGAAATTTTGAGTAGTTTGGAGAACTGGTAGTAAAAATTCTGACTGGCCCCGCCCCCATCTAGTCTCTGCCTTCTGAGTCCCAGCTGATTGGGAGGAAATGGAGATTTTACAGTATCCTTCTCCTGGAGTTGGGTGGGAATGGAGATTTTACAGTATCCTTCCCCTGCCACGCCCACCAAGCCACGCCCACCAAGCCACACCCACAGAACTGGTAGTAAAAAATTTTGAAACCCACCATTGATGTGCAGGATGACATGTTCCTTTTCTTTCCTTAACATAGTTGTAACTATTGCCTTGCCAATTTCATTACCTCCCACTGACAAGCAGCTGGCTGTAGGATATCAGAGATGTGTTTCTGAGGGCTCATGTTAACCACTCAGCTGCTCCAGTGGATGCCTTCAGCAGAATGGGGGTCATGCAGTAAGAGACATTCCAATTCCTGCCATCAAAGCCTCTTTTAACTGGCCCACTGCTACTGCAGTAGCTGTAAATTCCACTAAGTCTAAGCCACACCCAATAGTGTTGTTTCATTGTGTCTGCGAAGCCACAGAAAGTTCCACATATTTGGTTCACCAAAAATGTTATTGAGGTGTATCTGGTAATCGGTGGGACAAGATCTTAAGTGCAGACACTCATTGAGAGTATGATGGACAGCACAACAACCAAAGAGGACTTGGGTGTTGTCCCTAAATCAACCCTAGCTAGTTCTAGCATGGTAATATGTTGAATTATAGCCTGCCAAAAACCACCTGAATGGTTACCACTCAAGGTAAAGCTTAAGATCTTGATGGCTTTGAGACAGTTGAAAAACCTCTATTTTCCTGCGTTAGTTTTGATGTTTTCTCTGGTTTCACCTCTTTCCTTAATTCAGAATTGCCAACCCAATATCCATATGAGACTTTCCATAATGGTAAATCTGACACGGCCTTCCACATGAGAGGAGATGGAACAATTCAGAAGTCTGAGGAAAAGAATAATCTGAGGCATTCTTTTCCAGGTGAGATGTTAGAACAACTCTTTTTTTGAAACAAATCTGTGAAGGTGCAGGTAGGAAAACACAGTTCCAGGAAAAATAGGAAAAATGACCCAGCTTCCTTCTACATTATGAATGAGCAAAACATAAACCTTCTCGGAAAAGATCGTTTATCCATGGTGGCGCAGTGGTTAGAATGCACTACTGTAGGCTACTTCTGCTGATTGCCGGCTGCCAGCAGTTCAATGCTCACCACCTCAAGGTTGACTAGGTTGGTAAAATGAGGACCCAGATTGTTGGGGGCAATATGCTGGTTCTGTACACTGCTTAGAAAGGGCTATAAAGCACTGTGAAGCGGTATATAAATCTAGGTGCTATTGCTATTCCTGAAAGGAATGTTTCTCTATTGGACAGTTGTTGGGATTCTTACCCCAATAACCTGCTTATCAGATCCTTGTCCCACTTCATTGATTAAAGCTACCTGGGAGGTGACATACATTTATGTCCATGAAGTGCTTTGACTTACTTCATGGAGGAAGTAGTACATGCCATTCTGAAGATGTCATCTCTGGATTGAACTCTTCTGCATCATTTTCATCCAATCTCCAATCTCCTTTTTTTGAGAAAGTTGTTGGTTGCACCTGGTTGGGCCCAGAGGGGGGGGTTCCCCTCGTTGAGATGTGTCCTCCAGGTTTCCGAGCATTTCATCAGCCGAGGGCCCAAGGTAGGGGTGGGGGGGATGGCGGTTGTCATTAAGGAAGATCTAGAGCCAAGGGAGGCCACTGTTCCTCAGATTGCCGGCTGTGAATCCCTCTATGTGCGGTGGGGCCATAGGAGCCAGTTGGGCTTGTTGGTCGCGTACCTGGCTCCTTGCTGCGTGACCACAGCCCTGCCAGAGCTGTTGGAGGTGCTTGCCGCTGTGGCGGTTGAGACCCCCAGACTTATAGTTATGGGGGACTTCAACCTGCCGTCAGTTGGCTTGTCATCAACGGCAGCTCGGGAGTTTGAGGCTTCCATGACGGCCTTAGACCTGACTCGAGTAAATGATGGCCCTACGCACATGGGGGGAGGCACGCTGGACTTGATTTATATCTCTGGTCAGTGGTTAAATGATCTGGTACTAGATGATTTAGTAACAGAACCAATGTCATGGTCCGATCATTTTCTCCTTCGCCTTGACTTCCGAACCGCCATTCTCCATCGCAGGGAGACGGAACCTATACGTTGGTTCCGTCCCAGGCGCCTGATGGACCCTGAGAGGTTCCTGACGGAGCTTGGGCCTTTCCCTGAGGATCTGGCCCACGGCACGACTGAGGAACTCGTCGCGGCCTGGGAACAGGCCGCGGCGGGGGCCTTGGACCGTGTCGTGCCTTTGCGGCCTCTGACCCGGCGTAGGTCTCGTCTGGCCCCTTGGTTCTCCGAGGGGCTGAGGGAGATGAAACGCCGGCGAAGACGCCTAGAGAGCACTTGGAGGTCCAGTCGCTCCGAAGCTGATCGGACACTAGTTAGGTCCTATACTAGGACCTACCTAGTGGCAATGGGGGAGGCGAGGCGTATCTACGCCTCCACCCTCATTGCGTCGGCAGATAACCGCCCGGCCGCCCTGTTTCGGGTGACCCGCTCCCTCCTTCATCAGGAGGTGCGGGATGACCCTTTGCAGGGACGTGCCGAGGAGTTTAGTGGTTATCTATACGATAAAATCGCTCAGCTCCAGGGCGATTTGGACCGAATTTGGGATGATCCAAGCGGGGGAGAGGAGGCACGTCTTGTTGAGTCTGTTTGGGATCAGTTTGATCCTGTGGCTCCCGAGGACGTGGACAGGTTATTGGGGAGGCTCCATGCCACGACATGTTTACTGGACCCGTGCCCTTCCTGGCTGGTACTGGCTACTCAGGAAGTGACACGAGGCTGGCTCCAGAGGATTATCAATGCTTCTTTGTTGGAGGAGTTTTCCCGCCGCCTTGAAAGAGGCGGTGGTGAGACCCTCCTCAAGAAGCCTCTCTGGACCCAGCTATTTTAAGTAACTATCGTCCGATCTCCAATCTTCGCTTTGTTGCGAAGGTTGTAGAGAGTGCTGTGGCTCGACAGCTACCCCAGTACCTGGATGAAGATGTCTATCTGGACCCGTTCCAGTCCGGTTTCCGACCCGGATACAGCACAGAGACGGCTTTGGTCGCATTGGTGGATGATCTCTGGAGGGCCAGGGACAGGGGTTATTCCTCTGCTCTGGTCCTGTTAGACCTCTCAGCGGCTTTTGATACCATCGACCATGGTATCCTGCTGTTGGAGGGATTGGGAGTGGGAGGCACCGTATATCGGTGGTTCTCCTCCTATCTCTCCGACCGGTCGCAGACGGTGTTGACGGGGGGGCAGAGGTCGACCGCGAGGGGCCTCACTTGTGGGGTCCCGCAGGGGTCGATCCTCTCGCCCCTGCTGTTCAACATCTATATGAAGCCGCTGGGTGAGATCATCAGTGGCTTTGGGGTGAGATACCAGCAATGCGCTGGCGACACCCAGCTGTACTTTTCCACCCGGGCCACCCCAATGAAGCTGTTGAAGTGCTGTCCCGGTGTTTGGAGGCCGTCGGGTCTGGATGGGGAGAAACAGGCTCAAGCTTAATCCCTCCAAGGCGGAGTGGCTGTGGATGCCGGCATCCCGATTCAGCCAGCTGCAACCGCGGCTGGCTGTTGAAGCAGTTATTGGCCCCAAAGGATAGGGTGCGCAACTTGGGTGTCCTCCTGGATGACCGGCTGTCGTTGAAGATCATTTGACGGCCGTCTCCAGGAGGGCCTTCCACCAGGTTCGCCTGGTTCGGCAGTTGCGCCTTCCTTGATCGGGATGCCTTATGCACGGTCACTCATGCGCTCGTTACCTCTCGCTTGGATTATTGTAATGCTCTCTACATGGGGCTCCCTTGAAGTGCGTCCGGAGGCTTCAGTTAGTCCAGAACGCAGCCGCTGGTGATAGAGGAGCTGCACGCAGCTCCCATGTAACACCTCTCCTGCGCAGGCTGCACTGGCTACCTGTGGCCTCTCGGGTGCACTTTAAGGTGTTAGTCACGACCTTTAAGGCGCCCATGGCTTAGGACCTGGGTACTTACGGGACCGCCTACTGCTACCACATGCCTCCCACCGACCCGTGCGCTCTCACAGAGAGGACTCCTCAGGGTGCCATCCGCCAAACAATGTCGGCTGGTGGCCCCAGGACGGGCCTTCTCTGTGGGGGCCCCCACACTCTGGAACGAACTCCCCCCGGGCTTACGCCAGATATCTGACCTTCGGACATTCCGTCGCGAACTGAAAACATATCTCTTTATTCGCGCGGGGCTGGCTTGAATGAAATTTTAAACTTAAATTTTTAGCAATTTTAATGGGGTTATTGGTTTTATGGTAAATTTCTTAAATTTTTCAGGCTCATTTAATAAGTTTTTAACTGATTTTAATTTTGTATATTGTATATTGTTCTTTGTTGGTTTTATTCTGCCTGTACACCGCCCTGAGTCCTTCGGGAGAAGGGCGGTATAAAAATCAAATAAATAAATAAATAAAATAAAATAAGCACCGATCATGCTAGTAGAGGCTAATCAGGCTTTAATGGGGAAAAACTATTTTAAGCTCAGCCTTAGCAAAACTGAGTAGCTATGAGTTTTTCAACCACCTGTAGTTCCGTTTTTGTCATTACACGTCCTCCCAAAAATGAATGCACATGCCCTTCCTAGGAGACTCTTTGAACCAGAGGTGAAATCTAAAAATTTTCCCTACCGGTTCTGTGGCTTAATTGGTGGGCGTGGCTTGGTGGTCAGGTGACTGAATGGGCATGGCCAATAATAATAAATAATAAAAATAATAAAGTGTAGAAAACTTGGGAGCGTGCTGGTCTACCTTCTTTAAAAATAGAGGCAGTGGTCTACTAATTGCCTTTGGGGGGGGGCACTGGTCTATCTTCTTTAAAAATAGAGGCACTGGTCTACTAATAGCCTTTTTTTATTTTATTTTATTTTATTTATTAAATTTTTATTTATTTATTTATTCTCCCGAAGGACTCAGGGCGGTGTACAGCCAGAATAAAAATAAAATATATACAATTTAATACAACATTTAAAAAGAGCAAATTATTAAGGCTGATTATTAAAATTTAGATTTAAAAATTTAAAAATATTAAGAATACCCAATTAAAATTCAACACTAATTATGCCAGTCCCGCTTTAATAAATAAGTATGTTTTGAGCTCACGACGGAAGGTCCGAAGATCAGGCACTTGACGCAGGCCAGGGGGAAGTTCGTTCCAGAGCGTCACTGCCCCCACAGAGAAGGCCCTACTCCTGGGGGCCGCCAGCCGACACTGTTTGGCGGACGGCACCCTGAGGAGACCCTCTCTGTGAGAGCGTATGGGTCGGTGGGAGGCAAAGGGTAACAGCAGGCGGTCTCGTAAGTACCCGGGTCCTAAGCCATGGAGTGCTTTAAAGATAGTTACCAAAATCTTGAAGCGCACCCGAAAGACCACAGGAAGCCAGTGCAAGCTACGGAGCAGCGATGTCACGTGGGAGCCACGAGCGGCTCCCGTTACTACTCGCGCAGCCGCATTCTGGACTAACTGCAGCCTCCGGGTGCACCTCAAGGGCAGCCCCATGTAGAGAGCATTGCAATACTCCAGCCTAGACGTAACCAGAGCGTGAGTGACCGTGCATAAAGCATACTGGTCAAGGAAGGGACGCAACTGGCGAACCAAGCGAACTTGGTAAAAGGCCCTCCTGGCGACGGCCGCCAGGTGTTCATCAAAAGACAGCCGTCCATCCAGGAGGACGCCCAAGTTGCGAACCACCTCCTTTGGGGCCACTAACTCGCCCCCAACAGTCAGCTGCGGATGCAGCTGACTGTACCGGGATGCCGGCATCCACAGCCACTCCGTCTTGGAGGGATTGAGCTTGAGTCTGTTTCTCCCCATCCAGACCCGTACAGCTTCCAGGCACTGGGACAGCACTTCGACCGCATCGTTGGGGTGGTCCGGGGTGGAAAAGTACAGCTGAGTATCATCAGCGTACAGATGATAACTCACCCCGAAACCACTGATGACCTCACCCAGCGGCTTCATATAGATGTTGAACAGGGTAGGCGAGAGAATCGACCCCTGAGGCACCCCACAAGTGAGGTGCCTCGAGGACGACCTCTGCCCCCCTGTCAACACCGTCTGCGACCGGTCAGAGAGATAGGAGGAGAACCACCGATAAACGGTGCCCCCCACTCCCAATCCCTCCAACCGGCGCAGCAGGATACCATGGTCGATGGTATCGAAGGCCGCTGAGAGATCTAATAGGACCAAGGCAGAGGAACAACCCCTGGCCCTGGCCCTCCATTGGTCATCCACCAACGCGACCAAAGCCGTCTCCGTGCTATAACCGGGTCGGAAGCCGGACTGGAACGGGTCTAGATAGACAGTTTCCTCCAGGTGCCGGGGGAGCTGCCATGCAACCACACTCTCTACAACCTTCGCCACAAAGCGGGAGGCACCAGTCTACCCTCTTTAACAATAGAGGCCGCCTACAGCGCTGATCAGCTGTAGTGCGACCCTTTGAAGCACCACGGCAGTCATTTAAGGCGGTTTGCAGCTATATCACCACTGAGAGCTTCAGGAACAGAGAAGAGGAATAGCGGATGATGTAGGGGGGAGGGATTTTTGCTATCGGTTCTCCGAACTACTCACCCCCATCGCTACCAGATCGCATGATCCGGTACGAACCGGGAGCATTTCACCCCTGCTTTGAACCATTATTGGCCATCCTTTCCCATTCTTGTCACTTAGATATTTTGAAACTATAGTTGTCAACCTCTCATGCACCATTCGTCTAGAGTGAGATGGAAAGTCAAGTTAGGAAAAGTTATTTCCTTTCATATGTTGGCAATTCCTGCAGACCTTGCTTTTTTTTTTTAACGATTGCCAGAAAAATTATCTGTATGAATGTCATTTGTTGTCCTTATGTTGCTGGCAAGCATAATTTTGTATCACAGATTAACTACCAGAATCTTCCTATTGAAACCAAGACTGTATTTTTGCCCTTTTCTTGCTTTGCTCACTCACCTACCTCCTTATTTACTTCTTTTGCCTCCATCTTCAAAACTCTGTTTATGTCTTTCTTGTTCTTGCAGAAGGCCTGACTACCAGAAAAAAAAATCATCAAGAAGAGTTTGGAGCAGAACAACTTCAGGAGCCAACGCAGTGGGATGTGTTCTTTGATCCCAAAATTTCTGAACCAATGGAGATTAGATCTAGAAGGCAGCAAGGGCTACTCCTGGAGCTCATACAAGGTTCTAAGGCTGATAAGAAAATGCCCAGCAGTAACTCCCAAGTAGGTTCTACTGTATCAAAAAGAAACTATCCCTGTTCTGAATGTGGGAGAAGTTTTGATCGCCGTTCCAACTTAATTAAACATCAGCGAATCCACACAGGAGAAAAGCCTTACCCTTGTACTGAATGTGGGAAATGCTTTGACCAGCAGTCCAATCTAAACGTCCATCTAAGAGTTCACACTGGAGAGAAACCATACGGTTGCCCCGATTGCGGCAAAAGATTTAGTATCAAATCACATTTACATGGACACTATAGGATACACACAGGGGAGAAGCCTTATGAATGTGAAGACTGTGGGAAGAGCTTCCGTGTGAAGTCTTCCCTAAATAAGCACCAGCGAACCCATACAGGAGCTGCTAAACTCTCCAAACCATCCGAGATCAAATCAGAGGGTCCCCGGGCAACATTGCCAGAAGTGACACGTGTTTATTCAGCTCCCAAATCAGAAAAAATAATTAAAATTATGAGTAGGAAGCCCCCTATAGAAATCACGGTGTCCAACAAGAATTTTTCCTGTTCCGAGTGTGGGAAAGGTTTCGATCGGCCCTCACATCTCATCACGCACCAGAGGATCCACACTGGGGAAAAGCCATATCCCTGTATTCAGTGCGGGAAACGTTTTCATCAGCAGTCTAACCTTAATGTCCATTTGCGTCTCCATACTGGAGAGAAACCTTATGGCTGTCCTGAATGCGGCAAAAGATTCAACATCAAATCCCACCTACATGGACATTACAGGATCCACACAGGGGAGAAGCCATTTGAGTGTGAAGACTGTGGGAAGAGCTTCCGGGTGAAGTCTTGTCTCAATAAGCACCAGCAAGTCCATACAGGAGAAAAGCCATATAAACGTCTCTCCTGAGAAGAAAATCTGACCTAATTAAACACAGTTCACTCACTCTGGGAAGAAAAATTACCTATGCTCTGAACTTGGGAAAATAACTTTTGCAACAGATAAAATCTTATTAAGCATGAAAGAATTCATACAGGAGAAAATCCTTGCCTATGTTCCTTTTGGCTGAAATAAGCATCCATAAATCCATACAGAAGACAGGTATTGGGGGGGGGCATCTGTGGGATAATTTTCAGGAATGATTAATAGCAGTACACACAGAGACACATTTACATACATCATATATTTAGTTATATGGTTATTTTTCAGTGAATTCCCTAAGGAACTCAACTCTTGCAAATGCTTTTATGGAATAAGAGGGAAGCAGTGTACATTTGGAACTTAAATATTTTGCTCTTAGACCATGGAAATGTCTAAGTCCCCTGTTATTTAAAATGCCTTCTTTAGGGCTGGCCCAAAGGAAGTTAGTAAACAGCAGATATTCCATATGGAGAAGTTTATCCCAGGCTGGCTGGCTTCGATTTCCCTATGAACCTATTACCTTCTCCTATTACCTTCCAGCTAGGTAGTTCTGCACCTCATTGTAACCTGAAACTTAGTAAGAGTTATTAATATTCTTTAAGAAAACATCAATTTGGACTATTAGAAAACCTTTAGGTTAATTACATATTTTGTTTCACACTCATGCATTGGTATTTCATTGAAGGTTGTCTGAAAACGACATGAGGTGCTTCAGAAAAATATGTCCTCAATCTGGTAACCATAAGGCAGAAGCATTTAAGACTTGTTTTTCTAACCTAGTGGGACTCAAAGGGGATTGATGAAATGTGCACAGGTTGGAAAAATCGAACATTAGCATATAAGGTATGTACCTTCCATGTCATGATACTGCTTTCTTCAGAAATATCATTTGAAAAAAAAAGTGCTTTTCTTCTTTGAGTTTCTTTCATTTCTGTTCCAGTCCATTTATGCACCTAATGACTGTAACACCCTGGTTTGCACAATATAATTAACTAAGTCATGAAGGGTTGTGTGTTATGTGAACAGAAAAAATAAGTTGATTGACCCCATTAATTAAGACCCTAAGAGACTTCATTTTCAAACCAAATTGCCCTAGGTTTCTGGACATAAAGTAGCCTGTGCATAAGAGTGGCGCGCACACACGCACCCAAGCTGTATTGCCTAAACAGCTGACCTGGAAGTTAAGTAATATCTCTGCCTTTCATGGCAAAATCTTAAAACTGAAATGAACATTCTAGGCATTCCATCTTTGTGGCATTTGGCTTTCCATATGAGAGCCACATAGAAGTTGTGAAAAGGAAGAGAACTTAGTGGATAAATGGTCCAAGCCCTTAATGTTATTCATAGTGGATAGGGGATGGTTATATCAAGGCAGGATCTCCCCTCCATCAAAATAGAAGCCCAGGAAGTCCTGGCTTCTCTGCCTTTTTTGGCAGCAAGTGAGAAGACTGTTAGTGTAATTCCTAGACAGTTGGTGCGGCCCAGGGGTGAAATCCAGCAGGTTCTGGAAAACCAGTAGCGGAAATTTTGAGTAGTTTGGAGAACTGGCAAATGCCATTTCTGGCTGGCCCCAGAGTAGGGTGGGAATGGATATTTTGCAATATCCTTCCGCCAGGAGTGGGGATGGAATGGGGATTTTGCAGTATCCTTCTCTTGCCGTGCCCACCAAGCCACACCCACAGAACCAGTAGTTAAAAAAATTGGATTTCACCACTGGTGTGGCCCCAATGGTACATGAAAAGGTGGTAGGTAATTGGGTGAGATGCCAATCAACAGGGTTATACAAAAATGGACCCCAGGTCCTACCAATCTTTGCATAGTTGAGGCATGCTTGTCTTTGTGGGGAGCATCCACAATTATTTCTATTTTCTTGTTCTACAGCATTTGTCAGTGAAACTCTGCTTTTTCATTCTGATTTTTTTAATGCCAACTTTTCAAGATCGGATAAAGTTGTAAGAAACAACTTGCCCCCAAGAATAACCGACTGCCATTTTTTAATGCATAACAAAGTCAGTTAAATCTGGATTCCCCACTTCTCATCTACGAATATTGTGGGTCCTTGATGTGGAATAAAGACCCATTAAGATTAAATCTCTTCTCCTGAAAGAGGATCTTTTTGCCATACAGGTAGTCCTCATTTTCATTCAGTGACCATCCAAAGTTACAGCGCCATTGAACAAACTGTACTTGAACCCAGTCTCTGAAGTTATGTCTTCTGCTGCAATCCCATGATCACATGATGAAAATATGGGCACTTGGCAGCCCACCTGCCCTTCGGACTGTAGGAGCACTTCAATTCCCCCCCCCACCGCCTACCTATTCCCTCCCACCATTATTTCTATCCTTTTGATGGCTTATTCCTGCTGCTGTTGCTGAAGTGCAGCCAGCCCAGTAATATGCAAGGCAGCTGCTGTCATGCCTCGCCTTGTTCCTGAGACCGCATGCACCATTCTCCAAAAAAACTTGAGAATTTGTTTTCATTTGGAAAACGGCATGTGCAGCCTCAGGAAAAAGACCTACCATAGGCAGCAGGTGCCTCGTGTAGGAAGAAGGTCAGCTGCACGTGGCGGGTCTGGCACAAGGTATGTCAGCTGAGATTCTGCAGTGGGGTGGGTGGCTGCAGCATGGACTTCAGGTGGCACTCCTGGGGGGCGGGCAGTGGTGGCACCTGCGGTACTGAGGCTGAGAAAGAGGTCTGGGGGCAGCTGGAATTATTGAAAGTCCTAGGCCTCTATGACAGGGAATTGCGCAGCCAGTGTCCAAATGATGTCAGAGACACTGACCCAAACTTGTAGTTTTATATAAATAACTATATTTTGCATCTATGTATACACCCAAGATAGGCAAACAGGAGCATCATAAATCACAGAGCACACAAGCAAACAGGCAAAAAAAAGGCGGGGAAAAGGGAAACTCTCTCTCCACAGCCACAGCAACCAATCATAGTACAGATTGCCTCACACCAGAGCTACCAGTAGCACTCTTCAACCAATCGGTTATAACTCTTGTGTTCTGGCTCACTGCACAACCCCACTGCTCCAGCTATTTAAGTGTCTTAGCACTCAGTCCCAGCATTGCCATCATTCCAGAGGAGGCAGTCCCTTAAGTTTAGTGAGGTTTGAGACTGCAAAGGACCAAGCCAGGAATTGCTTGGATTGGGGTGGATCCTCCTCTAATGACATTTGGTTAGTGATGGCAAAGAGGACTGCCGGGATTTCCATCACTAAGCAATGTAGTTATGTGATGCTATGTTTTACAACTGCATTGCTGCATTGCATTGCTTATGCATTGCTATGTTTTACAACTGCATTGCTGCATTGCTTATCACCGGCTGCGCGGGTGATAGAGGGAGCCCCTCATGGCTCCCATGTGACACCATGTAATACCTCTCCTGCGCAGACTGCACTGGCTACCTGTGGCCTTTTGGGTGCGCTTCAAGGTTTTGGTAACTATCTTCAAAGCGCTCCATGGCATAGGGCCAGGTTATCTACGGGACCGTCTGCTGCCACCGATTGCCTCCCACCAACCCGTGCGCTCTCACAGGGAGGGACTCCTCAGGGTACCGTCAGCCAGGCAGTGCTGACTGGCGACACCCAGGGGAAGGGCCTTTTCTGTGGGGGCTCCCACCCTCTGGAACGAACTTCCCCCAGGACTTTGTCAACTTCCTGACCTTCGAACCTTTCGCCGCGAGCTTAAGACACATCTATTTATTTGCGCAGGACTGGACTAGAATTTTAAATTTTAAATTTGGTTTTAATGGGGTTTTATTATTTTTATCGCAATTTTTTATATTCGGCCTTATTTAATAAGTTTTTTTAATTGGTGTTTTATTTTGTATTTATATGTATGTTTTTATTAGGCTGTAAACCGCCCTGAGTCCCTCGGGAGATAGGGCGGTATAAAAATGTGATTAAATAAATAAATTAATTAATTAATATCTGTGGAAATTCTAGTCCCGATGGTCATTGTTAACCCAGGACAACCTGTATACCTGTAACAATTGTGTTATATGGATGTCCCGATTTGTTACCATGTTTGGTTTTTTGGATGCCTTGCTAATTAGTTAGTTTGTTTTTGTCTAGGAGATTGTGCTAAACGCTAGCATGGCTCATTTTAAAAAGGCAAAGAACAATAAATTAAAACTTTTCCAACAGATTTAGTCCTGGGATACTAAAGCAATGGTCACCTCGTTGGTTACACCCAAACTGTTAACTGGCAAAACAGAATAAAGGCAAGCAAAAGCAACAAACAATTAATATTACATTCATTAAAAGGCACACCAGAAACCACACTGTGAATAATTATTACGAACAGTTTCCAAGAAAATGGCCTTTTGGTTATTCCAGCTTTAGCCTGTTCTGTAAATCATGGCATAACAATAGTGATGGAAAGCTGCTGCCAAGTGATCCCTCCTTTATTCCATACCTCGAAGGAAACAATTTGGTGAATGGAGATTTCCTCCCTGAAATATAGGGTGCTCTAAGCCAGAGATGCCTACAGGATTTGATGCTCTTTCATCCAAATGAGCAAACCAGCATTGCGCTTTTAGGTACAAATACGACTCCCAAAAAAGGACAGGAGGAGACGGGGTGAAGCTTGGATTGGGATCATTGCAGAGGTGGGTTTCAACAGGTTCTGACCAGTTCTGGAGAACCGGTAGTGGAAATTTTGAGTTGTTCGGAGAACCGGTAGTAAAAATTTTGACTGGCCCCACCCCCATCTATTCTCTGCCTCCCGAGTCCCAGCTGATCGGGAGGAAATGGGGATTTTGCAGCATCCTTCCCCTGGAGTGGGGTGGGAATGGAAATTTTACTGTATTCTTCCTCTGCCACGCCCACCAAGCCACACCCACAGAACCGGTAGTAAAAAATTGTGAAACCCACCACTGGATCATTGCTGTTCACCTGCCTTCGTCTGACAGGCACACACCATTGATGCTTCCATGCCAGGGTTTCTCAATCTTAGCAAAACTCTCAAATGTGGGGACTTCAATTCACGGATTTTTTTTAAAGTTGGCAAGGTTGCTCTGGGCCAAGCCAATAAAACCCCTCTGCTCGCTGAAGAATGACGGGTGGCAGGTTACTGTAACTCAGCAGAGGCAAAAAGTAGGAAACGTTTCTTTCCCCTGCCCACGAGAGGGCTCTCGGTTTTTTCTTTGCTAGACCCGATATACCAGCTAGCTTTCCTCCTCACTGCGGACGGAGCGCAAGAGTCCTGTTTTGTTTTTCCGGGTTATTACTGTGATCGTTCCGCTTACATGGCTGTCCTATTTCAACGCAAGAAGGTCTAACAGAAAAAAATCTCTCTCTCTCTCCTTTTTGGCTTAATGCTAAAGTAAGAATTGTTTTCCTTCTTCAGCAGCCGGATAGTCGGCTAAAAAGGCTTCTTGACACAGGGCTGAACCTGGGCAGGTAGAAAGCAGGTGGGTCTCCTCCCCATCCTTCTGTCCGCCTCTTTGTGGATTTGCCCATCCTGCAGGTCCATCTATGTGTAAGTCGTTCACAGCCTCGCGGAGTCGCTCGGAGTCTAACGGAGTCGTTTGAGCCCCGGCTTTGCTGACCAGTTTTTGTCTCCAACCTGGAAAGAGAGAACTGGACGAAGATTTATTTCTGAGTGTTGGGGTGGGGGTGGGTGGAAAATCTGCAATGTAAAATCGGACTCTTCTCTAGGCAGAGAAAAATCTTAAAAGCAGATGAACTCCCAAGCAGCATTAGATGGCAGTCCACGGGGTCCTATTATTTGCAGGGAAGCCACCTTAGTGAAATTAAAAGCAGATTGTGTTGATATTTCTCTTGTGGAGAGGGGCAGAATACCCAAAAAGCAGTTAAGTGTGTGCCTGTGGGTTTCCCTTCTCGCCCCATTTTGTCACTTATGAAGTATTTTACATGCCTTGGCAGTTCTTGGGTGAAGCTTTTTGTTCCCTTTGCTATTTTTGTTTTCAGTATGGTTCACTGCCCAATAAGTGAGATGTATTGTGCTTTTCTCCTAAAACTAGTTGCAAGATTTCCTTTGAGATGGACCCCCATACGTTTCGCCTTTCCCAAGTCCCAGCAGAAGAACCAGTTGGTTTGGCCCCAGTGGATCAGCTCAGTGCCTTCTCTAGGAGAAGATGCATATGGTCAGCCTCCATGAAAGCTTCAGTAGAAGTGACTACTCTGCTCATGGACATTGAAGAGTGCAACAGACAGATGTTTCGTTCCGATGCTCGTCCTTTGGGAGAACGTCCCTGGCAGACTCTGTTCCAGCTGGGAGAGGCTGCTCAGAGATGGCTAAGACCACAGGACCGCACCAAAGGACAGATTGTGGACGTGGTCATCTTGGAGCAGTTTCTGCATGTGCTTCCTTTGGGAATGCAGGCTTGGGTCAGAGCCAGGAAGCCAAGTACCAGTCATGAGGCAGCTCAGCTGGCTGAAGCTTACCTGGAGCAACAGGTATCCTTGTTAATAAGAAAGGGAACCCTTGATTCATAGCCTAATGCTAGGAATGTTGTTCCTCTAACCACAAGCACTGGCCAAGCAAGAAGATGTCTCCGGTAGGCTGGATTCTAAAGCTACCTGAATTTGTCCTGCAATAGGTTATAAATGGAGTGGGCAGTAGAAAGAGGTAATGCTAAAAATTTCATCTCCCTTGAGATAGTTCCCAACTTTCTAGGAAAGCCTGTTGTTACTTGGAGAGCTACAGGTTTAACATAAAGACATTATCCCAGTAACTAGGCTCACACAAGTTGTAATGACAAATTCTGGGTTAGGATTCCAGTATTATTATTATGCCATTTTATGACTTAACTCAATTACCTGGTTCACCTAATAAGGCAGTGGCTGGATTTCTATAGCTTGCTGAACTACAATCGCAACCAAAAGTCCAAACCGTGAGTTGTGTTTCAGTTGTAGGAGTACAGTTAAACCTCGTAATCTCCCTCCTCCTGCCTTAATGTGAGTTAGGCAGGCTCTTCTTCAACATTGTGTTTGGAATTCGACCACCTGGGAGCTTAATATAAAATTAATATAAACTTGAATCAGGAATTACAAATTCAAGATATAAAGCAGGCCTAATTACTGAATATTTTTGCTAAAGGACATTTAGCAATCATCAGAATAATAGATCAAATGCATTGCTTTGTTCAATTGTCTTCCTCTTATAGTACCCTGTGGCTTTCCAAGATGTGGCTGTATATTTCACCCCAGAGGAGTGGGATCTTCTGGATAATGAACAAAGAATTTTGTATTACACGGTCATGCAAGAGAATTCTGAGAACGTGACCTCCTTAGGTAAAGTTCCCATTCCTGTAAGACCATACAAACCTTCCTGAATGTGTCAGTCCAAAACCAAGGATTAGCCTAGGTGTAACAGGCAAATTGCATGTTTTTGTAAAGTCATCTTCCTTACTTTTAAAGTTTTTAGGCAAGCTCTGTTGAACCGTCTCCATATTCCCAAGGGCTGTTCCTACCTCATGCTACATAGTCTAAGTGAAACTCATCATATTTCTGAAAATTAGGATTTGCCATTGACAATCCAGTATTGGCCAAGGAGACCAGCAGTTGAAATCTATAATGCCTGTGGAACATTGTTTTTATATATAATAACTGCACTGAGATTATTATATGCGCAACGAGTGAAAGATTTGACTTACCCACTATGGATGGTAAAGATGATGACAGCTTTGGTCAGAGAAAACCTATTAAGTTTAATGCTGATTGGAAACCCCTTTACTGACTTTTTGCATGAAACAGGAAAAAATGGAAATCGTTATAATAATTATGTAAATGATTATATAATAATTATATATTTGATTATAAAAACAGTTGATACTAAAATTGTAAGCAATGCTGTAATGAGAGAATAAGAGATTAAATTACATTTTTACAACTGCTTTAAAAGAAAATGAAAAATCACTTCTTTATACTGTATTTTCTTTCATTTTTTCTGTACTTCTGGCTTTGTCTTTTTCTTGTCTCTTTCCTTCTTTCTTCCTTTTCTATTCTAAATCTTCATTTTTGTTAGTTCTTACCATCTTTAAAACTTTAATAAAGATTTTTTTTTTAACAAGAGAAAGAAATCTAGAACACCCAGAACTACCTCAGCCAGGACTGTTTCCAGTGGCTGGAAATTAGCATAGACACTGAAAGGGAGAGGATGTCAGAAATACAAATAGTGAATTAAATAGCCTAAAAAAGAAAATGTCAGTTAGATTTCTATCCCAGAAGCTAAAGCTTACTTGGGCATCTCTATTTTATCAACAACCCTGTATGGTAGGTTGAGCTCAGAGAGGACGGATGCTAGGTCACAGGGAGTTTCCATGGCACAGGTGGATTTTAACTTGGTTCTCTCCAAGTCTAATCCATTACTTTTACTACGCTAAACTAGTAGACAATTCTAACCTATTCAGTTCTTGGTGCTGTCTGAGCTTGGTTGATTTCCTACAAATATCCCTGAGACAACCAACAGGTTTGGTATCATTGTTTTATACTGCAGGAAGCAGCACCAGAGAAGAAAAAATACTCTGATCGAGGCACAATCATGAAAGCAACTGAACCCCAACCAAGTGTCTATAAACAACCAGCATACTCCACACACTCATGCACTGATGATGATATCTTGCCTGGTAAATAAAATGCCTGCAGAAAAACAATCAAATTAAGAGGTCCAAGAAATAAACAGTTCAACGTTGAGCTACATATCTTCACTACTATAAATAGTTCTTGCTTAGTGACAATAATTGGGACCAGCAAGTCTGTCACTAAGCACCATAGTCACTAAGCATAATACATGACCATGATGAATTTAGGACTTCAGTTCCCATTTGATCGTTAAGCAAGTAACCGTAAGTTGTAAAGCAACATCACGTGGCCACGACCTGCCAGTTTCTTCATTGACTCTGCTTGTTGGAACTTGGTTGTGAAGTGCATAAATAGTGATCATATGACTGTGGGATACTGTAATGATTATAAACATTGTCCACTTGCGAAGTTCCTGAATGGTTATGAGGGGTGACACTGCAATGGTCATAAATGTGAGGGCTGATCATTATGTTATTTTTTTCAAATGCCAATGTGGCATTGTCACTTTGAATAGTTGCTGAACTGGGCATTGTGAGGTGTTGAAATTCTAAGCTAACTAAATAACCAGCCAGACCCAGGATATTTTATTGTGTTAAATGGCTATAAAAGAATCAATAATTCTCTTCTCTTTTATTGTGTTTCTTTCTCTTGCTCTAGAGCTCTTAATTTCCAAACCAGATCCATGTCTCCAGCTTGACTGGGGAGAAGTATCACTGACAGCTGATCTCCAGACAGTGAAAGGAAAAGTCACTATTGATCAAGGGATTGTAAATTGTGAGGACGTAACTGTGATTGGTAAGAAGGTCTTTCTTTTTCTGACAAAAGAATCCTTTTGTTACATTTTATTGGGTCATATAATTTATTTATTTTTTAATTCAAACATTTTAAATCTGTCTACTGCCCAGACCCAGGGCAGTTGGAAGATACTAATTGATCAGAATATCTCCAAATACATAGCTCATGTGCGGGATGACATATTCCTTTTCTTCCATTAACATACAGTAGTGCCCAAAATTATGGAAACCTTTTGGGAAAAGTATACAGTATTTTTGAAGTTTGATGGCTAATAACGGCACTCTCATCACTCCAAATAACACTGCCCCATTGTTCCTCTGTCCAGGTAACATGGGTTTTATGCCAGTTTAGTCTTTTCTACCTTTGTTGGAGAGATAAAAGTAGCTTTTTTCGTGGAATTCTAGATTTTAAGCTAAATTCCTGCAGTTTGCGCCGAACCGTCCTTGCACTCAACTTCACATTGCATTGTGCCATTTCATCTTGTATACACTCAGATGATTTTCTTCTGATGCCTAGGCACAGTCACTTAATTCTTCTATCCTCACTTGCTGTTGTACACCTTTTCCTGCCTTTACCAGTGTGGTTTTGCAGTGACTGAGTCTCCTTATACCCCTTCAAAAACTTAGAAATGCCACCTTTGGTTAAGTTTCCACCAATTTTTCTTCTAATTTCTTTATAACTGTAGCCTTGTTCACTTAATAATACTATTTTACATCACTTTCTGGGTGACTAGTCAACTCTTTACACCATTACTTTAATTTTATTACATTTTACAAGGTCACTAAATGAAAGAACACAAAAAAACCCAACCAACTAGATAGCAATCACATTAAGACGCTGACAAATGTCCTCCCCTCAGTTTCAATAAATGACATCAATAACTAAATCCTCCAGTGATCTGATTGGCTCATGGACAAAACAAAACAACATCTGATTGGCTGTCTAAACACTCGTGCTCATTGGCTACAATCAGATGAAGGAAAGCTACCTGATATCAACCTAAGCAAGTTGTGCTTTCTTTTTCTGGTTATTTGGCTATAGCTTTTCATAGAATACAGATAATTGAACAAACTTTGTTGCATTATGTTCTTGATTAAATTATCTTTCCATTGATATATAATTTTATGGTACTACTCTTTAAAAAAAGTGGTGTTATTAGCCACCAAACCTCAAAAATACACTTTTCCCAGAAGATTTCCACAATTTTGGCCACTACTGTAGTTGTAACTGTTGCCCTGCCAATTTCATTACCTCCCACTTTCAAGCAGCTGAGTTGGCTGTACTGAATCAGAGACTGTTTCTGAGAGTTAGCCGCTCAGCAATCCTAATGGACCCCTTCAGCAGAATCAGAGGGACATTCAGTAACAGCCATTCCAATTCATCAGCCCCCTGCCAAAGCCTGTTTTAATTGGCCCATTGTGGCTTCAGTAACTCTAAGTCCCAGTAAGTCTAAACTCCACCCAATCAGCTTGTCTTTTCCAAGTGGCCATCGCATAATGTACATCTTTAGAGCTTGATGCTTTTAGACTTACAGAAGAAATCTATTTTCCTGTGGTGTTTCCAGTATTTCCTCTGCATCCTTGTTGTTCTTGCAGAAAATGTGGATACAAGAAAGAATGGTCATCAAGAGAACCCTGGAGCAGAGCAATTTCATGAACCATTGCAGTGGGATATTTCCTTTGGTCCCAAACCTTCTGAAAAAATGGGGATCAAACCCAGAAGGTGGCAGGAGTTATCGCAGGAGTTATCCCAAGCTTCCAAGGCTAACAAGAAAATACCTAGAAGTAGCTCCCGGTTAGCTACTATTGCAACAAGAAAAAAATATGGATGTTATGAGTGTGGAAAAAGGTTTGATCAGCCGTCACATGTTATTAAACACCAGAGGATCCACACAGGAGAAAAGCTATACCCGTGCACTGAATGTGGGAAGCGTTTTAACAAACAGTCCAATCTTAATGTCCATTTGCGGCTCCATCGTGGAGAGAAACCTTATAGCTGCCCTGATTGTGGCAAAAGATTCAATGCCAAATATCATTTACGTGTACACCACAGGATACACACCGGGGAGAAGCCGTATGTATGTGAAGATTGTGGGAAGAGATTCCCTGTTAAAGCTTCTCTAAATAAGCACCAACGAATCCATTCAGGAGACCCCAAGCCGGTCATACCATCTGAGATCAAATCAGAAGGCAATACCCAGGCAGTATTACCAGAAGTGATACAGGTGTGCACAGTTCCTGACTCAGAAAAAATAGTTAAAATTATCAGTACTGATTCCCCAATAGGGATAACAGTGTCAAACAGGAATTATGTCTGTTTTGAATGTGGAAAATGTTTTGAACGGCCTTTACACCTTACTAAACACCTGAGGATTCACAAAGGAGAAAGGACATATCCGTGTATTGAATGCGGGAAACGTTTTAATAAGCAATCTAACCTTACTGTCCATTTACGTCTCCATACTGGAGAGAAACCTTATGGCTGTCCTGAATGTGGCAAAAGATTTTGTACTAAATCTCATTTACTTGGACACTATAGGATGCACACAGGGGAGAAGCCATATGAATGTGAAGTATGTGGGAAGAGATTCCCTGTTAAAGCTTCTGTAAATAAGCACCGCCGAATCCATATAGGAGACCCCAAGCTATCCAAACCAATTGAGATCAAATCAAAAGGCAATACTCAGGCAATATTACCAGAGGTGACACATGTAATTCCTGCACCAAAAAACTTCATCGAAAATATAAGTAAGAAGCCCCCAATAGGAATTACAGTGTCAGACAGGAATTTTGTCTGTCGTGAGTCTGGGAAAAGTTTTGATCAATCTTCACACCTTACTACACACCAGAGGATACACACAGGAGAAAAGCTATATCCATGTAATGAATGTGGGAAACGTTTTAATAAGCAGTCTAATCTTAATGTCCATTTACGTCTCCATACTGGAGAGAAACCTTATGGCTGTCCTGATTGTGGCCAAAAATTCAACATGAAATCCCATCTACAAGGACACTACAGGATCCACACAGGTGAGAAGCCATTTCAGTGTGAAGACTGTGGGAAGAGCTTCCGGGTAAAATCTTGTCTAACTAGGCATCAGCAAATCCATACAGGAGAAAAGCCATATAAATGTCTCTCCTGAGAAAAAAAATTCAGCTAATTAAACACCAGCTGTTTCACTCTGAGAAGAAAAGTTGCATGTGCTTTGAATGTCAGAATACTTTTTGCAACAGATCAGATTTTATTAAGCATGAAAGAATTCAGACATGAAAAAACCCTTGTCTATGTTGCTGTAAGCACTGGAAATGCACTGGGAAATATTTCCATGAAATTTTTCATATGATCGTTTTCCAGGAATTCACTAATAATTCTCTTGCAAATGCTTTTATGGAGCCAGAGGGAAGCAGTGCGCGTTTGGAACTTAAATTTTGTGTCCATCTTCTATAAGAACTGCAGGCCTCTTGTTTAAAATGCCTTTTTAAGGATTGGCCTGAAGGAGCTTAATAAACAGTAGACATTCCATGTGAAAGCATTGATACCATGCTGGCTGGCTTTGATTTTCCCAGGAACAAGTGGCACTATCTTCCAGATAAGTAGTTCTGCACTCCAGGATAACCTGAAACTAAGTAATAGTTATTGCTGTTCTCTAAAAAAGCCTCATTTGGGACTATGACAAACCCTTAGATTAATTTTGCATTTGTTTCCCACTCAAGCATGGCTATTTTATTGAAGCTTGTCTTGAAATGAATGAGACACTTCAGAAAAAAATATCCTAAATCTGGTAGCGATAAGACAGAAGAAGCATTTTAAGACTTGCCTTTTGTGCTCAGCGGGATTCAAAATGAGATATATGAAATTTGCACAGGTTGGACAAAATCAAAAACTGACAGATAGAAATGTAGACAATCACTTCAAGATGCTGCTTCAGGAACATCAGTCGAAAAAGAAAGTCCCCTTCCTCCTGAGTTTTGATTTCTGTTCCAGTCTATTTATTCAGCCAGATGACTGCATAACAGCTGGGTTCACCCAACTTGCTTAAATTAACTGAGTCATGAGAGGTAATGTGTTGTGTGAACAGAAAAACTGGTATGATTGGCGCCCACCCATTAGCCCTAAGAAAGTTTATTTTTAAATCAAGCAGTTCTAGTTTTCTGGAAATCAAGTAGCACGTGTGTGAGTGTACAGAACACACAATGTTTAAGCTGGATTGTCTACGCAGCTGACCTGAAGGTTAAGTAATACGTCTATCTTCCATAGCCTAGTGCTAGAGTCAACTTACAAGTTATGAACATTCTAGGCATTCCACTTTTGTGGTTCTTTTGGCTTTTACCACCAGAGTCACATAGAAACACTGAAAAAGAGAAAGAACATAGTAGATACGTTCAGGCCTTTAATGTTGCCCATGGTGGATTGGTGGTGATTATGCCAGTGCAAGATCTCCCCTCCAGCAAAACGGAAGCCCAGGAATCCTGGCCTTTTGGGCAGCAGCTGGGATGACTGTTGATTTAGATGTAGTGGCCAGACAGCTGGTGCGCCCCCAGCAATGAATGGAATGGAGGAAAGTAACTGGGTGAAGGACACCAGTCAGCAGGGTTGTCTGAAAATGATCACCATGTTCCACCAAGCCTCGCACTGTTGAAGGTCGCTTACTTTTGTAGAAGTCCAATGGAGAATATTCACAATTATTTCCATTTTCTTGTTCTACAGCCATTCTGATTCTTTTTTTTAAAGTGACAACTTTTCAAGTTCAGGTAAAGTTGTAAGAAACGATTTGCCCAAAAATAATTAACTGTCATTTTTTTAATGCACATTGAAGCCAGTTGAACCTTGTTTTTCCACTATCTCCTGCAATACTGTTTGTTGCTAAGTGCTGCTGTTCAAGGTAGGCTAGATGTGGGGGTGATAAAGAATTGTTACTCTTTTATTCTGCGGGGGGTGGGGATTTGAAACACCGGCAGAATAATTAGGCATTTTCCGAATATTTGATCCACTGATTCCCAAAGGAATGATGCCATTCCTGACATCAATAGTAAACTGCATGCTAGGTACACGTTTTAAGAATAAAAGAATAAAATATTGTAGTTGCTCCAGCAGTTCTCTGTATGCAGCCTTTATGTGCTTCTTACCTATAGGTTCTTTAGCTGACTTCAGACCACTGGAAAACATCTTGCTAAATGTGTGAGTTCAGGGCTTTAAGTCCAGTGATTTGTTTCAAGAGAGCCTGCACCTTGAAGTGGGCATAGTAAAAAGAGAGATTAAGATACAGATAGCTATAAACACTGGCTAGAGTTTTCTTGCTCTCTTGTGCGGCTAGTCCCTACAACCTTGATCTGAAACACCCTGTTTTTACCTTCAGAAAGCCTTTAAAAACCTGGATTTTTTTTCTAGGCTTGAGGGCCTGCATATTGGCAGAAGCCAGCTTGCATTCTTGCCCTGGGATGATGTGGTTTATTCTTTGCCTGGCATCTTGTGTTGTTGTTATTTTTCTGTTATTTTTATATGTATGTTTCAGATGTTTTATTGGTGTCACCCAGAGCTATTTGATAAGATAAATCTATATAATAAACTAATAAACAAGCTAACTCTTGGAGATGGTTTTCAATTGGCTCTGAACTTTGACTAACTCACAACCTTTGAGATGCAAAAAGTCTTTGGCACACTTTGCATCAGGTTTTAGAATATGGAGCAACAGTCCTGTCTTTTAGGATGCCTAATCTACCATTGCTGGGAATCATAGGTACAGAATAGTACTATGGAATGGAATTATGGAATGTGGGAAAGACCTTGGGAGACAAGGAGAGGCTGCCTAGAGAATGGCCAGATAAGAGGGAACTTAGACTACAGCTGGATCCTGAGTAGAACAAGAGACTCAGAAGAGACCCTCTCTAATTTCTCAGGCGATAAAGGAAATGGTGAGAGGATTGTACTTTCATATTTGTAAGCTTCTGTTAATGTAGCTTTTCTGCTTGTGCTTCCTGTGTGGTCTGCCTGTTAAGGCTGACATCATGCACCAAGCCAACCATTCTCCAGCTGCAGGCTATGCTCTCTGACTATTCCCTAGGCTGCATTTCTCACCATCCCAAGGTCTTTCCTGTATACCATTGCATGCCAGCAGCATGTCCCATGAAATTATACGTCCCAAAGAAAAGAAGGATTTGTACATTAATATAGCAATTACATTAATACAACATTTCTCACTCCACGGACTGGCAGCAGCAGTTGTGGCAGGGGAGGGTATGGTTTTACATGCACAGCCTAGTTCTCATGCATGTGCAAATGAAGCTTTGCGCACTCACCCGCCACTTGTGCAGCCTGGTTACCAATGGGCTGCAGCCCAAGGTTTGGGGACCTCTGCATTAATGCACCTGAATGCCTCCCATTCTGTGGTTTCAAAACTGAGATATAAGAAGATCCTGAATATGAAATTCCTTTGTTGCACTGAGCGTTTTGAGCTGGATGAGCATGTCCTTGTCTGCTGTATGAAGTTAGTTAATTAGTTCCCCACAATGGAACATCATCCCCCCTGAAATTAGTTTGGCTTGGGGCCCTGAGTGTGGAATAGAGCCCATTATTTAATCGATAAAGTCTGGCTGCTATGTGTTTTATTTGTATTTTTGATATTGTGTATTTTATAGATTTTACTTTATTTATTTTACTGTAACCCCCCTAGGATCATATAAAAGTGAGATGGTTGGCTACATACATTGAAAGAATTAGAATAGAATAGAATAGAATAGAATAGAATAGAATAGAATAGAATTTTTTATTGGCCAAGTGTGATTGGACACACAAGGAATTTGTCTTGGTGCGTATGCTCTCAGTGTACTTAAAAGAAAAGATACATTCATCAAGAATTCTAAGGTACAACACTTAATGATAGTCATAGGGTACAAATAAGCAATCAGGAAACAATATCAATATAAATTGTAAGGATACAAGCAACGAAGTTACAGTCATAAGTGGAAGGAGATGGGTGATGGGAACGATGAGAAGATTAATAGTAGTGCAGACTTAGTAAATAGTTTGACAGTGTTGAGGGAATTATTTGTTTAGCAGAGTGATGGCGTTTGGGGAAAAAATGTTCTTGTGTCTAGTTGTTCTGGTGTGCAGTGCTCTATAGCGTCGTTTTGAGGGTAGGAGTTGAAACAGTTTATGTCCAGGTTGTGAGGGGTCTGTAAATATTTTCACAGCCCTCTTTTTGATTCATGCAGTATACAGGCCCTCAATGGAAGGCAGGTTGGTAACAATTGTTTTTGAATGAATGAATGAATGAATGAATGAATGAATGAATGAATGAATGAATCAGCAAGGCCAACAGGGCATACTGATCAGGCACATTTGCAAATTGAACTGATTTGACTATATTTCTTCGATAACATCCAAAATTCTTTTTGTGTGTATGTTACCGTATATAAACTTTTATTTATTGCAATCTACATTAAACTGATAATCTCTTATTTTAGATGTATAGTTTATTTCTACAAAAACTATTTTATAACTTTGTACCATAGTATTTATATTTTCTCACATACAGTTTATGTTAGTATTATTAATTCATAGGAATTGGAGCTGTAATGTTATAAAATATTAAGCTACAATATTAAACTTCAGTTATTGTTCAAATGGCTGTAATTTTTATATCCTCTTGGTTTTATGTTATCTTATGCTGGTCTGTGACCAAAATAAAGACTCCCATTATTACTGACTAATTAAAAATCATTCTAGTACAGCCTTCCTGATGATCTATAGATCATTAAGAATTTGGTAAACCAGATTTAGGAAATAGATTTAGTTTATGTTAATTTAAAGGAACAAAGTTGCCAATTCTGTTCATAGCAAAAGAGTAGCCAACAGCCATTAATGGCATTTCTTGGTTCAAAACTTCCTAAATTAGATTTCCCCGTGTGGCTGTTTCCAGATGTATGCACAATTCCTATCTCTTTCTTTCTGGGAAGAAATTGTTGCGCAACAAAGAAGGCAAATATGTGGGATGGTTGCTAGTCCTCAGCATTTATCATTTTCCATAGAACTAAATGGGTCTCATTTTGCATGCCTGCTTTTATCTGCACAAACTATTATATATATATATTATGTTTCATGACAGGCAAAGAAATAAAAGTGAGGAACATCTATATGTATTTGTTTACTACTACTACTACTACTACATTTATTCGTTACATTTTAGTAAGAACATCAAATAGAAGTAGGGCTACTAAATAAACCCTCTTAATTTCTTTTTTTCAAAATTCTCTTAACCTGTCTGTTCTATCCTTTCCTATTGGTCAATGGGCATGTGTGATGTCACAGCCCTCTTTATTCTCCTGTGGGAGAGAGGGAGAGCTCACAATACTGATTATGAAGTGTTGGGCTTTTCGGGTACTACTGTTAACTCTCAAGGTAAAGCATTGTTCTAGCTGACCAATCAAAGGGCAAAGGGCTAGTCCCTCATTTGAATACAAGTCAGTATATCACAGAAAAGGGAGAGACATTACTGAGGCACTTGATCACTACAAACTTCAGGTGAGCATAAGCACAGAAGATTGAGACAATGGCTATTGTCCAAGCGCAGAAAAAGTTACCTCAGAAGAAATTGAGACAGAAACAGAAGAGGAAACAAGGAAGAAATCGGCAACGAAGGAACTTGGCAATCAGTCAAATTAGGAAATGTGAGAGTTTTGAGGCTAAGATTTTTCCACCTCTTTTCCTTTCCCAACGAAAAATGCCTCCGTCAATGAAGGGGAATAAAAAGGCAGTCTTTGCACAACGATACCTCCTGGCAACACAAGACGGGGAGCAACAGTGCTACCTCAGCAATTACTCCCAAGCCACCATGGGCATCAGTGAGGTGTATCCAGCAATTGTGTGGCAATGCAAGCCCCCTGTGGTGAAATGGCCAGTGACGGTGAGACATCAGCAACAAAGTGCCCTCACCACCCACTTGTGCCAAGATGACCCACAAAGATATGTCTTCAGCAGTGCCGTACCCTCACCAGTTATCTGTGGCAAGATGGGGACCAAACTCTGTACTCTCACCACTAAAGACCTTCAGTACGAAGTGAATGAGATGATATCCAGGCAGTTGATACCATGCTTGTTTGCCAGTGACACTAGCATCTCTCCTTATTAGCAGAGGAGTCATGTCCTTCCTCCCTGCCTGGCCTAAACTAGTCTCTGAAGGGGAGAAGGAAGAGTACAAGTGGCCAGCCTGAGAAAAATCCCATCTTTCACCAAATGGAAGACCATCTAAAGTACCTCCCAAACCCAATCATTTTAAGACAACAACCTTGCCACCTACAATAGTCAAAGAATATAGCAGTTCTTCACACAGAATGGCCTTGAGAAGGAAAATCAGCCAAGCAGAGGACACAGTTTTCATTAGAAAAAGATCTTACTCCTCAGGATGTTGTACTTCCAAACATTCATATTGTGACTGAAGAATTTCCCTTCAGAAACAGCAAAAGCAACTAGTTATTGACATACAAATAAAATGGGATTTAGAATGAGTGACACCTGTTTAACAGTGTGGTGTATCTTGGCCATGTTTATTGCAAAATTTGGGGGTTTGCATACATTGTTTATGATTCTGACACCTTTTCCCAAATTCACATCTTCTCAAGCATTCTAGATGACTGACACATGTGAGTTTTGTCCCTTAAATTTACAAACATACATGTACAGCACACAGGACTATGCTCTAAATTTCTACCATGAATTAATTTCGTGCTAGTGATCATTTGTTCCGATTACAATTGATAAAAGTGAAAAGGGTTGATATTCTTTTTGATACTAGCAGGTGTAACAAGCCAGGGGAGGAAATCCATTATTCTAAGATGACAGACACACATACTGAAGAGGGGAAAAAAGTGTGTTTTACTGCATATAAAAATGCCATGCTCTTTATTTATAATAAATTTATAAATAAATTAATAAATTTATAATAATAATATTATAAATATTATAAATATATTATAATAAATTTATAATAAATTCTGCAATGACAATTCACTTTTGTTATCTGAGTCACCATAGGTGAATAGGCAGCAATATAAATTCAATAAATAAATTATTTAAATAGCTAAGTTTCAGTTACCTCAGAATTAGCCATGTAATTTTCCCCTCCCAACGACAGGATTTTGATTCGATTTCCCTATGAATTTTTAATCCCCAGTTATGCAACAATTTCCTGGTGAACAAGTTCTCTCGTTGCATTCCAGCAAACCATTTATCCCAAATGATGCAATTGTTTCGAAGTGAACTTTTAATCCTAATGACATGTCCACTAGCTGATTTTGGCATGAAAATGTCTTGTGGAAAATTACTTCGATATGCATTAGTATGGCATACAAGATATAGATAGTAGTTTAGTGGCTCAGGGGCTAGGACGTTAAGCTTGTCGATCGAAAGGTCAGCAGTTCAGCAGTTCGAATCCCTAGTGCTGCTGTGTAATGGGGTGAGCTTCCATTACTTGTCCCAGCTTCTGCCAACCTAGCAGTTTCGAAAGCACATAAAAATGCAAGTAGAAAAAATAGGGACCATCTTGGTGGGAAGTAATTGGCGTTGAGTCATGCCAGCCACATGACCACAGAGATGTCTTCGGACAGCGCTGGCTCTTCGGCTTTGAAATGGAGATGAGCACCACCCCCTAGAGTCACCAACGACTAGCACATATGTGCGAGGGGAACCTTTACCTTTACCTTTACCTTTAGAGGCACCACCCCAGAAAAAGTAACATGAGTATAAAAATTACAGTTAAGAAGATATATAACAATGATAATGGCCTTGAGTCCAGAAGTCAATGAGAAACTGTTTTGGAATCCAGATTCCCATGGAAAACTTAGAAGTACAGAAGAGAAGAACTTGGACTTAGAATATCTTTGTCACTTTGAATGTATACTAATCGGCATACATTAAAATGAAATTTCATTGCATACAACTCTCAGAGGGTTTCTACCTCTAATATACACTACATAAACATGACTAAATAAATAAACAAATAAAAAATTATGCATATACCCACATATATGACATGGAGAAACAATACAGTCTAGTTCAGATGTATACATGTACATGGCGAGAGAAACAAATCTTGCGAGTTTACCAGACAGATGGCATAGAGAACAAAGCTGTTACAGAATCTGGAAGTCCTGCTAGAAATACTTTGAAACCCCCTCCCAGAGGGGAGCAACAGAAACAGACTGTTTTTTTTTATAAAATAATTTTTATTAAACTTTTAATTTTTAAAAACAAAATAAAGAAAAATACAACAAAAAACATTAAAAACACATAACTGACATATTACATATTTTACAGCTTGCCTATATCGGCGATGATATATATTCTCTGTTCTTATTTACTCGTTCATCTACATGTTTATATTTACATTGGTTTCTATTTACCAATCCGTCCTTATCCAGTTAACACAATTCAATGGCTTACACTTCCTAGTTTTAACTTAATTAGGTTAACATTCCAATTTATAATTTTGATTTCTTTTTTCTAACCAATCATATAATTTATTCCACACTTCGTAGTTTTCCGACTCTTTCCTTAATTTCTAGCATCATCTTGTCCATTTTTGCACACTGTAAGATTTTTCGGATTATTATTTCCTCTCCTGGAACATTGTTTTGTTTCCATCCATATGCGACAGCGATCCTTGCTGCCGTTAATATATGAAGTATTAAGTATTGCAAAGATTTATCTATTTTTGGGTTAATTATTCCTAATAAATAGAAATCCGGTTTAAATTCTATTTTTAGTTGGGTAATTCCCTCTAGCCAATTTTTGATTTTTTGCCAAAAAATTTTTATTTTGGGGCACATCCACCACATATGGTAGTATGTGCCTCACTTATATCCACATCTCCAACAATTTGGTGGTAAATTTGGGAACATTTTGGCCAATCTCGCTGGTGCCAAATGCCATCTATGGAACATTTTATACAGATTTTTTTTATAGGCTACTGCCATTGTTAATTTATAATTTCTATCCCACAATTTGTCCCACTTTTCTAATTCTATATTATGCCCGAAGTTTTTTGCCCAACAGATCATTGTTTCTTTTACTGTTTCATCTTCCATTTTGCATTTTAAGAGAAAATTGTAAATTTTTGTGATCATTTTTCCCCCTGATCCTAATAAAATTTTGTCTATATCCAATTGTTCTCTATGTATACCATATTGCTCCTCACTTTGAATCTGGTTTTTATTTATTTTATTTATTTATTTATTTATTTTGTCACAACAATATATGTAGGTATCATACAAAAAAGATTATATAGTATATAAACACATATATGAGTAAATATAAGGAGGTAAAAGCATATATATATATAGGAAGAAGAAAAGAAAAACAATAGGACAGGAACGGTAGGCACGTTTGTGCGCTTATGCACGCCCCTTATGGTCCTCTTAGGAATGGGGTGAGGTCAATAGTAGAAAGTTTTTGGTTAAAGCTTTTAGGATTATGTGAAGAGACCACAGAGTCAGGTAAAGTATTTCAAGCACTGATGATTCTGTTACAGAAGTCATATTTTCTGCAATCTAGATTAAAGCGGTTGACATTAAGTTTAAATCTATTAGTTGCTCTAGTATTATTGCAATTAAAGCTGAAGTAGTCTTTAACAGGAAGGACATTACAATAGATGATTCTGTGAGTTAAACTTAGGTCTTGTCGAAGGCGACGGAGTTCCAAGTTTTCTAAGCCTAGGATTTCAAGTCTGGTGAGATAAGGTATTTTATTGTTTTCAGAGGAATGAAGAACTCTTCTTGTAAAATATTTCTGGACACGTTCAATTGTATTGATGTCAGAGATGTGGTGAGGGTTCCAAACAGGCGAGCTGTATTTTTATTTTATTTTATGTATTTTATGTATTTTATGTATTTTATTGAATTGGTCTAGCAAATGTTTTATATGCTCTGATTAGTAGTGTGGTGTTTTTGGAAAAGAAGCTACGCAAGATTAGGTTTACAACTCTTAGAGCTTTTTTGCTATGTAGTTGCAGTGGGCTTTGGCACTTAGATCAGTTGACATGAAAACTCCAAGGTCTTTAACGGGATGGGGGTCGTCTGTAAGGTAATGTCCATCTAGTATGTACTTAGTGTTTGGGTTCTTTTTTCCTATATGTAAGACTGAGCATTTGCTGGTTGAAATTTGGAGCTGCCAATTTTTAGACCAAGCCAGACTGTTAAGTAGGTGTGTGGGGTATCTAACTATGCTTTGAGTTCTAAGAACATAGCACTTATAATCAGTATCCTGAATAATGGGAAGTGATCTTCCTATAATATTCTCGGTTATCCTTAGCACTCTCTGTATGGACTTTCTATCTGAGGCACTGCTGCCACCAAACCAAACAGTAATACAGTTTGCTAAAATGCTCTCAATCATGCCTCTGTTAAAAAGTGGCCAGGATAGAAGGAGAAAGATATGCTCTCCTGAGGTTCTCCTGAGGTTCAGAATGATGTTGATTGCAACAATCATTGGGTTCCTGCTTTATACTGTAAGAAAGAGGAATCCTGAACAAAGAGAAAGCAAAGATTTTTAAGTTGAGAGCTATAAGGCATGAAATTTCAGGGCTCAGTTTTGCTGAAACAGAGATGAGCTCCACCCCCTAGAGTCAAGAACAACTAGCACATATGTGTCAGGGGAACCTTTGCCCTTTACCTTTTTTAAGGAAGCTAGGCAGGCCCTTGTTAGTATCTCAGTTAATTCTATTATTAGGCAAAATGGTCCTTTCAGGAGGGCAACATTGTGAAGGAGAAGGAATGTTGAGGCAATCAAGCTGATTGAGGATGAAAGATTGGGATTCCTCTAGGTTGCAACTCCCTTGTAAGAGCTGCCTTGGGCTATTCTCTGAGCGGGTGAGGAGACTTTTTTTGAAGGGCTTACAGGAGGGTTTTATCTGGAAGCAGGGAGGACCAATTCGGATTTGACAGGACTAGACAAAAACAGAAGCTCAGTTTGACCCTGCTCCAGGGTGGGCTGCTCCCGGTTCGGTCCAGTTCTTGCGAACTGGTGGTAATAGTGACAGGAGGCTCCGCCCACCCATCCGGACATCATCACAGACGATCTACGCATGCGCAGAAGTGCACGTGTGCTTGCTTCGCTTGCGCGCGCACACACTCCCAGTAACGTGCAAACATGCAAACCAGTAGCGGAGGTAAGGAGAACCCACCCCTGCCCTGCTCATGTCCAAAAAGCAGGGAGGAAAAAGGGTGAAACCAGGGGTGAAATGTAAAATTCGTTACTACCAGTTCTGTGGCCGTAGCTTGTGGGGGGGTTTGTGTGACTGGGTGGGCATGGCCAACTATTTTTTTTTAATTTTAAAAGCATTTTTTCTACAACCTCTTCAGCCGAAGAGGTTGTTAAAAAATGCTTTTAAAAGCCTGTGACGATCAGGCAACTCAGCTGGGATCTCCAGAGGAAAAAATGCTTTTAAAGGGTTCTGACAATCCCAACTGAGCCGCGCAATCATCAGAGGCTTTTATTTTACTTTTAAAAGCATTTTTTTGGCCAAAGAAAAAATGCTTTTAAAAGTAAAAAAAAACCGTCTGATGATCACATGGCTCAGCTGCGGCGGTGGAGGTGCAGGGATTTTTGCTACGAGTTCTCCGAACCACCTGCCACCATCGCTATCGGATCGAGAGATCCGGTCTGAACCGGGAGCATTTCACCTCTGGGTGAAACCTCCATGTTATTTGGTACATTTATTTTCTCCAGTACACAGTGATAGTGCACTGAATTCAGAGAGGAACAAAGGAAAGTTTCGAGTAGAAGAGAAGGTTGCCACTTTATGCATATAAGGTGTGCTTTAACATATACATCAGTCGTGGTTTTACCAAGGCCTGGCAAGAAGCAATACAAATAGGAGAAATTTAGAGGTCATGCTAGAACAATCTTCATTTGGAAAAGTCACGTTGCTACCAGAATTGCTGCAAGCAAGGGGTTACAGAAGGGCCTATGGAAAAAATCCTGCCCCATTTTCCTTCAAACTGGAACAGTTTTTCCCATCAGACAGGCCTGCCAGAATCTTCCTAGTGCAGCGGGCCTTTGAGTTTATTATAGAAGGGGTCCGTTAACTACAATCAGCATTTTTTGAACCTTTGGCTCTATAAAACCTCAGACTCTGGAGCTAAAGAAATAATAGGAAGATTTTAAGAAACTGAGTGGTAAGGAGTCACCTAGTTCACAGTGCATCCAAGGACACAATGGGGAAAAAAATGTTTCAAACAATCTAATTAAATATTACAGTAATAATGGATGGATGAATGGATGATGTGGATGGATGATGTGCCATCAAGTCAGTATTGACTCTTAGTCACTTAGTCACTTAGTGTACACTTAGAGAGATTTTCTCCATAACAATTTGTACCTAACTTGGTCTGCCAGGTCTTCTAATGTTGTACCTATCACTGCTGTAATTGAGTTGATCCATCTTGGTGCTGGTCATCCTCCTCTCTTTCCTTCTATCTTTTCCAGAATTACAGCCTTCTCCAGGGAGCTCCGTCTTTTGCATCATGTGTCTGAAGTAGGATAATTGGAGCCTAGTCATTTGTGCCTCAAATGAGAACTGGTTTGATTTTTCTTGGCTGTCCACAATATTTTCAGGAGTCTTTCCAGCACCAAACTTCAAAATTGTCCATAGTCTTCCTATCCTGCTTCTTCAAAGTTCGAATTTTCACTTCCATAGAGTGCTACAGGGAATGCCATCCATGGTCTGCACAATTCTGATCTGTATAGTGTAGTGACATCATAGTTCGTTTGTTTTTTTAAAAAATCCTTAGCAATCAATTTGCTCATTGGTTTACACCAGTTTTGTAATAAAAATCAGTGCAAGAGACTTTATTATTATTATTATCATTATTATTATTATTGATCACATTTGTATACCGCCCTATCTCCCGAAGGACTCAGGGCGGTTCACAGGCAAATAAAAACATATAAATACAGATTAAAATAAGAATTAAAAAACTTATTCTAAAAAGGCCGAATTGTTAAAACAATATAAATAATAAAACCCATTTAAAACCAAAATTTAAAATCTAGTCCAGTCCTGCGCAGATGAATAAGTGTGTTTTAAGCTCGCGACGGAAGGTTCGGAGGTCCGGAAGTTGACGAAGTCCTGGGGGTAGTTCGTTCCAGAGGGTGGGAGCACCCTGTTATTGAGAAATAACAGTAATAATTTAGCAATTATTAGTAATAATTTATTTAACAATAAATAGCCTTTATTGCTAAAAAAAATCTGTCCAACATCAAAAGATTCCTGTGCCCCTACTTTAGGGGAAATGCGTCTCTTAAACTTGAATGTGCATCATTTTCTTTCTTTACCAGTCTAGCAGAGGATTTCAGTACTTTTCCAGCCAGAACCAATCCATTGTGAATTGCTTACAACTTACTTTTCACCTGTCCCAAATCAGCAGTTAGAGTAGACCTGGAGCCCAGTCACAAGGAGCCATACCATTTCCCCAGCTATTAACTGCCTGTCTACTCTCTTTTTTCTAATCAAAGGTCCTTTAAGCCCTTATTTTCTCCTCCAGCTTCAGTTTTGAATCAGAGCATCTATCGGTCTGACCAGTGCAGACACAGACAACCATATTCCAGATATTGGCCATCCAAATAATAACCTGCTACAGTGCTCAGAACTGTCTTCACCGTGCCTATTGTAACAAATTGGAGAAGGGGGAATTGTTGTGGTTGTGATCTGCCCAGAGTTGTGTTTTTAATGGGTGATCATGCAAATCTTTTAAACAAACTGGTCCCAAGAAAACAGATATATTTAGATAAGCAACTGCCAAAAAAGCCAACACAATTCTGGGCTGCATAAACAGAGGGATAGAATCAAGAACACGTGAAGTGTTAATACCACTTTATAATGCCTTGGTAAGACCACACTCGGAATATTGCATTCAGTTTTGGTCGCCACGATGTTGAGACTCTAGAAAGAGTGCAGAGAAGAGCAACAAAGATGATTAGGGGACTGGAGGCTAAAACATATGAAGAACAGTTGAAGGAACTGGGTATGTCTAGTTTAATGAAAAGAAGGATTAGGGGAGACATGATACCAGTGTTCCAATATCTCAGGGGTTGCCACAAAGAAGAAGGAGTCAAACTATTCTCCAAAGCACCTGGGGGTAGAACAAGAAGCAATGGGTGGAAACTAATCAAGGAGAGAAGCAACTTAGAACTAAGAAGAAATTTCCTGATGGTTAGAACAATTAATAAGTGGAACCACTTGCCTCTAGAGTTGTGAATGCTCCAACACTGGAAATTTTTAAGAAAATATTGGATAACCATTTGTCTGAAATGGTGTAGGGTTTCCTGCCTGTGCAGGGCATTGTTGTTGTTGTTGTTGTTGTTGTTGTTATTAAACACAAAATGATAGAATACACAGCAAACGAGATAACTATGCTGGATTTCGTATCACAGACCACTAGTTGAACACTTCCCAAGCGTTTAGGACTGCGTGATGTATTGGTGAATTATGCAACCAGATCCCAGTAAGGTGACCTTCTGCAGCTGACCAATGGTGATCTTGTCAGCACCAATTGCTTTTAAGTGCTTGCCTAGGTCTTTAGGCACAGCTCCCAGTGTGCCGAGTACCACTGGAACCACCTGCACTGGTTTATGCCAGAGTCTCTGCAATTCGATTCTCAAATCTTGATATCTGGTGACTTTTTCAAGTTGTTTCTCGTCGATTCTGTTGTCACCAGGTATAGCAATGTCAACTATCCACACTTTTTTCTTTTCCACAATCGTGATATCCGGGGTATTGTGTTCCAAAACTTTATCAGTCTGTATTCGGAAATCCCACAGTAGTTTTGCATGCTCATTTTCAGTCACTTTTTCAGGCTTATGATCCCACCAGTTCTTGCCACAGGCAGATGGTAGTTGTGACACAAGTTCCAGTGGACCATCTGAGTGACTGTGTTGTGACATTGTTTGTAGTCGGTCTGAGCTATTGTCTTACAATAGCTCAGTATGTGATCAATGGTTTCATCTGCTTCTTTGCAGAGTCTGCATTTGGGATCATCAGCAGATTTTTCTATTCTGGCTTTGATTACATTTGTTCTAATGGCTTGTTCTTGGGCTGCAAGAATCAGGCCCTCTGTTTATTTCTTGGTTGGACTAGAAGACCTCCAAGGTCCCTTCCAACTCTGTTGTTGTTGTTGTTGTTATGAGAAAAAGTGGACTTTATTGCAAATAAAATCATTGTGCCTTTTGTTTGGCAAGGAGGCCAGAATATTTGCCAAAAAGGATACTGTACAGGCACGATGCTAAACTCTGGAACATATGGCTCTCATTTTGCCACTGTGGTATGCGCCACTGTGGTATGAAGTGGTTAAGGTGCAGTACTGCAGGCTATTTCTGCTGCCTGCTGGCTGCCTGCAATTTGGCAGGCTCAAGATTGACTCAGCCTGCCACCCTTCCGAGGTCGGTAAAATGGGGACCCAGATTGTTGGGGGCAATAGGCTGACCTTGTAAACTGCTTAGTGAGGGCTGTAAAGCACTGTAAAACGGTATATAAGTGCTATTGCTATTGCTATTTCCCCAAACATTTGATTAGGATTTTGTAGGTTACACAAACTAAGATTATAGGACCCCACATCATGCTTCTCTCTTACAGTCACTAATTACAAGACAAGACTGCTATCTTATCATGTAAAATCTGTCATTATTTGTGCCAGTATTTGAATATGTTGCTTCCAAGCACTCCAGAATTTTCCCTTCCCATGAAGGGGATTAAATTACCAAGTGAGTTTTTAATCCTAAATGACCTTATCAAGATTGCTAAACTGAGCGTTTTATCACAGTGTTTTATGGAAAATTCCCTCAATGCTACATCAAGGAACTTGAGTAATAATTGTTTGTGGAAAGCAAGGAAGGTGACCTTGATGGAAATATTCAGGAACCACTACATGGGCAAAAGGAACATATTTCAAATCGAAAGCAACATGATAACATTTGGAAATGGCTCAGGCAGACACCTCCTTAATTCACTGAAATATAAGGAGGTACAGCACAATCAGATTTGCAAAATTCTATTATAGCCAATCTCCATAAAAAATGTAGTTGATTTCGTGGTCTGGTCTACCTAATGGGGATGACAGTGGTTCTTCAAGATGTCACTGTTCTCCAAATAAGTAATTCATTACATTTTATGATCTGGGTAAAAAGTGTTTATTCAATGAACAAAGAAGCATCCATTTTCTCAAACCCTGTAGAAATTAGATTTAATGCAGGGGAGCTGACTTCCACTGGGATCCATTATGCCATGCAAAGACCAGGATCTGCTTTCTTCCAATGATTGCAAGACAAGGGGGGGGGGGGGGAAACCACCTATTTTTTTTTATGCAGAAAGACTATGGTTTAACAGCAGTTAGATTCTGACATGACATTCTATCAAATTTATTCTTCCTGTTTAATCCAAATTTTATGTCACCACCTCACCCACCTTCGCAGGTAGCAAAGAGAAATGGCTCACAGAGGCATATTATGAGGAGATGCTATCTGCTCAGGTACTATGGTTACATCTCAAAACAGAGTATTGTTCTAGCCAACCAATCAGAAGGCCAAGAGCTAGTCCCTCATTTGAATGCAAGCCCTTATATCATAACAAATGTAAAGGAGATACAGAGGCATTCATCACCAAGACACAGGAGTGAACATAGACAATTGAAACCATGGCTGTTACCTACAACCAGAAGAAGAAGCAGCCTCAGCGAAGAAAGAAACGGCAGCCAAGGAAGCCGCAAAAAAAGCAACGTCAGAACAACTTGAACACAAAGCCAGTGAAACATCCTTCCAAAACCTTTGTGCCAAAGGTGCTGCAAAATCTGTGCCAAGGAAAAGCATCTCAGCTGGCTAAGGCCAATGAGAATGCAATCTTTACCCAACGCTGTATCCTCACAACCCAAGATGGGCAGAAGCAATGTTTCCTCAGCAACTATATGTCCTCACAAGCCACTGTGGGACCCAGCGCTGGGACCCCGGCAGTGATATGGCCTGGCAAGGCATCCATGACAAGTTGGCCAGCAACAATGTGTACTCCGCAACACAGTTCCCTCAACAACCAGTTGTGGCAAGCTGGGCAGCAATGCATCCTTAGCAACCCAGTGCCTTCTCCAGCTCTCTGTGGCAAGATGGGCAACAATGTCTGCACTCTCAGCTCCAAGGATCTCCAGTACGAAGGAAACGAGATGGTGCCCCGTCAGTTGATACCATGTGTGTTTGCCAATGATCCCAATGCCTCTCCTTTTTAACTGCATGTGGCTCCCTGGCTGGTCTAAATAAGAGAACAATTGGCCAGCCTGATCTTCCCATCCTCCACCCTGCACCTAGGAAACCAAGAAACCAAGTCTAATATCTGGAAAAAAAATGACTTTGCCCACTTCTTAAAGACTTAAACAACATAGCCAGCCTTAAGATTTTACAAACTGCTCAATCACCAGAGGAATCCTAGTTTTCACTAGAAGAAAAATCCTATTGGATTGGATTGGATGTTGGATTTTCTATCTTACCCAGCATGTAAGAAAACTTCAATCAAGAGAAGATAAAACAATTAAACAATTAAACTAAACAAAAACTAATAAAGTGGGATTTAGAACGAATACCTTCAATATCTTAGCAGTTTCTTCTGCATTTGTTGTTTGGTATGCAATGCAAAAGCATTGTATTAGTTAGAATTTTGATACTATATTTTCTTACCTGCCTTCGCATGAAAAATATAAGCTAGCTAACAATTATAAAGAGCCAAAGTTTATAAATACAATTAACATTGCTATTATAATCTCTAAAATTTGAGAAGGCTTTCCCCTCCCTAATCCTCCATCTCAGCTAAGGCACTTCCTGCTAAATACATCTAAAAGTTGGATCTAAAGTTCTATGAAATGGATGATTCTTCCTGATAGGATAATATATTATAGCAAGTAGTAGTCCTATTCTCTTTATAGATGTTGGCAAATAAAGGGTTTATAATCTATTTCTTAAACTATTGTTCTTGGATAATTGTTCCGCATATTATCCACAAGCAACAATAATTACGAAAGAAGTTAATTATGTAACTATATCATATATTTTTACATATTTGTCACAGATGAATCCAGCATAAGTTTCCTTGCAATGAAAAAACGCTGCTTCCCTCTGCAGAATACCCCTTCTAACACCTAATGCCCTTCGCAGACCTCTTCCCCAAATATTCTAGAGAACTAGGGCAGCAACAAAGGTGGTGCTGAAGTTCGCAATGGAAAGAATAAACATTTAAACCCTGTTTTCTATCCACCCAATCAATGCAGTTGTGAAATTAATTGCATTGTGGGTAAGGGTGCCTAACAGTTTAGTCATTTTGAAAGGGAGTATCACAACAGGTGCTAACATCTAGCGAAACATGACTGATTCCTCAAAGCTAAGCAGGCAAGAATTTAATTACAAATAGTCCACAACTTTAGCCATCATTGAGCCCACAATTGCAATCATAAATCATGACTCATGAAGTGGGTCATCACATTATGAACCTTTTTGCAGTGTTCTTTAAGTAAACACCAGTTTCTGGCAAAACCCTCATAAATGGTGATCGTGTGACCACAGGGCACTGCAAATGGCTGTAAATGCAGGCCAGTTGTTGAACACCCAAAATGTGGTGATATGACTGCAGGGCAGATGGGTATGTGAAAGTTGGAACTTCAAATCCAAGACGTAACAAGCTTTTTGGGGATTAAGCTAAGCAACCAATGAGGACTACCTGTAGTACTTGAATCAAAGATTGTCAGAAAAAGCTAAACGTAAAAGAAACAGTTCTTGAAAGAAGACAGTGAAAAAGTCAGTATTTCACCCAGGTAAACAACATAGGAATGTCCAATAATTAAACTGAATTGATGAAGCCTCTAACTTTACCTTATAAAGAAACTGGGCAAATTCATGCCTTCATCAGAGAGATATTTATCAATTGTTACTAGATAGTGGCTATTTATTACCTCCAGAAGGTAGGAAAAAGCTTATATTAACTATTAGCAATTAGAGAACAACAGCTATTCATTTTTGCCCAACCTTGCGAGCTTCATGGTTGCATCTGGTTGCCTACTATATCTGCAGTTTGCTGAACTAAATGAGCTCTTAGTGTTCTCCAGTGTGGGCTTTCTTATTTATTTATTTTATTTATTTATTATTTAAATTTATATACCGCCCTATCTCCCAAAGGACTCAGGGCGGTTCACAGGCATATAAAACATCAATATACAAAATTAAAATAATCTTTAAAAAACTTATTCCAATGCCCTATTATTAAAAATAGAAATATAAATATTAAAATCAATTTAAAACCCCTGTAAAATTTAAAATCTAAGCCAGTCCTGCACAGATGAATAAATGTGTCTTGAGCTCGCGACGGAAGGTTCGAAGGTCCGGAAGTTGACGGAGTCCTGGGGGGAGCTCGTTCCAGAGGGGGGGAGCCCCCACAGAGAAGGCCCTTCCCCTGGGCGTCGCCAGACGACACTGCCTAGCTGACGGCACCCTGAGGAGTCCCTCCCTGTGAGAGCGCACGGGTCGGTGAGAGGTATCTGGTCGCAGTAGGCGGTCCCGTAGATAACCCGGCCCTATGCCATGGGGCGCTTTAAAGGTGGTGACCAAACCTTGAAGCGCACCGAAGGCCACAGGTAGCCAGTGCAGCCTGCGAGGATGGGTGTTATCACGGGAGCCACGAGGGCTCCATCTATCACCAGCGCAGCCGCATTCTGGACTAACTGTAGCCTCGGATGCCCTTCAAGGAAGCCCCATGTGAGGCGTTGCAGTAATCCAGGCGAGATGTCACGAGGCGTGGTGACCGTGCATAGGGCCTCCCGGTCCAGAAAGGGGCGCAACTGGCGCACCAGGCGAACCTGGTAGAACGCTCTCCTGGAGACGGCCGTCAAATGATCTTCTAGAGACAGCCGTTCATCCAGGAGGACGCCTAAGTTGCGCACCCTCTCCATCGGGGCCAGTGACTCGCCACCGATGGTCAGCCGCGGATTTAGCTGACTGTACCGGGATGCCGGCATCCACAGCCACTCTGTCTTGGAGGGATTGAGCTTGAGCCTGTTTCTCCCCATCCAGACCCGTACGGCCTCCAGACACCGGGACAGCACTTGATAACCGTTGGGGTGGTCCGGTGTAGAAAAGTACAGCTGGGTGTCATCCGCATACAGCTGGTACTTCACACCGAAACCACTGATGATCTCACCCAGCGGCTTCATGTAGATGTTAAACAGAAGGGGCGAGAGAATCGACCCCTGCGGCACCCCACAAGTGAGTACCAAATGGTACATCACCCAGGAAATGCAACATCTGGTGGAAAAGAAGCAAGGTCCTGAACTTTCTGCATTTTCTTCATGGTTGCAGCAGATGTTAGTTCTTGAAAGTTTTTGAAAGTATTAGCTGGCTGGTGGCTCAGTGGCTAAGACGCTGAGATTGTTGATCAGAAAAGTTGGCAGTTTGAATCTCTAGTATAGGTCTTCTGCATGAGCATGGGGTTGGACTAGATGACCTCCAAGGTCCCTTCTAACTCTGTTACTGTTATAAAGTGCATGCTAAATATATATGCTTTAGGCTTTACTTTCAGAGTCTTTTTACTAAGCATATTGAACAACCATTAAAACCAGGGTTGGACCAATATAATCCAAGCCATAACTTTTTAAACATTCCACAGGAATTAAAAATTTTATAAAACAAAACAGACAAATTCATCTTTTTAAAATCTGGACAAAACTATTTTAAAACATTGTGGCACATTTAATTTAATCAGTAGGCCCACTGTCCAGTTCTGGTGTTTGATGAAGAGAAGGATTGGTCTTTGTCATGATCCTATTTGTACTTAACCCAGACACAACCTTCCCTGTCAGCGGTTTTTTTTCCTGTCCCCATATGGGGTCCTTGGTGGTTTCTAAGCTTGGTTGTTTCCTTGCAGACATTTCATTACCCAAGTAGGTAATATCATCAGTGCTATCACTTGTGGAGGAGGATGTTATACTTAGTTGGGTAATGGAATGTTTGCAAGGAAACAATCAAACTCAAAGAGCACCAAAGACCCCAAGGTTCAACCCTAATCTACAAATATTCTCTTCTGTAAGTGCCCATGACATGACCTTCCGCTGTCTAACCCATGAGAGGGACACCCTTAAGTCGTCCATAGCTATAATAATACTGACATAGCCTTTTTCTCTTATCTCACATCTCAAGAAAGATAGAAAACAGTGCTAAGTTTTTTAAGGTCCCAGAAGTTTCCCCAAGCCACTGAGATGCCAAAGAGAGTGTGACTTGAGATGAGGTTTGCAAAAAGAAGCAGATTTTATTTTTGGCCAAAAACAAAATACTGCATAAAACTATATCCAGAACATACAGATACAACGCATGTGAGGGATATCCACACCTTGGGGAATGTATGTTGTCCTTTTATACCGTCAGTCATCAGCTCAGTACCCAATTCTGCACCCCTGGCCTATGCCTTCCTTGTAGCCCTGCATTGGCTGTGCAGCAAGGAGCAGGGCGGTTGAGTGCTTAGCAACAGAGGGTCTGGGCGCTTAGCAACACAGGTATTTGCCTGATGTAACCCTGCCAAACCATGATATAACCCGCACCAGGCGGTGACTTTTACACAAAAACACAGGAGTTAGATCACTGGTAGAAACAAATGGCCGAGGCAATTCCAGTTCTTAGCAAAGCAATTCTGACAGAAGCAAAAAAGCAAGTTATTATTATGTCTCAGAAATTCTATCCATTTTACTATTATTTTGTCCCTACATTCCTCCCTTTTCGTTTTGGGACAGGACAAGTCCTGTCAATGGTGGACGAGGGGTGTATATTTAATGGGGACAGTCTGGAGGACCATGATATTCACCAGTTTATCAGGAGGGGCTGAAGACACTATGCGTTGGATTAAAAGGATGAAACAGAGGAGGAGGAGGAGATCTCCAAAGGTTAACAACACAAGAAATCCAATCCTTGTCCAGTCAGAGAAGAGATTGCCAAACCAGGTGAAGTCAACTGGCCCAGTTCAAGTGTGCACTGGAACGTGTGCGACCTTTCATACTTTGGCAGTTTTCTCCTCTAAAGCTTGTTGTTGGTCATCTATTTACAAAAACCTATTTGCAAACACAACAGTTTGTGAATTAAATTTTCTACACACCCCTACTACTTTTGCTAACAAATAGTGTAAAGCAAATCTGTAAATGTATTTGAATTTTAGGAGGGAAATTTGGGCGGGAAAATGCACGTTGCTGATTGGCTGATGCCTCAGCCAAATTACTATTTAAAGAGGGGTTTTTGCCTGTTGTTCTCCGCTGGGATCACAATAAACTAAAGAGCTGTTGTCACTTGTATCGTCTCCTGCCTCTTCATTGCCCGAACCTAACATTGGCGATGAAGGTGGGATATTGAAGGCAGTGAGACTAGGAAAAGAGCTGAAGGAACAACTTAGTTTCAAACCCAGCCAGCGATCCAGAGCGGATACATAGTGATGTCGAGCTATACACCGCCAGCGCCATTCGACCCAGTCAAGGAGAAATGGGGGTTGTACATGGCTCGATTCGAGTGTTTCCTCGAAGCGAACGAACTGCAAGGAGTATCGGATAATCGGAAGCGCGCTTACTTCCTGAGCCACTGTGGACCAGAAGTCTTCGATACCGCCGAATCGCTGTCGGAACCAACGCCTGTATAGTCGGTGTCATGGCCAGCGCTACAGACGATGCTATGAGCACACTACGCGCCAGTGCCATCGAAGTTTGTGCAATGGTTCGAGTTAAGGCAAAGAGTTCAGCGAGAGGGCGAATCGATAAGCGTGTACATGGCCGCATTAAGGAAAGCCACAACCCACTGTGAGTATAGAGACTTGGAGGACACTTTATTAGAACAACTCATTTGTGGGGTCAGGGACATCTGACTACAGAGGCAGCTGCTGTCGAAAAGCAACCTAACCCTGGCGATAGCCCTGGATGAGGCCAGGGCACACGAGATGTCTACCAAAGCGGTGGAAACCTTACAGAAGCCGAACGCACAAAGTCCCTCAGCGAAAGCAACGCCGGTCCACAGCAAAGAGATCCAGGCAGATTGGGAAGAGGAAGAAGAGGAAGAGGTTTTCCACACCGGGAGGCTGGAAAGAGGCGACCGCAACGAGTGTGTAAGTTGCGGAGGCCAGCACCAACGACAGAATTGCAGGTTCAAGGACGCAATTTGTCGGCGGTGTGAAAAGAAAGGACATATAGCTCAGGCCTGCCGAGCCCCCCAACCTTCCCGCCAAAAATTCAAACTGGCCAATCAACAGGGCGCCGGCTACGCGAAGCGGCCAGGGATTGGCCAGTTCAAAAAAGGCGCGAAGTCGAACCACACCACCGTGCGAGTGGGCCACACATCGACACGACTAGAAAAGAAAATATTCACCAAGACCTACATCGAAGGAGTACAGTGTAAAATGGAGGTGGATACCGGCTCATCAATCACGATTATGTCCTGGGACACGATCGCACGGGACCTACCAGAAGTCGCGAAACAACAGCTGCAACCCCAAAAGCTGAGAGTGCAAGACTACAAGGGAAACCAGATCCCTGTGAGCCACAACAGTCAGAGTAAGATATGGACAATTCAAGAAAACACTGCCAATCACCATCGTTGACGGGAGCCTGCCCAGCTTACTGGGACTGGACTGGTTTCGAGCCCTAGGAATGGGCATAACGGGGATCCACAGCAATGAAGTCAAACTGAAGGACGAATTGTTGAAGGAATTCGAGGACGTTTTCCAAGACAGCCTGGGCAAGTACATGGGGACCCCAATCTCATTCAACTTAGACCCCCAGGTAGCTCCCATGAGATTAAAAGCTAGGAGAGTTCCATTCGCTCTCAAACCCAAGATAGACAGGGAATTAGACAAACTAGTAGACCAGGGAATACTAGTCCCCGTCGACCATGCAAAATGGGAAACACCAATAGTGACCCCAGTCAAACCGGACGGATCGGTCCGGATTTGTGCTGACTATAAGGCAACACTTAACAGGGCATTGCAGAAGAGCGCTTACCCCGTCCCCATAGTCCAACATTTGTTGCACTCGTTAGGACAGGGACAGATTTTTTCCAAACTAGACCTGGCTCAAGCCTACCAACAACTACCAGTTGACAACGAAACGGCCAAAGCACAGACGATTGTTACACACCGGGGCGCTTTTTTAAATGCACTCGACTTCAGTTCGGAGTTAGTGTAGCCCCCGGGTTATTCCAAAACCTAATGGAACGGCTCCTACAAGGTCTTCCGGGAGTAGTTCCATATTTCGACGATGTACTAGTATCAGCAGAGAACTTGGAAGAATTAGGGGTCAAATTGTGGAAGGTTTTGGGCATTTTCAGGTCTGCGGGGCTTAAGGTTAAACTCAGCAAATGTCAGATAGGAGTTGAATCTGTAGAATTTTTGGGTTACCGGATCGATAAGGAAGGCATCCACCCTACGGAGAGCAAGGTGCGAGCCATTAGAAAGGCCCCACCCCCCAAAAACAAAACAGAATTACAAGCATTTTGGGGGCTTGTAAACTTCTATGCGGTATTTTTAAAAAATAAGGCAACGGTAGCCGAACCGCTAAATAAACTGCTAGCGAAAAAATCTGTTTGGACTTGGGGCAGGGTTGAGGCTAAGGCATTCGAAGGCGTTAAGAATCTTCTGTCCAGCGACAGCCTTTTAATTCAGTACAATGGGACGTTGCCACTAGTACTAGTTTGTGATGCATCACCCTACGGGGTAGGAGCTGTCCTCAGCCACAGGTTACCGAACGGGTCAGAAGCCCCTATCGCATATTTTTCCTGCACGATGTCCGCAGCGGAAAGGAACTATAGCCAACTAGACCGGGAAGCCCTTGCTATAGTCTCTGGGATTAAAAAAGAGGGGGTTTTGCCTGTTGTTCTCCGCTGGGATCACAATAAACTAAAGAGCTGTTGTCACTTGTATCATCTCCTGCCTCTTCATTGCCCGAACCTAACAAAATCTATTCTGGGATATTGCTGTTTTAAACAGAGTATGCTGTTTACTTATGAAATGTAGAGCAATAGCGGTTGCCTTAGTTATTATTGCAAGCATTGCCTGTAACCTTATAATTCTATTCGGCATATAAATGGGAGTTCTATAACCATACATTCCAGCTTCTGCTCAGGTGGTTGGTCTGTATACCTGAATTATTCTGTCTAGAGGCCAGTCATTTTTCTATGGCCTACTACCTCATAAACAGGTTCACCCAGTTGGTCACATTTTTGTATGGGCAGTAGAAAAAAGGAGGAAGGAAAACAAAGGTTTCACAGTTCCTAATACACGTGCTTCATATCATCAGCTAGGCAATTGCACATAGGCAAACTTTCCACATATCCAAGATAAGCCATCTGGAGCATGCCAATTAAGAGTTACCACATCCTGTTTGTTTTTGATTTTTCACACTTATCATTGCATTATATTCTCCTCCTATTAGTCCTACGCATAAGAAAATTATTTCCAAATAGAAGAAGAAGAATAGAAGAAGAAGAAGAATAGAATTTTATTGGCCAAGTGTGATTGGACACACAAGGAATTTGTCTTGGTGCATATGCTCTCAGTGTACATAAAAGAAAAGATACGTTCATCAAGGTACAACATTTACAACACAATTGATGATCAATATATCAATATAAATATAAGGATTGCCAGCAACAAGTTATAGTCATACAGTCATAAGTGGAAAGAGATCGGTGATGGGAACTATGAAACGATTAATAGTAGTGCAGATTCAGTAAATAGTCTGACAGTGTTGATGGAATTATTTGTTTAGCAGAGTGATGGCCTTCGGGAAAAAACTGTTCTTGTGTCTAGTTGTTCTGGTGTGCAGTGCTCTATAGCGTCGTTTTGAAGGTAGGAGTTGAAACAGTTTATGTCCAGGATGCGAGGGATCTGCAAATATTTTCACGGCCCTCTTCTTGATTCGTGCAGTATACAGGTCCTCAATGGAAGGCAAATTGGTAGCAATTATTTTTTCTGCAGTTCTAATTATCCTCTGAAGTCTGTGTTTTTCTTGTTGGGTTGCAGAACCGAACCAGACAGTTATAGAGGTGCAAATGACAGACTCAATAATTCCTCTGTAGAATTGGATCAGCAGCTCCTTGGGCAGTTTGAGCTTACTGAGTTGGCGCAGAAAGAACATTCTTTGTTGTCCTTTTTTAATGATGTTTTGATGTTAGCTGTCCATTTGAGATCTTGCGATATGATAGAACCCAGAAATTTGAAGGTTTCTACTGTTGATACTGTGTTGTCAAGTATTGTGAGAGGTGGAAGTATGGAAGGGTTTTCCTAAAGTCTACCACCATTTCTACGGTTTTGAGTGTGTTCAGTTCCAGATTGTTTTGGTTGCACCACAAGGCTAGTCGTTCGACCTCTCGTCTATATGCGGATTCGTCATTGTCTCGAATGAGACCAATCACTGTTGTGTCATCTGCGAACTTCAGTAGCTTAACAAATGGATCATTGGAGATGCAGTCATTGGTATACAGAGAGAAGAGAAGTGGGGAGAGCACACAGCCTTGGGGGCCCCTGTGCTAATTGTACAGGTATTTGATGTGATCTTGCTTAGCTTCACCTGCTGCTTCCTGTTTGTTAGGAAGCTTGTGATCCACTTACAAGTCTGTTCCGGTACCTGTAGCTGGTTTAGCTTAGTTAGAAGAATGTCTGGAATGATGGTATTGAATGCTGAACTATAGTGTACAAAAGGACCCTTGCATAGGTCTTTGGAGACTCAAGATGTTGTAGGATGTAGTGCAGAGCCATATTAACAGCATCATCTGTTGATCTATTTGCTCGGTATGCAAATTGCAAGGGGTCTAAGAGCGGATTTGTGATGGTTTTCAGGTAGGAAAGCACTAGCCTTTCAAAGGTTTTCATGACTACAGATGTTAGAGCAACTGGTCTGTAGTCATTCAGTTCCTTGATGGTGGGCTTCTTCGGCACTGGGATGATGGTAGAGCGTTTGAAGCAAGAAGGAACATAGCACATCTCTAGTGATTTATTGAAAATATGGGTGAAGATGGGGGCCAATTGGTCAGCACAGACTTTTAAGCAAGAAGGAGTTATCTTGTCTGGGCCTGGAGCTTTTCCTGGCTTTTGTCTGTGAAATAGGTCCTGCACTTCCTTTTCTGTGATCACTAGGGGTTGTGAACCCAATGAAATGGGGTCAATTGTAGGAGGCTTGGCTGTTGTTGGTGTGTCTGAGATGGGGGTTGTGGAGATAGGTGGCTGTAGTTTCCTTTCAAACCTGCAGTAAAACTCATTCAAGTCATCTGCCAGTTGTTGATTACCTTCAGCCTGGGAAGGAGGTTTGCCATAGCCGGTGATATTTTGAATATTGAAATATTGAACCATTGCATTAAATCAATACGTTTTACATTGTCAGGGATTATGATATCACTATCTCCTAGGACTACTGTGTTCAAGTTAGGTTGATCTGATTCATTGTCCCAATATATAGAGTTTATATGGGGAGCAATAAGTGGTGGAATCTGAACCGCTTTACTACCAATTTGCTGGCTGCGCATGCACCAAATGCAAGGTGCGCGTGCGCATTGCATGCCTAAAGGAAGCATGGGGTAAGTAGAACAGTGCACCGGGGGGGGGGGAGGGATCAGCTATGGCGCGCGATCTTTTTTTTTACTTTTAAAAGCATTTTTTTACAACCTATTCGGCCAAATAGGTTGTAAAAAATGCTTTTAAAAGTTAAAAAAAAGGCTCTGACGATCGCAGGGCTCAGCTGTGATCATCAGAGCCTTTTTTTTTACCTTTTCACCCCTGGGAGCAATCCTTTGCACATTTCCACAATCACAGTGCCCCACTATTCCCCACAGGCATGTATCAGTTCACAATTACAATAGTAACAACAACATTCAGTGATACAGTTAACAATCACAAAACCAACACAATCCGTAGAGGGCGAAGTTCCACAGCTGCTTTTGGGATCTTCAGATAGAATAACATAGGCCACCACTCAGGCCGGAAAGACCAAAAAGTTGCTACTCCTGCAACGAGAAAAATCACAGACAAAACCCATGCATACCAAAATGGCCACATCAGTTTTTGGAAATGTTTATTCCAGGAGTGAAATCCAGCAGGTTCTCACAGGTTCTGGAGAACCAGTAGCAGAAATTTTGAAAAGTTCTGAGAACTGGTAGCAGAAATTTTGAGTAGTTCAGAGAACCAGCAAATACCACCTCTGGCTGGCCTCAGAGTGGGGTGGGAATGGAGATTTTGCAGTATCCTTCCCCTGCCACACCCACCAAGCCACACCCACCAAGCCACACAACACCCACCAAGCCATGCCCCCAGAACTGGCAGTAAAAAAAATTGGATTTCATCACTGGGTTATTCTCAGTGGGGCTTCTCCAAGAATCACGTGTCACACTTTTAAGTTTTTCCACTGGTCCTTTTAAACAGATGTAGTGGTTCCACTCTTTGTGTTTAGTTTGGACTGCTGTTTCAGTGGTCACCAGACCACTGCTGAAAGAGCACCAAAGACCCCACAGTTCAACCCCGAGCTACAAATACTCTTGTCTATAAGTGCCCATGACATGACCTTCCCCTGTCTAACCCATGGTTCCATAATCCATAGCTGTACTAATGCTGACATAGCCTTTTCCTCTTATCTCACATCTCAAGAAAGATGGAAACCAGATGGAAAATGGGTTTCCTTCGCCCATATCCTTGGAAAACAGAAATTACGATCACTTTTTTAAAAAAGGACTCTATCAGGAAAAAGACTGGCAATGAGGTCATTGGGTACCTATGAGCTTCTTCACCCATTCAAGGGTGGGTGGCTATAATGTCAACTCCAGGGAAGAAAGATATCTCAAGTATTTATGTAGAGGAGCATTTATTTTTCCCTCAGAAACCCTTCCCACTTTTAAAAATGATGGAGGATCCCAAAAGAACCCTTGTATTACATGTGTTATATTTATCAATATTTACTGTATTAAAAATTAAAATCGCCACTTTTAGAGAAATTGCATTGTGTAAAAACAATAATATTAAATCATTATTAACTTAAATAAAACCGCGCACCCTGTGTTTTTAAGCAATACTAATCATAAGAAGAGTGGCTTTGTTTTAAACATTTTTGCAAATATCTTCAATACCTGACAAATAATTTTGATTTTGCAATTATATATAATTAAGTAAGAGGAAAGACCAGTTAGCCAGGCCTCACGTTTTCCCCCTTTTGTTCACAAGGAAGAGTGACTGGATTTAACTGGAAGTGATTTGGTTTGTGCAATGTAAAACAATATAAAAGCTAAGACTGGCTACTGTTGACCTCACACACACATACATTAATATAGATGCTGCCCTTTTTTCCCGGCAATATCAAAAAGGCGACGCCTTGTAACAAGAAAGGGAAGCACCTCCAAATTACCGAAGATCCGAAACACGTACATAAATGAATTAGCATGGGAACAATTAGGTAACTACTTTCAGAAGCATTTTTTTCCCCAGATGTCAGGATGGCCGAGTGGTCTAAGGCGCCAGACTCAAGGTTCGTTCCTTTCCCAGTGTTGGGTGTTCTGGTCTCCGAATGGAGGCGTGGGTTCAAATCCCACTTCTGACATAAACCTTTTTCCTCCCCACCCCAAATTTCTCCCTTTCAAGCTTCGCTATAAACTTCTGCAGCAATCGCGAGTAACGACCTGACCCATTCCCCCCTCTTCCCAGCGGAAATTTTCAACATTAAAACCTCAAATGTCTCGCCCCAGACTCAACTTCCTCGCAAGCGTCATTGCGCAGGCGACAATACGGCAGCCTCTCCGTTTCCAAAGAAAGCTACGGGATTTTTATTTCCCAGTCACACCCGCCGACTGTTGTTCTCTTTTATTTAGCAAGCAGCTCGAACGGAAAAGCGACTCTCGATTTAAGAAAGACGGAGCCAAGGCAGCCCTCCAGATATCGCAGATGAACCTCTTGTTTCGGCGAGGGTTGATTTAACAAGCTGTCAATTCGCTCTTGTCTCAAGCGATCCCACCGGCGTGTTCCGGGGGGGGGGAAGTGGGGTGGCAGGTAATCCGGAGGCCGTTCTATCGGCCATTTGGTCCCCTAAAATGGATGGTTGAGTGAGCTTTGTTACCTTCTTTTCCAAAGAGAGAGAAAAGGTGGATTCAGGATTTAGGATATTTTTGAAACAAAATAAGATAACAAGCCAGTTACCCAGTGCATGGCAACCAAAGGCTCTCTAGCCTCTCCTGGAACGCACATGGGAAATGATTTCACTGCTAGCGCATTGGGTTTTTGTTTTTTTCCCCCTTCCTTAATTTGCCTCCATTCCTAAAGAAAAATCAGCCCTGACAGTCCTTTGGAAGCTGAAGCTCAAGTACAAAATGAAAGCAAAAGGCGAAGAGGACAGCAGAGGATGCGATGGTTAGATAATGTCATTGAGGCAATGAGTGTGAATTTAAGATTGCTTTGCGGGACAGTGGAGGATGGGGAGGGTTGTTTGATCTAATAGTGCCATATTTAATAGTGCCACTATTAAATGCTTGGTTTTGGTCCTCAACGGAACTACATCCACATGGAGGAAAGTATGCAGTGGAGTACCCCAAGACTCTGTTTTAGGCCCAGTACTCTTCAACATCTTCATCAATGACTTGGACTAGGGGATAGATGGGGAACTCATCAAATTTGCAGATAATACCAAGCTGGCAGAATAGCCAACACTCCAGAAGATAGGCTCAAGATACAGAAGGATCTTGACAGACTTGAACATTGGGCACTATCTAACAAAATGAAATTCAAGAGTGAAAAAAGTAAGGTTCTACATTTAGGCAAAAAAACCCAAAATGCACAGGTACCGTATATGTGGTACCTTGCGCAATAGTAGTACCTGTGAGAGGGATCTTGGAGTCCTAGTGGACAACCATTTAGATATGAGCCAACAGTGTGCAGCAGCTGCTAAAAAAGCCAACACAGTTCTGGGCTGCATAAACAGAGGGATAGAATCAAGAGTACGTGAAGTGTTAGTGCCACTTTATAATGCCTTGGTAAGGCCACACTTGGAATACTGCATTCAGTTTTGATCACTGTGATGTAAAAAAGATGCTGAGACTCTAGAAAGAGTGCAGAGAAGAGCAACAAAGATGATTAGGGGACCGGAGGCTAAAACATATGAAGAATGATTGCAGGAACTTGGTATGTCTAGTTTAATAAAAAGAAGGACTAGGGGAGACATGATAGCAGTGTTCCAATATCTCAGGGGTTGTCACAAAGAAGAGGGAGTCAAACTATTCTCCAAAGCACCTGAGGGTAGAACAAGAAGCAATGGGTGGAAACTGATCAAGGAAAGAAGCAACTTAGAACTAAGGAGAAATTTCCTGACAGTTAGAATAATTAATAAGTGGAACGACTTGCCTGCAGAAGTTGTGAATGCTCCAACTCTGGAAATTTTTAAGAAAATGTTGGATAACCATCTGACTGAGATGGTGTAGGGTTTCCTGCCTGGGCAGGGGGTTGGACTAGAAGGCCTCCAAGGTCCCTTCCAACTCTGTTGTTATATTATATTATATCTTCCTTCAGAAAAAAATGAATTTATTAGTGGCCTTATTAGATACAAAGCATATTTCTGAACAAAATACAGAGAGCTTTTTATTTTTGTTAATTGGATTGAAACATATTACTCTAATCCTTCAACCAAGACTTGCCAATTAAAATGTCTCATGAAACTTATGAAGGAAATCCTTAATCTCCTCTTATTATAAGGGTTCCTCCAGGATAAAAAGCTTGAGAAAGGTTCCTGTAGATCAGTGTTTTTCAACCTTGGCAATTTTAAAATGTGTGGATTTTTAACTCCCAGAATTCCTCAACCAGCTTGATCAATCAAGTTTTTTAAATAGGGTAGAATTTAGATGATTGCAAGAGGAATTTGGATGTGAAATGACAGAATAGTCAACTGAAACTTATTTTCATTTTACAATTAGGTCCAATTAGGTATAAGCAGCATCTAAAATTCCTAAATAACTCTCAGAACTGATATGTTCCTTTCATGGGTGTTCCTCATGGGTGTAAATCCAAGAGCTGATTTCCTTGTTCCTTGTTTTATGTATAATTAGAATGGGAGGGGAGGATAAAAGTGTAGGCGAGAAGGTTAGCATATAAAAGTATTCTGCAGTGCATCCTCTCAACTTGTGAATCACAGTGTTTTGAGCACTTTACGTAGCATCATCAAATCTTCTTCCAAGCATTGCCACTGACAGTCTCCAAGACAACAAGATGAATGTCTTCTGTAAGTACCTTTTTGCCTAAGACTCACTAACTGAATTATGGCTTGAATGGAATGCATTATTTAATATATTATGGCTCGAAGCATAGTCAGGCGAATGTTTAGGCTAGATAAGACATTTTTTATTACTGGTTAGCCTGTAACAAATTAGCCAGATGTTCGGACTGGATTTGGCATTTTTGTCCACTTATCAAGTCCTTCCTAAGGACCTGGGATAGGCAGATATTGATGTTATATGATGTTAGAGGTATCGTCACAGGATGTCAGCTGTTCCGAATAAAGCTGCCTTTTGCAATTGACTGATGGTGAATTTGTCTATTATTATTACTATTATTATTACTATTATTATTATTATATCTTTATTCATTAAACATGAACGAATGGAATGGAATGGAATGGAATGGAATGGAATGGAATGGAATAAACAGAGTTGGAAGCAATGGTGGGATTCAGCCAGTTCAGCCCGGTTCGGGCGAACTGGTAGTTAAATTGCTGGATGGCCCTCCCAGAAATTGTGCCCAGTCTGGTGGAGGGAATCCACCACCAGACTGGGCTGGAGCGTAAGGCTGGGAGTCGAGCCACTCGGGGCTGAATGGAAAGTGGCTGATGCTCCTGTCCATTGTGCTGCAACTCCCTGGCTTGGAAAGGTGAACTTTGGCTGCAACAATGTCCACCTGAGCTGCCCGGTGCCAAGGGGCTGGGCTGTCTCTCATGCTGAGTTGGTTCAATTGCTCCAGGAGACCGGCCAGTGACTGGCTGCATGACAGTGGCAGGAAGTCCCATTCTCTGGAGCGCCTGCAGTACGGCTGCTGTTGCACTCCCCAGCTGAGGATCGAGGGTTGCCCTGCACCCACTCATGGTTCCAATAGCAATTCCTGTATCGGGGTAACTCCCACAGCTCTGGTCTGCAGAGTCAGGTATGCTGTGACCTCCGCTCTGGCATCAGCTCCTTGCGTTAAGTACCCAGCTGGCGTTCGGCTTCTGCAGCTTTCATGGCTTTCTCCATAGCTGGAGAAGAGAGTAGAGGGTCTCAGAAGAAGTTGCTCAGCCCGTACCTGCTGCTCCCTCTGTGGACTTCTTTTCTTCCTCCATCTTCCCTGAGTCTTCATGCCGCCCGTTATTGGGTCAACACTTGGGGTTCAGGACTCGGGGGAGCTGCCTTAGTTTGAAAGGGGATTCAGGTTAATATCAGGGTTCTAAGTAACATCCCCCCAAAAAATCAAACTCCAAGGCTTGAAGTTCCTCAAAGCTAACTTTTATTAGAGATGTCATATTGGCACATCTGGGAAAACCTGAATCTGAAAACTTCCGGGTTTTACACACCCAAAAGAAAGTTCAAGACCTTGCCCCCACCCACATGTCCACCATACTTCCAATGAGGTGCTGTCTGGAACAGAAGATACCTCCTCATTCTTCTCAACAAAGCTGCAGGGCACAATGGCCTTGACTTTCTATAAAGAATTTTATTTTGACTACATATCTTCTTCACTCTATACAATCCCCCCTCCCAATTTCCCATGGTAGAATTTGTGGCAAGCCTGAAGCCACAAAGGTAGAAAGATGGCTTCTAGGTCTGACAGTGTGCTTTTACAGTATTGGAATAATCTCATATTGATTGTAATTTTTTTCAGGTCCACCGACTCGTCCTACTATTGCAATGTCTTGTCTGCTGTGCCCGTCTCTCTTGTGCTGCCTCCTCCTCCTCCTTCCCTTTCCATTAGCCTCCAGTTCTGCTTCTAATGAGGACACAGTGGTCATAACCAGAAGTGGCCCTATTAAGGGCAAGCAGTTCCTGGCTGGCCTTGGATCTGTGACAGCCTATCTAGGCATTCCTTATGCTGAGCCTCCCCTGGGGAAGTTGCGTTTCCAGAAACCTCTTCCACATCAGCCATGGAGTCAAACATTGGAAGCCACCAGTTTTGGCAATTCCTGTCCTCAATTTATTTTCCGGGATGTCCCCGAAGCAGATATATGGTCTCCTAAAACACCACTGTCAGAAGATTGCCTTTCCCTCAACATCTGGGTGCCACACCCACAACCTTCTTCACCAGTCCCTGTTTTGGTCTGGATACACGGAGGGGGATATTTAATGGGCACGTCTTCTGTGGATGCATTAAATGGGGCATCCTTGGCTGCCACTGAGAACGTCATTGTGGTCACCATCAATTATCGCTTGGGATCCATGGGCTTTCTGTACTTGCCACCAGCTGCTCCAGGGAACCTAGGCTTATGGGACCAACAGCTGGCCCTGAAGTGGATAAAAGAGAATGCAGCTGCCTTTGGGGGAGATCCTTCTCGGGTGACCATTTTTGGCCACAGTGCTGGAGGAGCTTGTGTGAATTTCCATCTTCTTGCACCAAAAAGCCAGGATCTTTTTGCCCAAGCAGTGATCCAGAGCGGAACAGCCAATGCCTTCTGGGCTTGGAGGTCTCCTGAGGAAGTCAAACAAAAAGCACTGGAATTTGTTCATCTGCTAGGCTGCTCCGAGGACAACAATACCAGCATAGTGCATTGTCTGCAAACAAAAAATGTTTCTGAACTTATTCGGCATGAAATAGCTCTGTTCTTAAAAGGTGGCTTCCTTGTGAATTTTCCCTTCAGGCCAACCACAGATGGGGAGTTTTTGCTTGGTGAACCAGAAAAGCTCATGGAGGAAGGGCAAATTCAGGTCAAACCTCTCCTCATAGGTGAAACCTCTGATGAAGCAGCCTCGTTTGTCCACTTTGTTTTTCCTAACATCACCCACAATCTCATCAATCAGGAGCAGCTTCTGAAAGGGATACAGCTGTTGGTGCCAAATGCAACTGAAGATTTTATTCAGACTATTGCACTCAAATACAGTGAAGGAAATCACGGCCCAGCGAAATACCGCTCCGCTCTGTCCCACTTCTATACAGATCAGATGTTTGCATGCCCAATGAGGGAGGCTGCAGGAAATATCAGGAAAACTGGGAGTCCTGTATATGCCTATTTATTCGCACATCGCCCTTCATGGTCAGTTTGGCCTGAATGGATTGGGGCATCTCACAGTGCTGAGATTCCTTTTGTTTTTGGAACCCTTAAATCAGCACTGCCTTTCAATCAAACATACACAGAGGCTGAATCCAGGCTGAGCCATAAGATGATGCATTACTGGGCAGAATTTGCCAGAACTGGGTAAGTGGTTCCCTTTTTTTCAAAAATTTGTATTTTAAATCCAAAGAAAGCCTTTCCCTTCAACAAAGGCACTTTATATCTAAAGCAATGAAGCCATAAAAGTAATGCACGCTATTCTTTGCGTATGTTTACAGGTTGTGTTAATATAAGTAGTTCATGATTTACGACCACAGTTGGGACTAGAATTTCTGTTGCTAAGCAAGACAGTTGTTAAGTGAGTCATGCCCAATTTAAAAACCTTTCTTACCACAGTTATTAAGCAAATCACTGTAACTGTTAAGTACAATATATGATTTTGTGAATCCAGCTTCCTCCACTAACTTTGTTTGTTGAAAATCTGCTGGAAAGGTTGCAAATGGTGATCATGTGACCCCGGGACATTGCAGCCATTGTAAATACATGCCAGTTGCCAAGCAGCCAAATTTTGATAACGTGCAAGAACCAGTTGTAAGTCACCTTTTTTCAGTGCTATTGTAACCTTGAATGGACCTTAAATGAATAGTTATAAGTCAAGGACTACCTGTATTGGAAACAGCCATAAAATTTTTAAGGATTCTTAATAATGTCACTTATAGATAATTGTTCTTTTATGAGCTCAGTGGTATCACACATATTCTAGGGTACATTATTTCTCCAAGTGGAATAAAGGAGGCAAAAAGGGAGATAAGAAACAGAGCATTACCTTTCCATTAAGAGAACGAGCAAAGGCTTGGAAGGGAATAAGTAGGGAAGGGGAAACTCACAAGAGGGAGGGTGCTCAGGGTGTGAGGATTGGGACTGGCAGATCCAAGAATCTACGAAGAGCTGACCTGGGTTTGGATCAGCAAGGAGGAGACCCAAGAGATTTCACCAAACCAAAATCCCTCACTCCCTCAAAGTCCCCTTTGGGAGTTCCTCTTGGTTGTCGTTTCTCAAGTCAAAACCAGTCTCTTTGGGAAAGCTACATCAGAATAACAGAATTGGAAGGGACCTTGGAGGTCTTCTAATCCAACCCTATTCCATTCTGGACAAGTGGCTGTCCAATCTCTTCTTAAAAACCTCCAGCGATGAAGCACACATAGCCTCTGAAGGCAAGCTGTTCCACTGATCAATTGTTCTCATGGTCAGGAAATTTCTCCTTATTTCTAGGTTGGTTCTCTCCTTGATTAGTTTCCATCAATGTCCTTTTCTTCCTCCATAGGAATCCCACTGGGTCAGCAGCCAGCAAGGATGAGTGGCCACTCTATAATGCCATAGAGAAGAATCTCTTCCTTCTTAATACGGAGCCATTCCAGGAAAGGGTGATAGAACACTGTGATTTTTTAAAGAGGCTTTTTTCAAAGGCTGAAGAGACACGTAAGTTCAGCTTTTAGTTCTGCCTTTAGAAGGGAGTACTGGTTGATGAAAAAGGTATTTTTTTAAATATATCAACTATAGAGATCGCCCATCTCACTCATAAAGCAATCTCTAAAAATTGATTTTATTGCCACTCTTTGCTGAAATATACTCATTTGATTTTACACTGGGCAATTTTGTAATGCTAGTGATACATTTTGTAGAGCAAGCATATTTCATGATGTCCTAAGAGTTAGGTCTCTAGTAATGTCCTCTAAGTAAGCCTTAGTTGCTCACATAAAGACAACAACAACAACAACAGCAATGAATTCCAAAATATCTGGATCACTGCTTGACCATCATCGTCATTGACAAAATTCCTCTCAGGCAATTGTAAAAGGCAGCTTTATCTGGAATAGCTTACATCCTGCAATGATAATTTTAATATCATCAAAAAATATCTGCCCATTCCAATTTTTTGTGAAGGACAGAGTAGGTGGACAAAAAATGTTAAATCCAGTCTAAACATCTGGCTGACCATATGACAAACAATAATGTTTTGATATATATTTAATAAATATTTTCATTGTTCTGCAGAGGTGTCCCAATGTGATTTTCTTTCATCAGACTAAGAAGAAGACAGAAGGTAGGAATCCAGTTCTTGGTTGTAGTAGTTGGGATAAAGTTGGATGATTTCAGAAGGGGGCTAGACTTCTTTGTAAATAGTAGTTTCACATTGGCAATCTAAACCATTTTAAGTAGCATTTTTGTGGCTCAGCTTCACTGTGTGAAATGGAAGCTCTCCAAGCTGATGCCAATGGCCTTTGTGGAAGAGGAACCTGGAGAAACCTCTAGATCTCGGCATAAACAAATTCAGATCTTGGGCACAGGGAGGGAAGGAAGGAAGGAAGGAAGGAGCCAGCAAGAGTAACTTACAGAGAAGATTACTCAGTGCTGAGACAGAGAAAGCATAAGAATGAAATTCAGCCTGTGGGGGAAATCAGTTTTCAGATGAATGGGACTATTTAATAGACAAATAACATAACATAACATCAGAGTTGGAAGGGACCTTGGAGGCCTTCTAGTCCAACCCCCTGCCCAGGCAGGAAACCCTACACCATCTCAGTCAGATGGTTATCCAACATTTTCTTAAAAATTTCCAGTGTTGGAGCATTCACAACTTCTGAAGGCAAGTCGTTCCACTGATTAATTGTTCTAACTGTCAGGAAATTTCTCCTTAGTTCTAAGTTGCTTCTTTCCTTGATCAGTTTCCACCCATTGCTTCTTGTTCTACCCTCAGGTGCTCTGGAGAACAGCCCAACTCCCACTTCTCTGTGGCAGCCCCTGAGATATTGGAACACTGCTATCATGTCTCCCCTAGTCCTTCTTTTTGTTAAACTAGACATACCCAGTTCCTGCAACCGTTCTTCATATGTTTTATCCTCCAGTCCCTAATCATCTTTGTTGCTCTTCTCTGCACTCTTTCTAGAGTCTCAACATCTTTTTACATCGTGGCGACCAAAACTGGATGCAATATTCCAAGTGTGGCCTTACCAAGGCATTATAAAGTGGTACTAACACTTCACGTGATCTTGATTCTATCCTCTGTTTATGCAGCCCAGAACTGTGTTGGCTTTTTAACAGCTGCTGCACACTGCTGGCTCATATCTAGATGGTTATCCACTAGGACTCCAAGATCCCTCTCACAGGTACTACTATTGAGCAAGGTACCACATATACGGTACTGGTGCATTTTGTTTTTGGCCTAAATGTAGAACCTTACTTTTTCACTGTTGAATTTCATTTTGTTAGATAGCGCCCAATGTTCAAGTCTGTCAAGATCTTTCTGTAACTTGAGCCTATCTTCTGGAGTGTTAGCTATTCCTGCCAGCTTGGTGTCATCTGCAAATTTGATGAGTTCCCCATCTATCCCTCGTCCAAGTCATTGATGAAGATGTTGAAGAGTACTGGGCCTAAAACAGAGCCTTGGGGTACTCCACTGCATACTTCCCTCCATGTGGATGTAGTTCCGTTGAGGACTACACGTTGAGTGCGGTTGGTCAGCCAGTTACGAATCCATCTGGTGGTGGTGCTGTCTAACCCACATTTTTCTACTTTATCTAGTAGTAGGTTATGGTCTACTTTATCAAATGCTTTACTGAAGTCCAAGTAAATTATATCAACAGCATTCCTCTGGTCTACTAATTTTGTCATTTTGTCAAAGAATGCGATAAGATTAGTCTGGCATGATCTGTTTTTGACAAACCCATGTTGGCTTTTGGTTATTACTTTGTTTGCTTCTAGGTGTTCGGTGATTCGATGCTTGATTATCTTTTCCAGAATCTTCCCTGGTATTGAGGTCAGACTGATAGGTCTGTAGTTTCCTGGATCTGTTTTTTTTCCTTTTTTGAAGATGGGAACTACATCAGCTCTTTTCCAGTCCTCTGGCAGCTCCCCTGTGCTCCAGGATCTTTGAAAGATATAGTTCAGTGGTTCTGAGATCACGTCTGCCAGTTCCTTCAGAACCTTGGGGTGTAATCCATCCGGTCCTGGTGATTTGAACTCGTCTAGGGTAGACAGGTGTTCACTTACCATTTTCTTCCCTATTTTAACTTGTGTTTCTAATCTGTTTTTTGTAGTGCTGTTTTTGATAGGTTGGATTGTTTTTTCCTTTTGTGTAAAGACAGATGCAAAATATGAGTTAAGTAGATCTGCTTTCTCCCTGTTGCTTGTCATCTTCTTGCCACTTTCTCCCAGCAATGGGCCAATTGTTTCCTTGACTTTTTTCTTGTTTTTAACATGTTGGAAGAAGCTTTTTTTATTATTTTTTACTTTTGGAGATATTGGGAATGTGTCCTTGTAGCCCAGTGATAAATGTTATCAGAATATTTCCATAGGCACCCCTGAATCTCAAGATGCAAATATTTCTTCTAAGACCATTATCCCAGTGGTGGGTTTCAACATTTTTACTATTACTTTCTGTTGGTGTGGCTTGGTGGGCGTGGCATAGCTTGGTGGGCATGGCAGGGGAAGGATACTGTAAAATCTCCATTCCCTCCCCATTCCTGGGGGAAGGTTACTGCAAAATTCCCATTTCCTCCCGATCAGCTGGGACTCGGGAGGCAGAGAATAGATGGGGGTTAGGCCACACTTGGAATATTGCATTCAATTTTGGTCACCACAATGTAAAAAAGATGTTGCCACAATGTAGAAAGAGTGCAGAGAAGAGCAACAAAGATGATTAGGGGACCAGAGGCTAAAATATATGAAGAATGGTTACAGGCACTCGGTATGTCTAGTTTAATGAAAAGAAGGACTAGGGGAGACATGATAGCAGTGTTCCAATATCTCAGGAGTTGCCACAAAGAAGAGGGAGTCAAACTATTCTCCAAAGCACGTGAGGGTAGAACAAGAAGCAATGGGTGGAAACTATTCAAAGAGAGAAGCAATTTAGAACTAAGGAGAAATTTCCTGACAATTAGAACAATCAATAAGTAGAACAACTTGCCTGCAGAAGTTGTGAATGCTCCAACACTGGAAATTTTTAAGAAAATGTTGGATAGCCATTGGTCTGAAATGGTGTAGGGTTTTCTGCCTGGGCAGGGGGTTGGACTAGAAGGCCTCCAAGGTCCCTTCCAAACTCTGTTATTATGTTATATTATGATGGGGTGGGGTGGGGCCAGTCAGAGGTGGTATTTACCGGTTCTCCGAACTACTCAAAATGTCCTCTACCCGTTCTCCAGAACTGGTCAGAACCTGCTGAAACCCACCTCTGCATTGTCCTCTCTAGATAACAGAAGGGCAGGAAATAACTTGAGATCAGTTAGGTTATTAATTACCAATGAGTATGCATGCATATAAATCCCCCTCCATTTTGAAATATATAAATATGAATGAATGTGTCAGGTCTGCCATCGTAATGGCTTCAGCCTACTTCACTTTGCTGGCATCTTGCCATAAAATGGGAGGGGGGAGGAGAAGGGGGACATAGAGAAGGGGGATGACAGGATGTCAGAAACCAGAGGTGTCAATCTGGAACATCATGAGCATGAGAATGGAATGCGAAACTCCACCAAAGCAGCACCAAACCTTAAAGCTGTTACCCAAACTCCTAATATTATTGGAGTCTTAAACTGGTCAAGTTGGGAGGACCTGGGAGAAGGGGAAAGGGTAGGCTTTGTGCAGGAATACTCAGATCCAGCTTTTCTTGCGCTGTAACCACTTGACTTT